>NW_027273871.1:7187500-7495000 GCF_046630095.1 Trachinotus anak
TAATGTGCAGATGCAACACTTTCACCTAATTTTGCTAGCGTATGACAAAACAGTTTTCCGTGTGTGTGTGTGTGTGTGTGTGTGTGTGTGTGTGTGTGTGTGTGTGTGTGTGTGTCCTTGCCTGTTGGAAAGCATTTGGTGTGTCTTCTGACAGTGGACCAGTGTTGTTGTCTCCGACAGGAAACTCTGCATGAACGGTCAGAATGTGAAGAGGTTTGCGTCTGTGAACCCAGGGGGATCCGCTGACAGAGAAGCCTTCTCTTTCACACTTTGAAAAGTTACCGGGTCTGGGTTTTGTCTACTCTTGAATAATTTAAGACTCTCTCATCCCTGGTGTGTGTGTGTGTGTGTGTGTGTGTGTGTGTGTGTGTGTGTGTGTGTGTGTGAGAGCTGTCTTAACATCGCCACTGTCTGTCTGACCTTGTGGCTCTGAAAACATTCATATACTCAGGATGCCTTAAGGCAATAGGAACATGGGTGCACACAGCAATGATGAGCTCTCTGAAAATAGCTCTGTGGACTCTGAGTCAGTGAAAGTTTTTTTTTAATTTTTTTTTTTTATGCAGTTTGGTGGTTTACATTTCCGTTGCCATTTTCAGAAGTAGCAATCATCCACAATATTTTGTCAGCACTGGAGAGATTTTTCAATGATTGTAAGGGTTTTTGTGCAAGGGCCTTTTTTTTTTTACTCCAGGTGCCTCGGGTTTAATACATCTAGTCACGTTTTTTGGATGAACCCTGGGCTGAAAATATTTAACTGAGCTGTTAAAAGCTCCGTGTCAATGTGATCTTGTGCCAGAGTTTAGTCTCATTCGCCATCGATTCTGTTGCAGGTTCTGTTCTCAGCACGTTACTGCCACCAACTGTCAGTCAATGGCCTGAAACTGTCAGACTGGATCTGTATCACACTGCTGACACTCATGTGGAAGAGACACACACACACACACACACACACACACACACACACACACACACACACACACACACACACACACACACACACACACACACACACAAAGGTTTTAAATCTGCATCATCTGATGCTCCTTTCCACAGTAATTCAACCATACAAACTGTCCTGTAAATAAACAAGCCCATAGATCGTCTGTCAGCAGGTTATTATGAACCATCGTTAGGTTCTGTTGCTAGGCGACATCTAGTGGTCGTAGTGATGATGACAGGAGCAAAGGGAAAAGTGCGGTGACGTAGTTTATAGAGCGACAAAGTCCACGTCAGGAGGAGGTTGGGGTGGATGGATGAATATGACCCAGGAGAGCGGTGTTCGATTCCCATGTGACGGTAGCAGTTTATGTTGTTTCAATAATCCATGACTGGTTGTTTGTTGTAACCACGACAACAAAGATCGTCTAATGTTGAGGAAGTACTTATTTTAACACAAATTGCCATATTTTCCTAAACCTATCAAGACATGACAATTAATATGGTAACCATGACAACCAAGGTCCTGTACACCTGCCGTCGTAGGGGCGTCATTTCAGGAGACACTGCCATGGGTGGTATAAGAGGGTTGATGGTTGTTCACAAACACTTACCTGGTCAGTCGTCTACCTGGTTGCACTAGCACAGCAGCCACATGGGACAGGTGGGACCTCGGGCGCTCTGCCATCTTTATTGTAGTTTAGACATAATTTCAATTACACTTCTCTCTCACCACAAGGCAAAAGCTACACACATCAACTATCATGACTGTGTCCCAGAGTGTTTCAAATGCAGCTGAGAGACAGCAGACAAGTGGTTTACATTAGAGGACCAGTCTGAAAAGTCTGGAGGCTATAATTGTTATAAATCTGATCTGACCACAGCTGCTGTTCTTCACAAAGGAGCCAACTGGCTTCACCTTATAAAGCCACATGTAAAAGTTACACGTGGTGACTTTCAGAGACTCAGATTTTTTGTTGAGTGCCACTTTAAGTCTTATCTCCCCTCCTGACTCCTTCTCTCTGTAATGGTGTCCATACTGAGGAGCGTTTTTTTTTTTTTTTTTTTTTTTTACAAGCAGAGTGTGGGATTCATTTTTGCCAGCGGAGGCAAATGGCCGTCAAGGGAGCTACCTGTCAGGACCCTGCAGTGTACTGGCCTCTCCAGGGGGAGATAGATGTTACACAACAGCAGGAGATGTCAGCTCGGAGGAATGTGGGAAATGAGAGGAGGGGGTGGGGCGGATCGGAGGATGTGGGAAGAGAGGGGCTGGAGCAGACTGCTTCAGTGACTGCTGTGGTACCCAGACATGAGTCACAGGAAGATAAAATGGGTCAGTGGATACCAACCTAAAGAAATCACGATGCACTTACACAATGTGCTGTAGCGTGCAGACCGAAAACAACTGTGGTGCCTTACAGTGTTAGATGCACAGTGTTGTGTACTACATTATAACCAAATCGTCATGTAATTACATTTTATGAATAGACAGGATTAAAAGGGCTTCATTGTTTTCCTACATAGCTTGTTGGTTGTGGCCTAATCAGCCACCAATGGGTTTTGTTTTTTTTTTGGTTTTTTTTTTTTTTTTTAATTGAGAAGGTCTATATCATCATCATCATCATCATCATCATCATCATCATCATCATCATCATCATCACCATTCTAGACTGAGGACGAAGCAACGGTTCAGTCACTGTGGATGTGGACAGAATCTGTTACCTGTGTGTCTGAGTGAGTGTTTTGAACGTCTGAATGAGAAAGTACATTACACAGAACAGCAGACAACCTCAGACCAGACAGCATGCAGGCCCAGAGGTCCAGGCCCTGAGCTGATTCAGACACAGCAGGTCGGCTCCAGTACCGAGCTGTTTCCAAAATAAGAGTCGTGGAGGACTCTGAGCTAAAACAGTTTTTGTGTGAAAACCATTGGTTGAAGGTTGGAGACTGAAAATACATGACAAAATAATCCATTAAATATCCTTAAACTTTGAGTTGAACATGGCCTTAGCTGAACATTTAGATAACTGAGTTTCCCAATCGTAGCAACAACAGGGTTGTTGATTTGAATGGCATTTGCAAGTTGGAAACTGGTAATTAAGGTAACTCTGATGTGACAGAAGGACGCTGTGACAGTACTATTACTGGTCATTGTACCTTAATTTAAAACTAGATAAAATCATAGTGAGGCTCTGAGTCTCTCTTGTGATTGGCTCACTGACCTGTTGTTACCAAAGCTCCAGAGAGAAACCTGAGATATCAAAATTTCAAAATAAAACCTGTGAAATGAGGGACCTTAAATGTCTTAAATGTTGTAGAGATAAAGTTGCTAATATCTTTTTAAAGTTTGCGTCCGTGTCATTGAGCTGCTCTAGAAAAAGACACAAAAACCACGCTGGCTTAAAGGACAATTACTCTTTTTCTCACTCTCCTATGTGTTTGTAAATGAAATAATCATGAAATTAAACCACTCCACCATTAGCTAAGTACCTGCAAAGGCGCCTTTAGGGGACCCTGGAGGTCCCTGAACCCCTTTTTCTGGTAATTAGCTGCTGAAACATTTTGCATTTTGAATCCTGTCTCAGAGGGGGGATTTTCAGTCCAGGATGGGAGCTGGACCGAAACAAAACAAAAAAGATATATTTAAAAGAGCTTTTTGTTATAACAAGACCCGTCTGTGTCCATCCTGAGAGCCATTCTGGGTCCTGAAATTTACCTTAAGAATCACTGCAGCCGAGTCCGAGGCCGGAGGTGGTCTCAGGCTCCCCTCGCATTAATGCACTCGCTCCATCTCCTGTCCTGAGGTCGTCCTGTAAACACTAAAGAGACGCTCTAAGCACATAATAAGAAACTGTAAACAGGGAGTTTTCTTGTAAGTGGAAGACATTAACTCCATTATTCCAACCTACGCTGGCGTGGCTGTGGGAGCAGTGCTTCCTGAGGAATTTCTAACCAAAGTTCATTGCAGTAATTGGGGAAGTTTCTCATGTTTATTTTCCTTTTTTTTAACTTGTAGTGAAGTAAAGTGTCCATTAACTCATAATCCTTTTTTCACTGGTCTGTCTGTCAACAAAAAAAACAATACACTGGTGAACTGGAAGCAGCACAGACTCTCCTGCTGAGCAATAATGTTTTCAGGACCATCTTCATCTGTTAATCATGGCGAGCACAGGCAGTTTTATCAAGACAGGGACTTGAATTGTAGTCAGGAGACACACTGTGCAGTCCTATTAAAGCTGCATCAGTTGGTTTGTGTTGGTCACTTAGGGGAATGTGCTGCAAATAAAACCTCTGCTGTAAGTGCTTCACAAAAGGCAAACTGTGCACAAAAATGAAATGCACAACAGGTGAGATATTGTAAAAACAGATCCAAGACGCTGATTGGTAGCTAACGGATCACTAACTGTCAAGCTAACAATGATCTAAATAATATTTATTAGATTAAACAGCTGCATAATGTTCCGGTCTTTGTCAGAGAAAAACGCATTTTTCTGAATCCGATCACACACAGATCCAACATGTCTCCCTGCTCTGAGCCATGAGTCGATGGTGGTGGGTATAGACAATTTACAGATGTCCCCTAAACGCCTCACACGCAGGCAATGGATAGACTCCAGCTACAGCAGACTTCATCAGGGCCCCCACCTAAGGGGGTTTTGGGCCAACAGCAGTGCACTGTACAGTGTCTTTATGGGAGTTTTTAAAGGTGTTTATAGTTGTAATTGCAAAATGTGCCAATATGAGGGGCCATTAGGGGCCCTTTTATTCCTTGGGGGCCCCAAGCATTTGCCTGGTATAGTCTTTCCTGATTGTGTGCCTCTGGTTGTGTAGAATTGTTTTCAATGGTGAAAAGCAGTGCTAACAAAGCTATGCTAATTCTGTGGTAAACACACTGCATTTCCTGTAGCTGCTTCAAAATAAAAGCCTTGCATTGGTTTGCTGATGGAAAGCTTTTGTTCATAAACATGATACACGCATGGTATTAAAATAAGACACTACAACAAGCTACAACTTTCAATTCATGTCACATTATAAAAGCTTTGTCTGTTAAATGTCATGTTTCTTTTGCTTGTTTTATTGTAGAAACATCAACTGTGCATCACACCTGTATTCATGTACTACACTGCATGTATTATGTTGTGTATTGTTGTATAGTTGTATTATGTTTTTTTTACCAAGGTCACTTGCTTGTATCTAGGAAGATACAAGCAGAAAAATAAAAAATAAAATGCGAAGCTTCCACAACATCTTCAGTAGCTCCGCAACAGTTAGCACTGTGCTTCATGGGAACCATCATCGCTACCGAAACACTTCATTTGGTTGAAACAACATCAACATCAAAGCTGCACACACTGAGATTTTTGAAGAAACAAATCAATCAATAAAAAAAACCCACTGACTGACATTACAAGGGTTTCCTCTCCCCTATTTTAGGTCTTTTGGGCATCAGATTGGCTGGTTAGTAAAAATCAATGAGCTCTTTGTAGTCAGGATTCAAGCTTACATTTCAAACACTCACCTGTGGCTGCAATTTGGAGCTACAATATGCAAAGTTCCCTCTGAAGCTTCTCATTTTGGGGTCCACACATCATGGATGCAAATTCATGCAAAAAGTCCATAAAAAGTCAATCTAGGGCTTTCGGCAACCCCTACTGTTTGTTTAGCTGCATGTTTTTGAGCCATTTCTGATACTTCTACTCTACCTTCAGCCCCCGCAGCAGGGCAGCCTGCTGGTGCCCCACAGGGGACTAAAAAGGGTCTACGAAGTTGATTTTTAGCCCAAACACTAGGCCTCAAAAACCTCCTCATTGGAAAAATAATCCCTGGATTCTTCTCAGCAGGCCAGAGACAGGTATGTTTGAAGGAGAAGAAACTGCCAGAAAAAAATCTTCATTATGCATCCCCGACAGAGAAAAGGGAAAAACTTGTCCTGTCGTGCAGGAGGAGAGGAGTGTGTCAAGGGGGAGAGAGAGAAATTATGAAGCAATGATTGTGAAAAAGCAGAAAACAGACGGATCAATTTTTAAAATTTTACACAGTATACTCACAATAGTTTGTTCTAAATGTTTGCAAACAGACAATAGAACTAAACTCCATCCTCTCAAAACCAACAGCACTGGCTGTTTTTCTCAAACACCCAGAACAACCAGTCTTTTCATTTTGCGTATTTGTTCTTTCACATAACTTTAGATGCATGTAGACCCATCATCACCAGGGGTCAGGAGCTTGTGTGGGTGTGGATCTATCAACATCAGACACCACAGTTACTGTGGTGCACGAGGGACCCTCTACATCGACTCCTGGTGCCTTTTTGCTGCCTCTGATGTCTCTGAAAACCTGTTCAGCCTCTGAATCCGACCTCAGTGGAGTCTTCAAACATCAGGACACTGCCTGTGAAAGTCTATCTAATCCACTGCATGGGAGACAGTCCTGAATGCTTCCCACAGAAATGTGATATACGACATATACTGTATGTCCCGATATCAAGAGTGATGTTGCCATGTCACTTATATATCACTGGATATATATGAAGATTTGAAACATATTAAATACTCATAGTAAGAGTTTTATATGTACAGGTATTAAAAAAATCTGAATTTTCATATGGTTTAACATGTTGCACCCACATTTGTTAATGATATGTTTTAATTTCTATAAGCAAGTTTATTAAAACAACATTCTCTGTTTATCTGTTTTTCTTATCACGTTCTTATTAATAAAGGTCTGTCTTTAATATTCACATGTATATAATCTCAACATATATTGACAGGCTTTGGGATGGACTTTATATTTATATGTCTACAATATGAGAATAGCTACATAAACACATTTCTATGACATATGTCAATATATGAAATTCTTCCAAATTCTAACAGGTTCCATATGTAATTTTACATGTTGAAATATGTTTTCCTTCATTTTTTACATTTTTTTCATATATGGGAATTCAATATACTGTGCATCCTCTGGATATATGAAGATATAAGTTTATAGCACATGTAATACTCAAAGTAAAAGTTGTATAAATGTATTAAAAATATGTATATGATGAGTTTTTATATGGTATGGTATACATGCTTATAGAAATTCTATGTGTAAACATGTTTTCTTATTAATTCCTTATTAATGTTTTTACATAATATGAACATATATTTCATATGAGAATTCAGTTTTTTTGAACCATAAAACATATTTTTTTTCCTAATCTTTAAACAGTAATCTAAGATAATTAAATAAATCCGTGTTTAGCCTTGTTAAGGTCATGGATTTAAAAAAAAGTCTTGGGTGTTTTTGTGGTGGCCACATTTAGACACATGGACTTGTCTTTATGTCTCACATGATTTCACCTGAGTGTTGGATCCCTGAGCCCATGTCTGCAGGCTGTGATCAATCCATCCTGATCTCAACCTGAATCCCAAAGCTGCTCTGCTCAGCTTTTCCTGAATTGAAGAGAGAGGTGTGTGTGTGTGTGTGTGTGTGTGTGTGTGTGTGTGTGTGTGTGTTGGGTTAAAGCAAAGCAACATGCCCTCCTGCCCCCCTCCATTGTCAGACATAATCTCAGCAGTTAGAGGGATAAGTTGGAGGGCTTATTATAGTTGAAGTCTGTCTAACGTGGATTCCAGTTTCCCAAGGTATTAAGGTAGACATTGTGACATCATTACCAGACCGAAACCCATGCCCCCCCACCCCACCCCCAATCCTCATGGAGAGACCATAGGAAGAGACGTGATGGATTTCAAAGTAAAGTTGTGTTGAGTCACATCTTTACCTGTAGATCACCCTGGAGAGGAATGTGGGCGATGCAGAGAGAATATAAAAGACACAGGGGGGGGGGGGTCACACATGAGAAAAACAGGAAAAGCAGAAGAGATGCTGAGCAGGAATGAAAGAGACAAAGGGAAAATGGGGTGAACAAGGCAGAACAAGAGAATCAGAGATGAAGCCGGAGAAAAACAGGTCTGTTTGCATCAAACTCAAATTCCCAAAAAAGGAAATTCATGGCTATAAATGTGGCGAAACGCCCACAGGCTGAATTTAAAGAAGATTTTCAGATTTAAGATATTATTTAAAATGCATTTGAAATTTCAGTGAGTCGCCCTTTTTTGAAGTCAAAAGTTGTTACAAACTCACTGTTGTACCCTCTTCACGAGGCAGATGGGTTTTTTTATGTGTGGCCTTGAACTAGCATTAGCAACTAGCATTTTCTTATAGTACACATCTCCAAACAGTTCATAGGTTTTTTTTTTTTTTTTTTATTACCTCTGATAATCATGAATTCAGCACCTGATCTTTTCTGGCAACAAGTGTTCAGAGCTCATCCTGTCTTATTTCACATTCACAGCTTATTATGGTTTATTAGTTGACTGTGCTGAATAGTTAGTTGACGGATTTGTGATGTGAAACTTTTACACCTCCACATTTATTTTTTTTTGAGGTTGACCTGTGTTTTTGTCCTGACCACAGTCCCTCAGTGATTGTTGGTGCATATAAAGTTAACATGGTGAGTCATTATAATGCTGCAAATAAAACGAGAACATGATGAGCTGCCCTTGTTCAAAATCAATCAGGACTGACTGTGTGAAAGAACTGATCAGTGGGCAAAGACAAAAAAGTTTCATGTCCTTCCTGTTCAGCACTCGACATCCTCCTGATGGGATTCCAGAGGACACAATGTGTTTAGTATCGATCCGAGACCATTAGTCCCTCCACGCAGCCCGAGGTGGATAGTGTCAGAGCAGTCACTTAACCAGTCAGAGCAAAGTCAGTCAGCCATTCAGTCAGTTAATCCCTTTATTATGGTGCATTATGTCATATGGGAGCAGAGTGTACACAGTGTAGTGCTGTTTGCTTGAGCACCAGAGTGCTCCTATGACGCACAGTTAATTTCAGGCTTGTTATGTAACCACTGTTCCTACGGTGGCAAGTTTTCATACTGTAGTAAACTCTGACTGACCGCACAATCAGTGTTAAACTGACTCATCAGACTGAGAATATTACACAGGAGTCTGCCAGAAATCCAGCTAAGTAGTGTTAACAAATGATAGCATGACTGCAGTAGGCTGTAATTAACGCGGCGTTTAGCACTATGGGCAGATGAACACAGAACAACTACAAAGAGACACAAAATGACCACAAAGAGACAGATTGTGTGTATAAAACTCCAGAGTGTTCAGACTTCATTGTTGACTTTATATTGAGGTTGGAGCAACAGTAGATCAGGTGGAGTCCGGTAAAGACATGAGGCTTCTCTTCATTTCTAATGAAGGCTGGTGAGAGTAAATGTACTTCAGCCTGAATCTGTATTAGATGAAGAAGTTATTTCACTGGTTTTCACGGCTGACTGTTCAGCGGACCTCTGAGGATGTATTTAGTATCGATCCAGAGAAAACTTCCCGTCCGTCCCCTGTGCAGATGTGTCAGGCCTGTCAATCAGCCCGACAGCCAATCTCTTTAGAGGTGAGGAAGTGGCTTGTTGGGAGCTGTGTTTGACAGCTTACCTTGGCTCTGTTAGAGACGTCCGTCTGTGTAGTTGTTAAGGCAACTGGGAGAGGAAAGCTTTGCTCCCAAGAACATGATAATTAGTGCACCGCTGCTCAGCACAGTTCTCCAGGCTTTCTTCTCAGTTTGAACTTGTACTTTCGTTTTCATTATTATAATCACTGGAGGACAAAATAACAAACCTTTATTTTAGCCTGTGTATAACACATGAATCAGACTGGATGTTTTTGCATCTTCATGTTCAGATTAATTGAAATAAAATGGAGGGAAGAGCTTTTTTTTTTTTTTTTTTTTTTTTTTTAGGTTCAAACAAATGGACAATTCTTCACTAACACAGATTTACAGATTTAGTTTTATTTCACTTTTATTTAACCAAAATGGTCTCTTGGCAGCATTATTTGTTACAAGCACAATCAAATGCAATATTCACTAAAGAGTGCTGAAAGAAAAAGAGGGAAAACACATTAAAAGGTATTTAAAACACCATAAAACACACAATCTGTGATAATTTTCTGGATTTCTGTGAAGCGTTCGGCTCTAGTCTCCACAGCTTTTATGTAAAGGGTCACACTGGACAGATGCATGAACATATGTTAATGTAACCAGTTATTGCCAGCATCTGTTAATTCTGAACTCATCTGGAGAACTCGGAGTGGCCCAGTCAGCTGTACGAGTTTAGTTCAATAATGTCAGCGCCCCCACCTTACAGTACTTCCCTGAGTAAACACACATTCTCAGGTCCAGACGTCAGAGCTGAGAGGCAGACGGCCGTCGTCAGCTCGCAGCAGTGGCTGTTTCAGCTCGTGGAATCATTGACTGCAATATCTCCCATTCATTCATTAACCATACCGCTTGTCCTTTTAGGGTCATGGGGGGCTGACAGTTGATGTTGGGTTAGGGCGGGGTTCACCCTGAACAGGTTGTCAGTCTATCACAGGCCTGATGTTGTTACTTTTATTTCTCTGTCCTGCCTCCATCTTTGTTCATGAGAAGACAACAACTCCTCCAACCTGAGCAACCATCGACCCTCTGAAACGACCCACAGCAGCGTCTCCTGAAATAACGCCTCCACGGCTGCAGGCGTACCAGACCTTGGTTGTCTTGGTTACAATAACAAACACATGGACCTTACCCAGAGCTGCGTACCTACATTTGTTGCCATGGTTACTATAATAATAGTCATGGCTTGGTCAGGTTCAGGAAAAGGTGGTGATTTCCATTAAAATAAGTTCTTCCTCAACATTAGACGATCTTTGTTGTCATGGTTACAATAATAACAATGAACAGTCATGGATAATAGAAACAACATGAACTGCTACTGTCACATGGGAATCGAACACCGCTCTCCTGTGTCATGTTCCTCCATCCACCCCAACCTCCTCCTGACGTGGACTTTGTCGCTCTATAAACTACGTCACCGCACTTTTCCTTATGGGTCACAATAACCTGCTGACAGACGACCTATGACCTCGTTTGTTACAGGAGAGTCGCAGAGAAGGAGACATTTCCTCTTATGCATGTTCAGGATGAAATAAGCAGGTGTTAGAGGAGCTGCACTGAACGTAGTTTGTTGTTTAGTTGTGTTGCAGTATTTTGTGAGTATTTTTTAAGGTGCTTTATTTTGGATGCCAGAAAGCATTTAATTTATCAGATTTAAGTGTAATAAACATTATTCTAATCTCATCTGTTTAATGGACGGCCGATACGTGACCTGTGCTACAGGAGTGGTTTGAAAAGTTTTTCTTCCAATGTGAAAACTCTCAGAATCAGTTGTAACTGATCCCAGTTAAACGTCCGGTCTTTGTAACAACTCTCTTTTTATATTCTAATGATTTGAGGAAGACTGTCACACATTAAAATGTGTGTTTTTATCTTATTTCCATTTATTATGTCACAGTGTGAACACATACTTCCACCTTGAAATATGATTATTGTGAGACCTTGAGGCTTTGATCATGACTGAGCATTCACAGCCGACAGTGTTGTGTATTTTTTGTGTTGAAAAGGGTGTTGAACGTTCTGTAGAGCAGAGCGGCACACACCGGGAACATCAGCGTGTCTTTGATCACCGCAGGCTGTTTGAGGTTTTCATAGTTTTGTTGACATTTTCCGTGTTAAAATGATTCTGCGGGTGCTGAATGGCTCCCGTTCAGCCCGAACGCCACGTCCCTCACATGTCTGATCAACAGAGGTGGTGATTGGTTGCTACACTCGGCTGCAGGTGCCTTTGATCTCTGGTTTTGAGGTCATGTGATGAAAGAGATTTATATTGGTACAGAGCTGTGCAAGGATCAAACACTGAGCCGAGCCGAGAGGAGCCGAGCTGAGGGACGGCCTCCCATGGGCCTTCTCTTTCTCCAGCCGATATCTTCAGGGCGAGTGGGCTCAAACCACAGATGCTACAGGTGTTGTCCCTCAGACGGTTTCTCTTTTACAGGTTGACAAGGCCCATGAAGTAACACTCACACCGTGTGACCACCATTTCCTTCCTCCCTAAAGAACAACTTTGAGCCACACTGTAAGGAATTGCTGTAAATTTACAGTGGATTTGCAACAGTATAATACTGTATTTCATAATAATTGTAAAATACTGTTCAATATTCATCCCTCACATGTAAATGAAGTTATTGCTGTGAGTTTAGCAGTAACAGTACATAACTGTAATTTAACAGCATGAAACAGTATTTTTCAAGCTTCGGAAATGTGCGCTTTCATCCCTTTGTCACTCCAGTCACTGATTATTGGAGACTAATGTTTCAGTTTCAATTATAACATTTTTTCTATTCATCAAACTTCAACTACAACTCATTTTTGAGTTTCAGTTTGGCTGTCTGTCTGTTTCGGAGCTTGACCGCGGAGAGCACAGCTTTTTAGTTGAAGTCAGTGCCGACTGGTCTCCACTGAAGCTAACGTTAGCTTATCGTGTGAAACTGTCCAGCAGTGTTTTGTCTGTATGATTACTGAACTGTTGACATGTCAGATAATGTTTCATTAGATCAGGTTGCTAAGATTAAACACAGCTCTGTAGTTAGCTAGCTAACAGCAAACAGGGGGTTGTTTCCAGCCTAGCATTACTGTGCTTTGCTGCTCCTTTTCCTTGTATCACACTTAAGCTGAAAATACATCTTTGTCAAAGAAAGATATTTAACTGGAGCAAAATGAGATTGTGTGACATGTAGCTATGTTACATAACATAATCAGCCACATGTGGACCCACAGTTGTACATCCACTGCTTCTTCTAAGAGTCTTTATCCTGCCTGTCATAGAACTTTCCAACAGTTCAGAAGTTTGTTGTTCCATAAATAAAAAGGGCTCATTTTTTAATTGTTCGCTTCTTTTACAAGACTTGTTTCCAAGCTGCAGTTCTGTTCTTATACTGGGGACATGTAATAAACTACGGCAATATTTCATTAAATGTGCATTCTCATGCTGTACCTGTTTTTCTGTTTTGTTTTTTAATGCAGGATTCAAATGCAGGTAACAGATTGTGTTACCCTTTGTAAATAAACAGTAACATGCTGGCATGTTACAGTAAAGTCATACACAATATAATCCAATATACAGTAATGTACTGTTAAAATAAATTACAGTCCATTCACCGTAAAATAACAGTAAATTACTGGCGTCTCTGCTGCCAGTATTTTACTGTTATTTTATAGTCAAACTCTTTATAGTGCAGCCATTACAAGATCATTATTAAAAGGAAATCAATCATCAACCTCTGACAGCTGGTAATAGTCAGATTTCACAACGACTCTTTCTGCTAACCCACAATCTGCTGACACTTTTAAATCATAATGTATCATGACTAAAGGACTTTTCATGTGTCTGAGTCTTTATTTTAAAAAAATGAAAATACACACTTATCTAAGATCAAAAGGAAAAAGTATTGACTTCACTAAGTAGAGAAATAATCTCAATAATTTCGACAATATCTCTTGATGACAGAGGGAAAAGTCTCATGAAAAACAGGCACGATGCAAAATGTGCTGTTTGATAAAATGAAAAGAGTCGGTTGCAGTGAAGACTTCATCAGTTTGAGAACACGTGCACTGCAAATACACACAATACAACCAATTCTGAATTAGCTTCTGTTTTGTCTGTTTGTTTTCTTTAGTTGCAGGGGGTTGAGCTCTCAGGGCGACTGTATTAAACAGCTAAAAAAATATTTTCTTAAGTGTTGGAGACCAAAATGGGGCTGAAAGGAGAGTAAAGACTGCGCAGAAACATTAACTACAATAAGAGTATAAGGCAGGTATTTAGCAGATATGTCTGACGTGTCTTTAATATAAATATGTGATTAAGTTCTGCTGGTTTGATGAACTCTGTAAATTATGTGTTTTGGCATCTATTGTCTTTATATTTATCTTAATTGTGATTTTTGTGTGTTTCAGGGGAGATCCCTTGTACAAGCTTACAGCTTCATGATCTCTGCTTGTTTTATTTTATTTTATTATCTGTTTTTAGCTGTTGTACCTGTGTATAATCATATACGTTTTTATTAATGAGGCTTCATATCTTTCATAAACTGTCATTCATTTTTGCACAACTACTAAAGCCTCTGCACTGAAAAATTTCCCACAGAGTGCAAACTGTGCTGGTTGGAAACTTGAAACTGCTCGAAGGCTCCATATTCCTTTGTTGAAACTACATATTATATGAAAACTTCCACCTGTCATGAACTGCCTCCATTTCCAGCAGCGTATTAGGTTCTGTTACATTCTTCTCCACCATATCAAGCCCAGAGAAATTACTTTTTGAGAAGGGTGTGGGTGTGTGTGTGTGTGTGTGTGTGTGTGTGTGTGTAAGAAGACAGTGAGGGACAGCAGCCAGAGGGACAGACAGACTCAGATTATGAGACAGAGAGGGGCAGGGGAGGATGGAACCTCAGAGACATCCTCATTTTATGGTGCTTCCTCAACGCTGAGTTGAGGATTGTTTTGTCAAACTTTAACTAATAAAAGTTTTAAGAATCTAGAGCATAACAGGTCAATGACAATCATTTCCCTCTGCCACAAACCATCAACAGTGTGAACAACAGACTTCAATGTAATTGACTACTTTGCATGAAAGCTCAATAACCACAGCAAACACAACGAACCACAATCAATGCAATATCTTCAACCCAACAGCCCCGACTCGTTCAATCAGAAAGGGCATAAAGGCAGGATGTGTTTCATTGCCACCTCCTGTAACTGCTGGGTGTGCATGATAAATGGAGGCAAAACAGAGAAACAAGAGTAAAGCTGTAAATCTTGTTAAAAAACAACAAACATGGTGATAGTTGGGATTAATGAATGGTAGGAATGAGGTGAAACTGGGCAGGATCTGGTTGAAAAAGGCTTTGCACTGACACGTAGTCATTTAAATGCTGCTGAGTAAACAGTTTCAAGTAAGGGAGGCCTTTCTAATATGTGTCACTCAGCTCTAATGTAAACATCTTGAAGATTGTTTGACCTACAAACTGAAACCGTGCTGTGTGTTGTTGAGTGGGTTGTAACGGTGCACGGCTGAGAGATCCGTTTCCAAATGAAGATTTCTGTGCACTAGTGAGATTGTTTTGATGTGTTTTTTTTTATCCAGTTGCGACCAGGCTGACATCAGTGGGCTGCTCATTCAACGCTGCAAACACAATGTAATAGTCCAACACACAGTCGAGTTATCTGAACTTGCATCTCTTTGTTTGTGCACTGAAAATGAACAGGCTGCTACAGTGACGCTAACATTGGCTGAGCCACACTGTTCATTGAGCAGGTCATCGGGAGTGGCTGCATATCTGCAGAATGGCTCTCAGTGGAATCAGCACTATGTGTTAATGTTTGTCAGTGTAATGTCTGTTCTGGCAAAAAAAAAAAAAAAGTTTTCATTTTGCTGATCATCAATAGTTTAAAAAGCAATGCTGAACAAAGATGATTCACAAAGCAACAACCTTATAAAGTCCAATAATAAAAGCAATTGAGGCAATATGCCACAGGGTATTGGCTCATGAAAGATCTGCAGTCCCTGCACACACTGTCCTCCTCTCTTTGTTGCCATAAAACAGTGAGGTCCATCAGATGCAAAGAGACAAAGAGCTATAAAACTCCCTTTGCCACCAAGTGGCTTCCAATCTCCATTATTAGACTTTATAAGCCTGCTTGGAAGCCCTATTTCCTACTGCTTGCTAATAAAGAAGGTGACATTATTTAAATATAAAACCAATCCAATTTAGGAACTCATCAGTACCCAGACAAAAACACAGAAACAGTAAAGCACTTTACAAACTGCAGGCCTCCACAAAAGCCAGCTACATTTCCCAGTTAGTCCTCACTCTCACCTGTGAGTTGATGACAAAGCAATTTACAAACGGGCAGCTGAAGTCTGTCCAGGTGGCGCGAGAAGAAAAGTCAAAAAGAGAAGATGTCCTTATTTACATTTACACAACAAGGTTCCATATTGTATAAAGTGAGATTTCCATGTCTTATTATTATAAAGCAGGTCTAGGTTCTATATTAACTGGATGTGGATGTATAAGTGGATGGAAGGTAGAGATGACAAAGATTTCCATGTTTATAACTTGCGTGTTCACATCACAGTACACTTTAAAACAGGTTATGATTATATCTGCAGAGTTTTGAGGTATTTCCACTTTATGAAGTGTAGAGTTTGATTTATCAGAGTTTCTTGGTGGAAACTGTGACTGGGATGTTGGATTCTTGGAATTACAATAACCTTTATAAAAATGGATCCTGTCCATTTATGCAGAAATGGTTCCAAGGGTTATATCAGCTGAGGAATAATACTGTCACCGGGCATCTGAAAGTACACTCTGTGAAGGGTGGTTTCACATTAAAGGAGGCTAAAAGTGCTAACTGTAGACGTGGAGTGCAGCAGAATGAGACAGTGTCTTCCTGATTTATTTCTGCTGAGCTTTGTTTGACACAGGTTTTGATTTATGCTTGGAAGATGTGTGTGAACTGTGCGACAGGCACGTGGAGGCAGGGTCACTGGAACAAATCTTTCCCGAGCTGAAATAATCAAACCAAGAAAATTCACCTGCAACAACAGGAAGTCCTGATGAACTCCAGCAGAGGACTGTGGCTGAACTGAGCAGCTCTGCCGTATCAAACTGTATTAACTGTGTTAATGTGAAGCAGGGCCCCCGCAGGAGAAGGAGCACAGCAAATCTCTGGGTAATAAAAAACAATTGCTGAAGGTGTTTTGCATTATGCAGCGTCAGGCCTCAGTTTGCCTGGAGAAGCACATCAGAGGGAGCAGCTCTATCTCACCACATCATGCGTTTAAGGTCAAATTCACAGCATGGTGTCATTACTTTCCTTCTACTCTGTTTCCCCCCAAGCCTCCATTATTTACACTTTATTTTTAATGCTCTTTGTTGTTATTCTTCCTTCTCCAGGGTCCTGGTTTCTAACCATGAACCAGAAAAACCTCCAATTTTTTTCCTCTATACTGCCAATTTGATTAAGGAATAATAATCCTAATACCCCTTCAGCCAGGAAAGAGTGCAGAGAGGTGAAGATGTCCAGACAGAGAGCAGCAAGATGCAAGAGAGAGATTTTCAGCACAGGAGAGACAGACAGCACAAAATCCTGACACAGGACAGGACCTGTCTCCTGACCTACTGTCAGGAAAAGGTTTGTTTTAGTGTTTTATTCTGGTCCATTTTTCACCAAAACGTGGCTGACAACACACACTAGAAAAAAGACCACAAATGTAAATGGCATTAATGGACCCCTTCATGCTCTAACCAAAGAAGCTAATGAGCTAAGTGCTAATTAACGCTGGGCTACTGTATCGTGATAAATCATGCAGACTTAATTATGCTCAAAATGTCAACAAAAACTCATCCTCTTCTCTCTCATTCATCTACATCATTAACATCTTACAACTGTTAATATATATGTATATATAATTTGCATTCAGCAGTTTGCAGTTTGAGAACAGGTCACTACTGTTACTACAGCACAGCTTGTGTTTTCACATTTTTTATGAACTTTCAAGAGTTCAAGTCCAGAGAGTAACTCTAAAAATGGTACAAAGGTAAAAAAAAAAAAAAAAAAAAAACTTGAATAATCATGTATATATCCTAGAAATAAGGGCCTCTGGTGAACTTACAGCAAGTCAATGAAAGTTAATGCAAACAACAGACCTACAAACGCTCCGTACAACGGAAGTGTACAGAACGAACTGTGTCACTGCACGCTCTGATGCATCATCACACAGGAGACAGTGCTGTATGTTCCTGTCAGAGTGGAGAGAAAGAAGACAGACCAGTTGGTCAGGGCTTCATCCTACAGCAAGATAATGAGCTACAACATGAGAAGAACAGAACCAGACGATGAAGACCAGCACAGTCTCCAGACCTGAACCTCATGGAGCTGCTTCGGGACAAACTGGACACAAGGTGACAGCAAAGCAACCGGCAAGTGACACATTAGCGGGAACTTTCCAATTTGGTGTCCAGTTTGATTATTTATTTGTTCTATACTTTAATTTCAGAGACACTGAAGCTTTGTACATTTCAGTAACAACTAGAAAAATTTAGATCAAAATTTTTATAACAAGTTTTCTTAAATGTGAAAGCCGGGGTGGACATTATGTTCTTCATCAGCAGATTTAAGTTTTATCTTGTAAAGAGAAGAACCATCGTAGTAAAGTCAAACCCTTCTGTTGTGATCCAGACAGCGGGGGAGTCGGGCCCTGGCCTGCAGAGCCACTCCAGGCTCAGTCTGGAGGAGCGACTCTCCTCGTGAGCTGGCTCCTCACACAGCACCACTGCTGCCATAAACACTCAGCGCTGCAGTGTTTATTCTCAGCTGCAGTCACACTTCATCAGTACAGCGTTTATGTGGCCACAAACCTAAAGTGTGCAGCTTGCTGGGTTTCCACAGGGGATCCTGTAGGTCAGATGAAAAGATGGAGATGAAACTGATATGGCCAGGAGTGAACTTCATTTCCTTTGGCCCAGGGACACAAGTACAGGCAGCACACATTTATCAATCAGTTATTAATGATGGCTCCAATGACTGTGTGTAATGTAAAAGGTTCCTCTCAGCACTGTAAAGCCAGAAATTTGAGTGTAGATATGTTTCCACTCCCAGTTTTTCTTATAATTTTTTTTACAGTTTTTATATTGGAGAATTATCTTAAGAAAAATATTAATTATAGCAGAGTATTTTTTACAGAGTTTAAAAGCTCTCTGGAGAGGAATTATTTTTGCATATTTTGTTTTATAGTGGACAGTAGAAATCTGGATGGAAATAAGGGAAGTGAGTGGGGGGGGTAGGAGTCTAACCCAGCAGACAAACTTGTGTTTACCAGGTCAGTGCTTTGGACCCTGTAGTAGTTTAACTTTAAACATGATTTGTAGTGTTCTTCAACATTCATCTTAAGGTTGAGCTTGAGGTCACAGGGCAACAACAATGACAGACGAGAGGAAATGCAGCTAAACTAAACATGTAACTGACAAGAAAAAGCTCAGAAGCAAGCTGAGTATCTGTACTGACTCCCCCAGTGCAGAGTTTCAGAGGAGAGTTTCCTGGTGGTGTTTTTGCTGCAGCCAGAGGCCTGAACGCTGCTGCTGAGGCAGACAGCTCATCAAGATGAGTGACAAGCTTCTGGGCAGGAGCAACAACAGCAGAAGAGAAGGACCAGACTAACAATACTCTGGTCCTGGGGGCGAAGACTGGAGGAGAGGAGACAGGTTAAATAAAGCTTTTAGTCCTCTTGACAATCAAAGATATTGTGGGTTCAGAGCAGCGGGGGGACATCTCAACAGGAGGAGGGAGTTCATGATATTCTGGACACTTGAGTGTGTATTTCTGGCAGTGTGTTTTACCTCCTGTGTGCAGCTGAGGGGAATTTGATGTACTGGAAGCATAAATGCTTTAAAAAAGGCAGCTTGTTTCGTTTTTAAATCCAGAACTAGAAAGACTGCAGGACTGCTGTGGCCGAGCCTCTTAAAGGTCGATCCAGTCGAAAGATAGATGTCCATGTGTTTGTGATTATAAAGCAGGTCAAGGTTCTATATTAATACTGTGAAAGTATCAAAGCCTCAGTCCACAGAGAAATGCACAGAGCCTGTATTCAGAAACTGAGCCTTAAAACCAGCCGTCAGGACTTCTGGAACTTTGTGATGTCACAACAAAGCAATTGCTGCCACGCCCTAAGCCCTGCCCACCCGGACCCACCATCCAACTTTGCAGGATTTGGTTTCTCTGAGTGTTTTTACCTGAAATCTGATATTGTTAATGAGTTTCCTTTATTTTTCCAATCAAATGTCCTTCTAATGTGACTATTTTTCTGAGCTCTGGTTAACTCAAATTTCTGCAGTTTAAACAGACTGAATAAAGTTCTGCAATAAAAAAGTTCACCTTGCTTCAGAAACAGAAACAACAGATGCTCTAGCTACAGAAAGTACATTTGTCATCAAGTTTGTGCAGCTTTGAAACACTGAACTTGACTTGAACTCGACAGCTGCAAAGACTGTCATTTAATTTTTCTGTAGTTTTGCTGGATTCTAATTTAGCACCAGTAAAAACCAAAGGATTATCTGGCTCTGAAATTAGACATCCACCACCTGAAGTCTCAACATTTAGGCTACTCAGTGTAAAGCATCTGTCAAGCATGAAAGTCAACATTTCAGTTCTCTCCCTGCACCTGCCGTTCTGAAGCGCTGTGCTCGATATCAAAGCAAAGCCATTTTTATTCTCCTGCTTTTGTTTCCAAGCCCTCACACTCAAGAGTTTCAGAACAAAGCTATTTGAATATCAGCACAACGCAAAGCGTCATCAATTCACTGTGGTGTTATGCAAAGTTAAGACCATTCAATGTCACTATTACTGTGTGCCTTCAATCCCCTCCAAGAGCTTCTCACATGGCCATTATAATATTTCCAATAGGAAGCAGCTTCTGCCCCCCCCCCCCTGCTGGGAGGGTGGCAGGAGACATCCTCTGGCACATTTGTTTACCCTTCAAACAAGACCTAAATTAGTTGCATTCCCAGTGGTTTTCCAAAAGCAGGTAATTAAATAGCACTCAGCTGCACGCTGGGCCACTTCAATCTGAACTCCCTTCACTGCCGATCGGAGGGAAATGCCAAGCACTCAGCACAAAGATGCACAGTCTTCCTCATGACAGAGAGCATCAGTTTGCATTTGCATGCATCTAACTGATACATGCATCCAGAGTGACTCACCGCGAAGAGCAAGCAGGAGGGAGTTGAGCTCCTCGCTCGGTGACACTTTGACGGGTTGGCGGTCGCAGGATTGGATTGTGTGGGTTTAGGTTTCCGGGATGATCAGTCAAACCAAAGTGACACAGCTAAATTACATTGGAGGCAGGTCTGAGGTGTTAAAAGATGATATTTCCTTTTCTTAAAGAACCAACTTTTCATCGCATTAACATATATCAGCTTCACATCAGTTACAATTTTAACAGAACTGAAAAATGAGTTTTTAGTAAGGCTAGGTGCTAACGCTAGCATCTCGATGACAGTGCTAACATGCTGATGTTTATCAGGTATAATGTTTACCACGGTCACGATCATAATTTTGCGTGTTAGCATGCTAACATTTGCTAATTAGCTCTACACACAAAGTATAGTTGGACGTTATTTTGCAGGTGCTACAGTATAGAGCGCTGCAGGAATGAGGGTTTCTGGTTGATGACTGAAATCAGGTCTGTGTTTAACAGCAGCTCAAGACATTTTCAAGTTTCATTATCTGACATCAAACCCGTCAGTAAATCCCACAGTCCTGATTCTTGAAGCTTTTCTGTCTGTTAAAAAAGACCAGTTGCTAACAAGTGTCTAAATGAGACGACAGAGGTTGTTGGGATGTTTAACGTCATCAGTCCAACATAAGAACTCATTAGTGAAGATGATCCTGCTGAACAAAACCTGTCAGGATCAGAAATTGTTGCTGATTTTCTCTGATCATCAAAAACACAACGGAGAAATCCTATTGGCTGTCAGTGGAGGGAACCAGGCGATGCTAACCTGCAAAGATATGTCATCCCTACCGGCCTGAATATAAGACAACCATGATTATGGGATGACCACCCTACCTTCCCAACACCTAGTTTTGAGGTAGAGACTTTTTGAGGACAGAAAACTTTTACACTTGTCCTGTTGGCAAGGTTTCCCTGAGATCCCATCAATCCAAGGAGAAGACCGTCCTCATCACTGAAGTCTTTTTATCTCAAATAAGTGAAATATGAAAATATGTAAAACCCACATTTGTGTAGCTTGTCTGTCAGTCACAGACTCACCGTCTCTCCTTCCAGGCTGCTGGAAACCATCAAAATCATCTTCTCTGACAGTTTGCATTTTTCACACTGTCTTTTGTGACAGATTTTTTTATTCCTGCTTCAACAAAGTAAAGACATCGGGAGATGCTTTAAACACATTTTCAGTCCTCATGAATTTATTTCCTAGCAACATTAAATCTACAGACAAACCCATAATGCAACACTCTGAGTCTTCAAACCATATTTCCAGAACAAACATCTTATATTCCGGGCAGTTCAGTGGTTATAAGTTATGGATCCAAAGAAGTTGAGATATTTCACTGGATTTTCATCTGCTGGCGGCGTTAGATGAAAAGTCAGAGGATGTTTATTTGTGTTGATCTCCATCAGAAGATATATTTGTGGTTTAAAGAACCAAAAACCATCTCAGTGTAGTTTTACATCTCCTCTCTCAGGTTTCTCTCTGGGGCTCTAGTAACAACAGGTCAGCCAGCCAATCAGAAGAGAGGATCTGAGTCTCTCTTCTGACCAACCTGCATACACTAAATCTCCAGACCAAAGCCTGAGAGATCACCATACAGCATGGCGCCGCAAAGATAACACTGTAACTGGCTCCAACAATTATTCGCTCCAGGACAAACCAGGGCTTCAGATTCAGGTCCAGAGTAAAAGCTTTGTAACGTGCTCGTATCAATAATCCTTGCCAGTCTCCAAAGAGGAAACAACCTCCTGATGAAGAATTCAGCTTCAGAGTGACATATGTTCCCCTCTGCAAAGAGGAATAATCTCAACACTTTTGTTTTGTACCCGTTTAACCTTGTGATCTCAGAGCTCTGCTTTCTGCCCTGGATCATACAGTGTTTGCCCAGGGTGACACAACCCAATATTTCCAATGTGATGTTTCACTTCACTCATATTCCTCTTCTTTGCTTTGCTTGTCAAGTCAGGTAAAAAGAAAAGAATAAATAAAATTAAAAAAAGAACAGAAATACATCAGTGACCACACGTACATTTTCTTTTCCTTTGCTGTTGTTCAGATTCGAAGCCGGTGGCAGCAGCAGTTCACAGGAAGTTTGTTCTTAATGAAAACCAAATGAGCCAAAATTAGCTCTCAGGTGACCAGGAGCACTGTAAATATATTAACTATTTCTGCTGCACAGTTAGTGATAACGCACTGATAACAGCTGCTCTGCTGTCATTAAACTGACAACTGAGGGGAGGGGCAGAGTTAAATGATGCAGAGAGGCCAATGGGAGATGGAGGGGCAGCGGACGTGGGGGCCAGGGGCCTGAGGTGGGACCACCAGTGTTTAATGGCAGCCATACAGTAACTTTGCTTTAAAAAAAAAAAAAAAAAAAAAAAAATCTAAAATGAGTAAAACTCTTAAAATTTTGATCAAGGAATAAATAAAGAATTCAGGGATAACATGACACCTTTTTCTGAAAGTACTGAGGTTTAATCCCCAGATAGGACTGAGCCACTTTGTGAGGGTCTATTTATTTACTCTTATGCAGAGATGTCACTCCACTCAGTTCCTATCTCTCCGCTTTCCTTCTCCTCCCATTCATCATCTCCCTCGGTTCCTCTCCTCCTCATCTTTCCCAGCCGTCCTGACCTGTACTGTTTATTTATCTTCTTTCCCAAGAGAGGAAGTGTATTTAAACACGACCATGATGATGATGATGATGATGATGATGATGATGATGATGATGATGATGATGATGGTCGTGTGTGTGTTGATGCATGAGTGTTCTGTTCAAGCTAAGACTTTGTAAGGCTCTCACAGATTCCCCTGAACTGGAAGTGTTTTTAAGTCTTTTGGGACAAATCTCAAGTAAAGTTCAAGTCATTTCAGACCAGTGCGACTCAAGTCTGTGGCATCATGTCTCGTATTTGATTAAGTTTGTGACTCATCCAGGCCAAGTCTCAAGCCACTTCAACTCCAAGTTAAGCATCAAGTCATTAAAAGGATCACGTCTCATTTTACTCCAACCCAGTCCAAGTGCAATCTTAAGAGAAGACCAAGTCCAGTCTCACGGCAGAGACAAGTCTCTCATCTGTCAGAGCAAGTATCAAGTCTCTCGAAGACGTTCTCGAGTCAAGATTCAAGTCAGATGTCTCTGACGGCTGAACATGTCCCTCTCAAAGCTTTTTACACAAAGTATCTGAGACCCCGACCCCCCACCACCACCACCTCCACCCTAGACTCAAGTCTCAAGTTATGTCCCAAGTCAACAGCTGTGCGTGTGTGTGTGTGTGTGTGTGTGTGTATGTGTGTGTGCTGCTGATGTCTTTGACCCAGGTTAGATGTCATTTCCTCTCTTCAGGCCGCTAAAATCCTTCAACTTCCCACACACACACACACACACACACACACACACACACACACACACACACACACACACACACACACACACAAAAGAAAAACACTTTTCACTCTCCATCATCTTCACATTCATCCTCTTAAAAACAAACTCTCACTGTAATAGTTTGTTCATACAAACAGTCTTTCACACACATTTTCTTTCTCTTACACTTCCTCAAACACACACACACACACACACACACACACACACACACACACAGGCACAGCTTTCTAAGGAGGGAGGTGCAGGGAGGGAGAGGACAGGGGTGTTTCACAAATTGCATGCAGACTTTTTGCATCAAGTGTCAGCCCTCCTGCCTCCTCTTCCTCCTCCTCCTTCACTCTGCTGAACTCTGAAGTCAAACACACCCTCAGTTTGAGCTGTGACGGAGCAAACACTGCCCACATGGGTTAGAAACTCTCCGGAGAAGCAGGTTTTTTCTGTGGGAATATGTAACTGTTGAACGTATGGAATATGGCTCAGACCCCGGCGGTAAAAACTTCACTGCGGAGATCCTTCAGTGAGCACGTGAAAGACTCCACCAACAAGGCTTGGGATGTCTTCTGGAGGAGTGTGAGGGAGAGGCGGCTGTGGGGTGAGTCGGGATAAGATGTGAATGCAGATTATTCTGCTGGCTGTCAGCTCGGGGAGAGGAGTTTACACAAAGTTGCAGCAGCATCTTGGTGCAAGGAAACGGCTGTTACTGCGACTCAACGTGGAGATGCGGCTAAAATTTGTTACTGTGAATGTAATTTCATATCAAAATATCAGTACATATACAGTATATATCAGTTTATATCATGATATTGCCATAAAGCAGCAGCTGATCATTATTGTCCACCATGGTCTAATAGCAGCAGAGATATTGTATAAATGGTATTTAAAAAATTGGACAGAAATGTATTGATCATATTGGTATTTATCAGCATAAGCTTTTATGAGAGTAATAACCAGCACTTTGTGCAGTCAAGTGATCTCTGTTGTTGTTGCATCTTTTCAGATCAAATTCAAAGCTGACATTATGTCGTACACCACTACTGCCTGCATCGATTACTGAACTTGAGACCTTAAAGGATAAATAAGTTTCCACCTTCAGTCTGCCCACACACACATGTGATATATATTGAATTTCCATTTGGGAAATCCTATGTACATATAAAATAAAAACGTAAAAAATTATGAATGAAACCTAAAATCTCTGTGATATTAATATATGGCAACATCACTCTTGATATAGGGACATATATATCACATTTCTGTGTGGGTGAACTGTACAAAATTCTCATCTTTCCTGCAGCTAAAACTCATTCATTCATTCAGTCCTACTTTGAGCCTTTTGGCAGATGGTTAAAAAAAATTGTGAAAGAGCATTTGAGTTCAGTAATGGACTAAACAGGCGAAAGAGGAGAGCAAATCTAACAGCGTAAGCACAGAACCAGTGATGCTGAGCTACTGTCACAGATAGAAAATACAGTCGCAGCTGTTTCAGGGTTCAAAACCTTCACTTTGTAGATTGCAGAGAATTTCTGTGTAAAGTTTTGGTTCTTCTACGTGTTTTAATTGTGGACACACTGTGGACACACTGAACTTAATGAGCAATGTTAGGTTTCATCTCCAACACCAATTATCATTAGCAACGTAAAAGACATAAACTTAAATAGCTCTCAAACTGCTTTCAAAAGATTTTTCTCAATATACAAATAAGCAGCCCAGACTGGGAGTATGTGGACAGTTACACACCTGCTGAAGACCAGACAACAAGTCAACAAGTCATTAAGACAACAAGACAACGAACAGTGAAGGAGGCTGCAGTGAAGGGTCAAAGCCCCTGCTGATGTCTGAGTCAAAGACTTCATACTGTCAGCGACTGCAAAGGTTTTCCACTAAATATTAACTACGATGATTTAGTTGGACTTCATATTTATCTCTACTTTGATCCCCTAAACGTTGGACCCTGTGTGTTTAAAGGGTCAATCACAGTTCTTTCTCTACTGATGTAAACCTGTTCAAAATAAAGCTGAGAAATTGTCACTTTCATGTAGGATCCATTGTTTTAATTTCAAACTGAATGTGACAAACAAAACAGTGTCTGACTGTCCAAATACTTTTGGCCTGGACTGCATACCCCCCCCCCCCCCCCCCCCCCCCCCCCCCATGTTTAACACCATGGTCCATCGTATATTTGCATGACAGCCTCACAGACCCACTGGCATGTGAGCTGTGGCTGATTGTGGCGGAGTGTTTTCCAGCGCTGCTCGCACACTGTGAAGGTGACTCACATGTTGATACTCGGGCGTTCGAGGAGTCCAGGGAGTTCCAGGAAACGCAGCATGTCCTCCACATTACGAAGTCTCCCTCCGTCTGACAGAGGGTCACAGGGTCGTCGTCAGCAGGCGTCCGACAGTGTTTCATCACTACTCACACAGAGCAGGTTTTAATAGATCAGCGAGTCTGGGAACACGTGAGAACACGTGTGCGGTTAAGCTGAAGCTGTTTTTTTTTTTTTTTTGTTCCCCCTGGAGGTAGATTTGTGTCGTTTGTGGGCTTGTTAGGTGAGCTTGTGACTAGAAGGTTAATTCACTGAACTGACTGGGAAAATGTCAAGCTGACCCTGAGCGCGGCACCTCACCTCCACCTACCATGGCCGTGTGCTGAGCACGTCCCAGGTGTAAACGTGAGCGGCTGTGTGAATGTGAAGCAGGGAGCTGTGACGTGACCTCACTGAGGCTTCTAAAAATAGCAGCCGGTGGAGGTTTAAATGACCTGCAGAGGAAAACTGAAAAGTTTAGAGCTGGATAAGCTTTTCCACTGTTTGTCTTCTGAATGAAGCGTTTTGTGCTAAGTTTCAGTTTGGTGCTAAACGCACTGACCTGCCAGGTGTCGCTCTCACTGCGGAGTCCAACATGTTGTTACATACGTGGACATTGGACAAATGACTTAACTGTGTTTTGGTTTTAGTTGCTAAGCTGGGTATATGCTAATGATTCAGCTAATGTGGTTAGCTTGATGGTCTTGCCTCTTTCTGGTGTTATTTTTTTAGTTCAGGGCTCATTACATTTTGAATTTATGTTTATTTCCAATGTTATAAAACTGGGTAAAATATCAGTGGAGGAATTCGATCATAACAATATTTTGACATTGTTCCATTCATATGGACTCAAGTATCAACTGATTAGATTTTTGTGGTAAAAGGTCAAAGGTCATAGGTTACTGTGACCTCACAAAACATTTCTTTTGCTATACACCAATAATTCAAACACTAATTGTGCCACAATTTAACACAAATTTCTAATAGAATCAAATGATATTGTGACAACATCTGAATATCAAAATAGCCGAAGGTCAACTTCACTGTGACATCACAATTTATTTTACTAAATGCTGAACAGAAGAAGGGGAGATTGTGACCACGTTTCCTGTACTGTGGTTGGCGGAGGGATACGACCACGAGTGGTGATTCTAGTTTATTTATTTATTGCTTTAAGGTTTTCTGTTGATATGATCATTTTTTCTTTTGGAATATTTTCTCTTATTATTTTTAAATTTCAAAATATTAGTCCCTATTATATAAAACATATTTAAGTTGTGTTCTTTTTGTGCTGAAAAATGCACCAATGTCGTCTTGCAGCTGTAGATGTTTAAGTTTTAAA
Source organism: Trachinotus anak (assembly GCF_046630095.1). NCBI lineage: Eukaryota > Metazoa > Chordata > Actinopteri > Carangiformes > Carangidae > Trachinotus > Trachinotus anak. Next base: position 7,215,205 of record NW_027273871.1, read on the forward strand.
TGCATAGGAAGATAAAGTATAACAAAAACACCACTGTCCTATTTCCCAGTGTCCATGTGTCCAGTCTCCATAACAGCAGCCAGTTCATCCCATTCACTCCCCATCAGCACATCCCGGCGACTGTGCCTGATTATTACTTCTGTTGTGTTACTCTAGAAAAGAACTAGTTTGTTCGATGTGGTATCAGAAGGCAAAAATGTGTATCACTGTTCTAAACGACCGCATTCGAAGGCATCCGTCACAGAGAGGGGAAAATGAGAAATCCTTTGAATTTCGGGATAACGACACACAATCCACTGCATGAAGTGTTATAACCCTTAACTGTCAAAATAAAACCACTTTTGCATGTGGTGATTCTTGTATCTTGACCCTGACAGTATGTAGCCATGTTTGTGGCTGTAGAAAAGTCACTTTCCCACAGCCTACACGTCCACAGAGTGGGGAGTGTATGTGCCTGAACAGCTGCAGGTTTCTAAGCTTCCACACACGCGGCTGCTGTAAATGACCTGCAGAGATAATCTGACAAGTTGAATAATCCTTCTGCCAAATGTTAACGTCCGGACTCTCACCCGGCGCTGCTGAAAGCTCAGGGAATAATTCTGTTTGTGTGTGTGTGTGTGTGTGTGTGTGTGTGTGCGCATGTATGTGTGTGTGTGCAGGTCTGTGAGTGTGTGGGAACAGTGTATTTTGTGTTTTATTCAGACAGCTGGTTCTGCTTTTTCTGTGGGAGCTGATACCTGGCCCCAGCTGTGTGTACACTTACATCTGTGTGTGTTTGGAATAAGTCAACAAATGACGTTAGAGCAGCGGTGCTCACTGATTGGCTGAGATGGATTACGTAGTCATGTGCTTCACAATCCAGCAGCGAAGAGAGAGGGTGGTTTGTTTTAAGCAGCTCTGGTTTTTCACTAAACTGTGTGAACTTTGAAAACATTTGTTCAGTTTTAAACACGTCTCAGCTGCTTCCATTCACCTCCATATTCTATGAGAATCAGTTTGTTATCAATTAAAATGTGCATTCCTGTTTTATTTTGTAGTAGCTTTCCTCGTGTGTCTCTTGTTGGTGTTACTTCCTGTCTTCTTCCCTCCAGTGTGATTGTCTGCCCCGCCCTGATGTGTTTCGCCTGTGCTCTATTACCTGCCTCCCCAGTGTGGATCTAGTCTCTGTGCTCCCTGTTGTCTGGGTCAGTTTTCCTGTGTGTCTCTTGTTCCCCGTCTGTTTCCCAGAGCCACCAGTGTTTAGATTTTCAGATTTGCATCTGTTGAGTTTTTCTTTATGCTTTTGTTTTGTGGACTTTGGTTTCCCAGCCTCAGGCCAGATGCATAAATGATGTGTATACACAAAAACCATGTGTATGCCATTTCCCACACATGGATCGATATTTATGGACACAGAATGTGAGACTGTGATCACTTCATCATTCTTCTCACCATGGCACACGTTTTTTTTTTGGTTTTTTTTTCGGAGCAACCAAGTTCGATACAGTGAAGTGTAAATGCAAAATAAAGAGGAGACAGAGTTTAACATAAAAGAAAACAGACAACTTCAGGGAGCTTCAGTCGTCATTTCCTGTTTTCTGTTTACACAACAAAAGCAATTTGACAATTCAGAAAAGAAATAATAATGTTTGTGTGCTCAGTGTTTTCTTCAGCATTGTTTAAAACTATATCCTCATTATTGTGTGTCATTCTGTAAACTGTTTCCAGACTGTTGTAATATTCAGTCACAGTTGGACGTCTGTCTGGAGCTGATGAAGACGTCTCTGGTCCTAACAGATGAAGTTCAGAGTTAAACAGGACTTAACAGGTTGAGTTATTGAACTAAAGTTTACTGAGGAGCTTCTGCTTGAAATCCCACTGACAGTCAGTGAAGCTGTGTTTCTTTATGTCATGTGGCACAGACAGTGGTTTCGTCTGCAGACTGATGGACTGAGGTTGAGGATTGAGTGTCTTCATCCATATTTGGCTAATTGTGAGGGTGGAAATGAGGCTAGTGCATGTGCGTCCAACTTTCACGCATGTTGCACACGGCCCCGAGCAAAAACAGACAATGACTTTATACCAACAACATAAAACCGACCCCCCTGCTGTTTTTTTACCATTTTAGGAGCTGCGTGTGGAGACTGTGGCATTTCAGAGACTTTTTCTGTCAAAAATAAATTAGAAATTAAATTATAATGAAAAGAAATCCAACATTTGAGTAACCTGCAAACTGTGCAGAGAGATGCATCCTCAGCACCCCTGCTTGTGCAGAGGGCGACCTGTCCTCAGGACCAGCTGTGTGTTACGTGCACGGCACCTCGCTCAGCTGTGGGCAGTGAAAATGTTGCAGTGGATGAATCAGTTGTTGATCTGACACTGACACTTATCGCTGTGACTCTGTGTATGAACTGAGCCAGGTTTGTCTCTCTCCTGACGAGCGGCTGCAGTGTGAACACAACCCACTGCTCCTCATTCCTGTCTCTGGCATCGTCCTCTTTTCTTTCATCCCTCACTGTCTCTGTCCCTCCACCACGTGGCCACCATCTCCACTCCGTCCTTCCTCACCATCAGTCTGTCCTAATATTTATGCCACCGCTAAAAAGTTGTCATAACTCACAGCCCAAATATGGTCTTCCATTCAAACCTCGCAGGCAACCACTCGTCCAAACACAATTTCTGCCAAACACACACTATAAACTCTGCCTAACACCGGGACGGATTCATCTCCCATATGAAACAATGATGGTGTCCAGAAGCTCAAACGTCACCATCTGATGCAGATCGGTATTTAATCCAGTGGGGGCGTCTGATGAGACCAATAAACATGTGCAAATATCAATGGAGAATTGAATCAAATATAATATAAGAATTTAGACTTTGCATGAGCATCCAGATTCATCCAGAGACATTTCTGAAGTCTCTCTGAAGAATGTTTCCATTCCTCAGCAGGAAAAACACTTCATCAGAGATTTTGATATTACAGGAGGTGTTGGTTCAGGTTTCTGAGCTTGTGCAGAATGAACGTCGTTTTGAAGAGTTTTAGTCCAAATAAAATCAGCTGTTAACCTTTGCACTTGGCGAGTGGAGCTGGCATCATGGCAGCACGTGAGCAGATGAAAGGAGCCAGTGTGATCGCAGTTTCTGTGGTGATTAAGTTTAACTGCTCACATGTATCTGCAGGAACTGAACAGAGAGTTTATGATTCTGTTTAATGAGCTCGAAATGAGAACAACACAAAACCAGAGTCTTTGCAGATTTCATAATCAGAAAATTTTTAACTTTTACCTTGATGGATTAACAAAATGACTATAGATTTATATATTTTGTAATTGGTGGGGTTGCTGTTTTTTGCTTTGTTTTTTTTATTATAATATCTCCGCTCACTTCTTTTAGCACCAACTTGGTCAATGTTTGCACAATTATTATTATTAACATAGTGGCAGGTTTAAATATCTACATCTGCATCTTTAAAAACATCTTGAATGTCTGTAGTTTACCTCAGTCTAAGTCCTCGTAGCTTCTGACTGGTTTGTTTAGGGACATGTGACTTAGAGACAGGAAGTGTTGTTGTGAAGGAGACAAAGTGTGGAGAAAAGTAACCATGCCGCTTAAAAAGTGAATCCGTCTCCATCCAGCTTTTTTTAATCAAACCACCACAGATCGATACCAATGTATTAAGACAACACAGATGAGTTTCTTTTAAGTTTTAATGTGGCTTTGAATTTGTAAAAATGTTTGGGTGCATTTACCACCACTGGAGAGTGACACAGGAAGAAAAATGAATTAATTCTACAGCAAATGAAAAACCTAAAATGCTTTGTTTGCTGTCTGAGCATTTTATTTTGAAAGAGATGTAGAAGCTACTTGTGTTCATCCACATCAACAGAAAACAAATTGTTCAATGATTTTATAGTGAAGTGGCCTTACACAGTGAAGTGGTTCTTGAGGATAAAGATGATTAAAACTGAAAATGAGAAAGCAGAGAGACGACGGGGCTCTGAGCCAAATGTGACAGAGAGAATCGATGTGAAGGCTGCTGTTTATTCTGCAGTGATCAGAGACGGGCCAAACTAAACAGGAGAGAGAGAGAGAGAGAGAGAGAGAGAGGGAGATAAAAAACTACAGGATTTAAACACTGGGGATGAAAATAGATAATATACACTCTTTATTCTCCCATGAAGCTTTAGGGTTTGGGTTATATCAGCATTCATAAAAAATGACCACAATCAGTGCTTTCCCACACTGAGGCGAGGTAACTCCCTGCTGAGCTTCCAACTTCTCAGGTTTTCAGATTTAGCAGGTAGCAGGAGTAGTATCCATAGGCGAACAGGTATCACTGGTGCAAGAACAAATCCAACAAGGCCCAAAGATCCTAAACAAATGAATAAGCTCATGTACAGCTACAGCAGAAGCTGAGAGGAAAAGATGGCAGCTGCTGTACAAAAATGAAGCCAAAATATCCCGGATACGAGCACTAGTGTCTTGCACTGGTGAGATCTTTGGAGCCAGAGTCTGCACAGCAGTGATCAGGGAGGGGAGCCGTGGTATCGACAGCAAACTACTAATTAAAACAAAAAATATCAGAAAAACAAACACTTGAAAAAACATCAGCATGATAGGAAGTATCTAAACTGACCGATAACCTGGGGCAGGGTTTATCACCTACACTGCAGCCAGCCCCCAGGGGGCGATGAAGACGTTTTGGCATCACTTTAGGTCATGATGTCCTATTTAAATACAGTCATTGAGACTCACAAACTGATTGTGGTGTGAACTTTCTGGTATAACCAGGCTCTAAAGCCACCATTTTTTTCACTGGTCATATTCATCTGTTTGTGGAGAACTTGCTTCCAAAATTGAGATCAAGAAATGTCACTGAGGTGTGATCTCAGAGTTACCACCAATACACCACCTGTTGCAGTCAGAGCAGCAGCTGAATTCAATCTGCTTTCTTCTGAGTTTCTCTTTTGGAATTTAATACCCATTTTAACCAGGATATCTTCTGAGCTGTTTCTGTTTTAGTTTGATCAGATCCTCTCTTCTGATTGGCTGACTGACCTGGTGTTACTGGAGCTCCAGAGAGAAGCCTGAGAGAGGAGATGTAAAACTACACTGAGATGGTTTTTGGTTTTTAAAACCACAAATATATCTTCTGATGGAGATCAACACTTCAGATAAAGCAGTGGAGAAGAGTAAAATATGGGATCTTTAAGGTTTTAGTCAGAGACATACTGGGGTTCACCAGGTGGCAATAAGATATTCAGGCATGTGGACAGAAATCTGATGTGTGTGAGCCAAGATTTGATTACTGCCCTGCTGTTTTCTGTCTTTTTCCTCCCCCCTCTTTCCTTCTCTCTCTCTTTCTTTCTCTGTCTTCTTATAGACACTGTATGTCTCTCGTCACAGGCTCCTGGATTTCATCGGTAGTATTACCTCATACTTTCTTCCTTTACATACCCTCTCCTGGTTCCTTCTCTCCTCTGTGTTTGACTGTATTCATATGAGAGGCTCAGGGGAGTGCTGTGTGTGTGTGTGTGTGTGTGTGTGTGTGTGTGTGTGTGTGTGTGTGAGGGGGGGTGTTTCACTCTTATGATCAAGGCTATATTACACTTAAAAAAATCTTTCCAGATGTGAAGTGAAAAAAAAGATGGAAGAAAAAAAATCCAGCTGGAATAAAAAGTGAAGGATTCAGGTTTCAGATTTCTTGACTCCAACATGGTCAAAGTGAATATTTCAGAATCGTGCTATTTGCTGAAAGGTTCCACTCCTGCACGTATTCCCTCAGAATTCATGAATATTTTACCGTATAGGGCCCTCCAAATCATTTTTATCAAAAGTTGTTTGATTACTGAAGATGCAATCTGAGTGGGAGAAGATGAGAATAAGAAGGAAGCAAGTCGTCCCGTCCTGAATGAGAATGACTGACTCTCTGCTTCAAGCTGACAAGAAAATGCGTCTGTAATGCTGCAGTAGGTGAGTCAGAAAGTGGCTCGGTTTGCTGAGGCATTCACGAGCTCTGTGTTTTTCAACCTCTGAGTGAACATCTGGTGAGTGTTACAGTGAACAGCTGGAAGTTCACTTCCAGTTTCTGGTCCACACAATAGAGCAAAGATGGCCATTCACCCAGCTGTTTATCACTTTTCCCTGTCTGCACCATGGGGGTGCATCACTGAGCACTGATTTGCTAAAAAGGGGGCATTTTTATACACACGCCCCGGACGGGTAAATCCCAGTGTGGACGATTACAGTAAGAAATGACGTCCAGGAAATGATGCACTGCAAAACTTGTATCTGCATTCTGCTATTTACAAGTCAACATTCAACTTGAAGTTGGAGGTTGAGTTTGGCTACCCAGAGTTCATGACCTCAGGTGACGATGCAGGGAAGATCCAATGGTCACTGAAGACCTTTGTCTTACACATGACGACCTCATACAAGGTCTGTATCACTGCTCAAAGTGAAAAAGTAGAACTAAATTTAAAAAGCACTTGGAAATGGTGAGGGTCAGGGGAGTAAACTGATCAGACAACAATGAGGCAGAACTATAGTAATGTAAATCAACAGTAAAACCATCAGCAATTTCTAATTATTTATAGTTTATAAAACAGAATCTGTGCAGAAAGTAATAGGAAGTGAACTCAAGCTCAGTAAGAACTTCTAAATATAAAGTTCCTTTAAAGTGTGATTTCCTCTATAATTTTACCCTTAAAGGTTCTATCCTTATTTTTTGTCTGTAAATTTTACATGTGTAACTCGAGCCTCTTGTTTTCTCCAGTGATTAGAATATAATAATATAATAATATAATAGTGCAATCCTTCATTAAAAAACACTAAAGACCTGTCCAGCAGTTTGATACTGGGCAGAAACATGTTTTTTATTCAAACTTGAAACTAAAAGGAAGTAAACAGCAGAGAACCAGGACAAGAGTGTTAGGTTTGCTTTACCCACTAAAAGGAAATGTCTGCACCATTTCATCAAACTGAAGGAGCAGCAGGGCGTCCGGTGGCTTAGAGAACCTGTTTGTTAAAGGTACAACACGGTGCTTTTCATCCTGAGGCTGCAACAGTTTTACTGCACTGCAGCTGGCGAGGCTGAGAGGATTTGAGGGGGTTTGATGAACTGGTTTGTATTAACATGTCACGTTTTCCGAGAATGTCGCGAACATTGGTCAACATCTAGTGGTCGTAGTGATGATGACAGGAGCAAAGGGAAAAGTGCGGTGACGTAGTTTATAGAGCGACAGAGTCCACGTCAGGAGGAGGTTGGGGTGGATGGATGAATATGACCCAGGAGAGCGGTGTTCGATTCCCATGTGACAGGAGCAGTTTATGTTGTTTCTATTATCCATGACCGTTCATTGTTATTATTGTAACCATGACAACCAGGGTGTGGTACCCCGGTTGCCGTGGGGGCGCTATTTGAAGAGACATTGCTACTGGTCGTAACAGTGGGTTGATGGTTGTTCAGGTTGGAGACTGGTTGGGTTTCAGTACTTTATCCACAACCTTTCAACATTTCATGAAGGTAATATTTATTGTCGTACGTCATTGTCTCCTTTTGCACAGGGTCGTTGATATTGTGTTCACTCCCCTACAGTTTTTCATTTGCTTCAGTTCCCTCAGAACCTGTGTGCGTTCACACTGGGACCCCATTAGCTTTTTTAAAATAATATTCAGCCTCATTTTTTGTTTTGCTCTGTCAAACCAGCTCATCCTGTGCCTTTCAGTCTTGATTAGCTCGTCTCGTTGTTTTAATTAATCCCCCCTGTGTCATTGTTCTACTTCCTGCTGCAGGCCCCAGTTGAAACTAAAGCCCCGGCGTGATTTGTGTTGTTGTTTTCATGTACGCAGAATGTTTGTGTGTTGCGCTTTTTGTTGATATCTGCTGTAAAAGAGACAGAAACCGAAAACCAGTTCTGCACCTTTGTCCTCAGTGTGACTATCACTGTTGTTTCCCAATGAGAGCTTCCTCCAGCATGTGTGTCCATACCTGAAAGGAGGTTCTGTTCATTTTCTGTGGGGAAAGAACTCCCTGGAATCAGCCATCATTTGTGTATCTGTGGCTGAATAACTTTCCATACCGTTACCCAAGGGAAAAAAAAAAAAGGCTGTTTATTTCTTTCTTGCTACTTTTCCAATCTTGTAGCAGGACACATGATAACAGCGCAGCCAACAAATTGGTTGGGACAATGCAGGACAGCAGCATTGTGTTGGATAGGCGGACGGTAGCAAGTCATCTCGCACAGCGCTGCCCCCGAACAGACCTCATTTTCCCTCCTGTGAAGAGTTAGCATGTACACACTCTTCTGCTGGGTGAGCAGCTTCAATCTCAGACAAAACAAACATTTCCCACATTTTATTATTATGTTTAGTTTGTATTATTAAATAATTAGCTATAAAAAGCCGGATAAGTTAGTTCATTCGCATTTAAATTATATATCATTGATTTTTTTTTACTTTTTTCCAACTCAAAATATGAATGATTAATTATAATTTCTTGATACAAAATTCTGCAGATTTTTTTAATAGCTGTGTGTTTAGTAATCTAAAGGGTAACACACCCGCAGTTGTATCATTTTCTGTGTAAGCCTGCAAAACGACTTCTACTTGAAGCGGGAGTGACTGTGAAGAATTTCATTATAAAAGTGTAAAGTCCAAATGTGATTTTTGACCTTCATCTCCATCCAAAATTCTGCCCCATTAATTCTGACCAAAAATCTCATCAAGTACCTCACAGTGCAGATACTCACATCGTTCCTATCCGAGTACACAGCTCCCCAAAACACCATCATCGCATCCCAACACTCAGCACAACTTGTGTTGCCTTTCCACGCACTGTCTGCTCAGCCTGTAATGAAACAGGCTGGTTAAGGAAAGAAGCAACTTTTTCAAGGCAGTGAAAAAGTTCTTCAGTTCATGGAGAAGTTCTCAAACTTTGAAATGACTAAAGCTCCATATGCTGCTGTCAACAACCAAAGTACAGAAAAGTAAAACTAATTATGAGTGCTTCAGGATTTGATTGTTCACCAGCCAATCGGTGATGTATTCTAGGGCCAAAGTGTCTTCAGATAAAAGCATCAGCATCGTGCTTAAAACATGAAAATAAAATGCAAATAATATGTCTCTCAGTGTGTTTCTCTTCAGGCTTGACGGGTTTCTGTCTGTTCTGGGATTACGTCTGCTCATTACGTGTTGGGAGACAGTCAGTCGTCAACAAATCAAATATTTCTTTCAACTTTAAAAACAAAACTGTATGTACCAGAAGTTGGGTTGAGGTGGGGGGTGCAGTTCATATGTATTCATGTGTTGTGAATGTGCAGTGAAGTGAGAGTGTTTAACTCTGTGGTTGTTCCTGCTTACATGTGTAAACTGAATACATGGATAATGTTCATTATTGATAATGTAGAATATCCAGATATTAAGGTGATTGAGTCAAACTTCATCTCCTTCATTGGTTTGGTTCATATATATATATATATATATATATATATATATATAAAACTGGCATTATGGTTATTAATTACACAGGTCGATGACAATTCAAAGAGCTGTCACTCTTAATTATCTCCATCATCAATCTCAATTTTTTTTATTTTTTTTTTGCATTTCAGGAGAATAATTTTTATTTATTTATTATAGTTACTTTCAGATGAAGTCTGAGCTCTGTTTTTATTTATCTTTGAGGAAGATGAGGCAGGAAAAGTATAAAAAACAGTTAGTGATTTCCTACATTACCCAGATTAACTTGTGACTTTAGATACATCCTGAAGACCAGTGGTAACCAATCAAATGTGAGCATGCTGCTTGTTCTGCAACACTGTACATTTTTAATTACTGGTTATAAAGTGGCTGTGATTGATATGTTTATATTAACAGCATGACAGGTGTCGCTCAAAGGGATGAACCTACAGAGAATTATCAGCCAAATAGTGGAGCATGTAGCAGCTACACAGCCAGATGTTTCCCTCAGGAGGTGGTGGAGACCAAAAACAGAGCTAAAAGAGAGCGAACACTGGATTCATCAGGTGGAAACTAACACCACCCTAAATGATCATGTTGCTCCATAACTGCTGGATGTGGAAATAAAAAGTTCACCGTATAAACTTTGTGTTCACACTGCCTCCGAGAAAATCAGCTAATGAAGGTTTAAATTCAACCTTTTACAGTGGGTGAATTTAGACAGGATATCTGACTGACCAGTAACATGTATTCCAAGCCTGGTTATGATCCCCACAGAACATTACTAATGTCAGAGCCAGCTCCTCTGGTAACCAGGGCTTTAGTCAACGATTTCCTGTGCTCGTTTGTGCAGACTATTCATTTGCACATTCAGACGCTCTGTTAAAGCCACGGTCCCCTTGAAGAAGATCTTTACTGTGGCTCATGGGTACTTTGGTGGCTTCTACCTGCCTGTGTCACTGTCATCCCCATTATCACAGGACAGAATACTTTGTCTGCTTTTATGGCTTCATCTGAAGCCGCTAACTGATGAGCAGATGCTAAATGACTCTTAGAAACAGTAAGTGAGCACCTATATTCATTTTGCGTCTGATAGTGTGTTTGTGAGTGTGTGTGTGTGTGTGTGTGTGTGTGTGTGTGTGTGTGTGTGTGTGTGTGAATAACTGCGACAGGATTGGCTGCCTGACAAGGCCCTGTTGTTAAGGAACTTCTCTGTTTGAGTACAGACTCTGGCATCAGAGCCAGAAGCCTTTTGGCCCTAAAAGGAGTCATCGCGTCAGGCGAAGATGAACGTCTGTGGTCAGGTTTGTGTCTGGATGAAAAGCTCCCACACTGAACCTGGCATCTTCAAAACAAAAGCTTTCCCCGGCATCATTTCTCAGCTGGAGGGTGACTGGCTCTGTACGCAGTCGTTTGTCAGATGTGTCCAATGTCTTGCTTGCTGCTCTTGTGACCTTTGCAATTAGTCACATATGATAAGGGCTTATTATTGTCTGTTTTGGTTCTTCAAAAAAGGAAATTACTGTTGACTGTCTGATGAATCTGGAGAAATAAAAACATCTAATGCAAAAAATATCCTCTTTTCTTATTTTTCCTTTCTACTCCTTGTGACAGAGAACCCTTAATAAATCAAACAGTGATGTGCTATATCTTTGTGGCTTTCTTTTCTCGACTAAGATCCATAGAAGTACAAAAGACTTTTATGTTCCTGAGAAAATATTCTGAGCCACCCTCCCCACTAGAAGACCAGTGTTCTGTTGCAGGTGAGTTGCATAGATTCCTGTAAGTCGATTTGCAGAAACTCTAGTGGGAGAAACTCTTAAATTAACATATTTCTTGGATCAGTGAGAAAAATATTAAATTTAAGATAAGGACGGCCATGAAAAGATCAATACCAATGAGGTATCAGTCCAGCTGTCAATACTAATCTTTAAAAAGTCTCAGTAATTTTTCAAAACTGCTGAACACTGCCCTTTTTTAGCAAACATTACTCAAACAGGAGCATATGAAGCATTTGTTGGGGACTATTTTCAGTGGCGGATTAATCCACATCTGGTGCTTTAAAGTGTATTTGTGGCAACAGTAATTGGAAAACAATGGAGCTCTATGGCTCAGAGGAATAAGATTTGGATACACACCATACTTGTTAGCGGGATGCATTCATGGTTGATAGTTTCTGTCTTTTCATGGGATCAACTGACAATGAAAATTTAGCCTTTAATAGCTTCTAGCAACTGCTGCCTCAACATCTGTGTTGAAAGAAAACGACACATCACTCACTAAAGGTTGATTACAGCCACAAAACAAACAAAAAAACAAGAGAAACTGAAAACAAAATGAAAGTTTATCTGATCACCAGGCAAGGAAATTTACTGTTGTACTGAAATTCAAGACCTGAGTCAATCGAAGTCACCCTTTGTTTTTCACAGTGTTGTTCAGTGATGTAAAGTACACAGGGTTTGTTTGCTAAAACATGCAAAACCAGCAGTATGGTCCTTTAAAAAATCATTATGCATATTATATCATCAATCTTTCTAACAGCTCTGTAGCTGTCCTATGGTGTCTAGATAAAACATTACTTCTCTGTTCATGTTCACTGCTTAATGTTAAAGAAGACAGATGATCATTTTCTCTATTATATTACATTCTTAATCCCAAACCTGCTGTTTCGTAACTCTGGATCACCCAAATCATCAGTCTTCAATAATGAGTTTACTTTGACGCCGGCAGTCGATTTGTTGGAGTTGCTGTGTGGGGGTTGTAAGGTCCTCATTTACTTGGAGGACACCGTCTACCTGTCTGAGCCCAGCTGTGCCAGACGGATTCCTCCACACAGCAACAAGCAGCTCGCAGGTTTTAGTCAGAGACCCGGGCTGCGGCCCTGAGCGTTCTTCATAGAGTGATGCAGTAATTCAGCCATGTTACATCACATTGTTACTCATTCAGAAAACTGTGGAGAGGCTGCTCGGTACGCTGGGAGCAATTTCACAACTCCCTCTTCACACTGTAATACCTCATGAACCAGCAAACCAGTGTCGGGTTAATTCACCGTAATTCAGGACTTTGTTCTGGTGAAGTCTGACAGACGAAAGAGAGAAAAGTAAGGTGTTGGTTCTGTTTGTCTCAGGATTACGGCCACACAGAAAGCAGCCAGTAAAAAATAAAATAAGTGGAGATTTCTTTTAAATGGCAGTGTGTGTGTAAACTGAGCAGTCTGGCTCCCACATCAATCCCAGTCCTGATCCTGGGGTCCCTTTAATACCAGAGGCTGAGGATTACTCGTCTCCTGCTGCGTCACTGGCTCCCGCCGCTCGTCGGGTGGCTGCGAACCCCTCCACTGATCCATCCTCATGTAGTGTGAATGTGGCGGCTGCTGATAAAGCAGAGATGCAGCGCCGGCATTGCCCTCCCCCTAGTGGTGGGAGAGGAGGAGGTGGTTTAAGACCAAAAGGAGAAGAGAGAGGAGTCCCTGGCACCATCACGGGTTCTTCAGCCACCTCTGTTTGTTCGGCCGTCCATCAGTCATCGCGGACTGTAATTCTCCTGCTCAGCTCTCTCTCCTCTGCTGCTCCACATGTCTGACCCTCTCTTCTCTTTTCTCTTCATCTGCTCTCTCTTCCATCTTTATCATCATCATTTATCATCAGTGCCTCCTTCCTTCTTCCTCCTCACCCACTGCCATCCATGCAGCTGATTGAGGACGACCAGATAAGTAATAAAACCGTAGTGAGATTTCACCACAGAGTGAATTTGGTCCTGGTTTCAATTGTTCTCCTTAACAATTACTCTAACATCTGTAAACTAGAATTATCACCTTGTTGTATGTCTCTGTGACCAGTTTCAGATCACATCCCCGTTTATCCAGAGTCAGATCGAATATGAACCATTTTTGTGAAATTTTGTCATAATTGCAGTGTGAAGTCTTGATGAATGGCTTAAAGGTATTTTGTGAGGTCATACTGACCTTGACCTTTGACCTTTAGCCACAAAAATCTAATCAGTTCATCCTTGAATCCAAGTGAATATTTGTACCAAGTTTGAAGACGTTTGGTCAAGGCCTTACTGAGATATTGTATCTATGAGAATCCGATGGCTGTGGGCGGCGTGGCGGCTCCTCACAGTTCACCAGAGCCCAAAGCGACGTCTTCAGAATCTCAACAGCATAAAACTTGAAGCTGAATCCAAGAACTTTGTAAAGATGAGTTTGTTGCTGATTGTGCACAGTGGTTTGTTCACTTCTTTTCCAAAGCAAAGTGTCATTTTTTAAATGCACCGTTCAGACCAACAGTCGGCGCTGATTCAGGCCGTGTTCAGGTCAGAAGTACGTTAGTGTAACATCTCAGCAGCCTGTTCTTCACAGCAGTCATCACATGATGTTGTATGACGTCCTCTCTGCGTCCTCCTAGTTTGTTCCAGATCGAACAGGTTTTGGACTCTTACAAGGGAGGAACTGACAGTTTCCCTCTTAAGTCATTCCTTATTTTGAAGTGGCTTCCTGGGGGGGGCCCTGGGGGGCCCTGGGTGTCTAATTTGCTGTGTAGTTTCAGTCTGCTCACAGCGTGGTGTGTTCATGACAGCTTTATTAAAAACAAAACAAGATGTGCAGCTGAGTCGTGTGTGTGTCTTTTTGTGATTGCATGTTCAGTAATGATATGATATTGTTTTATGGGTGTGTTTTGGAGTGAGTGTGTGTGTGTGTGTGTGTGTGTGTGTGTGTGTGTGTGTGTGTGGTTGTGGTTAGCAACAACAGGGCTGCAGGGCTTGAGATGTGGGGAGGGGAAAAGAGAGACGGAGAGAATCCAGCCAAGAGGCTCCATATCTGCCAGGGAGGGGATGGAAACGCAGAACACACTGCAGCCAAACGCACACACACACACACACACACACACACACACACTTGCACACAGTGTTGCAGTGCTTTGTTGCAGACTCACCTCTAATGAACCCTCTGAGCCACGGGTAAAAAGAAAAATAAGAATCTGTGACTGTGGTCTTATTGAAGATCTGAAGAGGACACACACACACACACACACACACACACACACACACACTCCTCCTCCTCAGCAGATTAGCAGATTATTCTCAAATCATGAACTCTAATAAAGATGCTGCCCCAGCAACTTTTTTTGGGGGGGAGTCAACCTGCTACTCTTACCGTCTCTCTCTCACACCGGACCCCCTCTGTTAGGCAACATTCAATTTGCAGTTAGCTGGTTTTCCATTTGCAGTTAGTTGACTAAATGTGCGTCTCCGGGGACCTGAGGAGCCGAGAGGAGCTGGAGATTCATTACTTAACTTCTGCCTCTCGGCGCTAAAAATTCAGTGGAAGTGTGAAGCTGGGGGAGAAATTTTGGCCGTGAAAGGTTGTTCCTGTGATCCGTCTTAAAGGTGACCCCCCCGCAGGTGTAGAGGTGTGCAGTGTCATGATGTGGTCTTCACCCTGTTCATCCTGGATGTCTGATACCCAGTGAGGGAGACCATATGAACAGATTGAAAAGGCTGCAGCCAGGAGCTTTGTCCCTCTTTAACTGGAGCATTGTGTTTGTTATGAACATCATACTGTGTCTGAAAGCCTGTGGCAGTGTTTTGAACCCAGACGTATACACACATCAACCCAACATCAAGTCTCCTTTTACTTATTTCTAATAATTATCAAATAATAATAATTAAATCCACCTTTATATGGACCTTAAGGACTATTTTTAAATCACATCCTCTCACAGGATTCATGACATTTGTGTCTCCATGCACCATAAAGGTCAGTTTTATCTGTGTTATCTGGGATTTTAAAGACTAACTAAATGAACTGTTGTGGAAAAAGAGACACAGAGACACGTGCTCTGACAGAACTGCAGTTCTCAGACTGTGGCTTTGTGTTGTTGTTGCTGGTGTTGCTGTTGCTGCCTCTGATTTGGAGCTGGCAGCTTTTAAAAGCATCACACAAACTCCACCCAGCTGCTCCATCACCACCTGGCCGGGAGCCCTTCAACAAACACCGAGTGTGTGTGTGTGTGTGTGTGTGTGTGTGTGTGTGTGTGTGTGTGTGTGCAGAGTGTCTGTCTCTCTATTTCTGTATCTATCAAACTCAATAGTCATACTTATGTGTGTGTGAGTGTGTGTTATTGTGCGTGTGTGTGAGTGTGTGTGTACATGTTAATACATCAAACAATTTGCAGATGTGAGCTTCACATTATTTATGATAATAAATAACGTTGTTCCCTCGTGTGAGGTCAGCGCTCAGAGCTCATCTTGGATTGTGTTCAATGACTCATCATCGCACTCGGGGGAAAATTGCTTTGTAATTTTATCCCAAATTGAGATGTCCACAATTATAAAAATGTGACAGCTCCGGTGACAAATTGATCACTGGCAGGAGAAGCTCGTCTCATTACCAGGCAACTATTAAAACTTCCAGATTTAGATGTTTGTGTGAATATGTACACGGCTTCAGAAAGGATGCAGCCATCTTCATAATTGCCGCCATAATCATCCGTCTCATCTGTGTCATCATTGTCTCAAATGTGCACAGCTTCTCCTGTAATGGATGGAGACATTCAATGTAAAATTACCCTGAATGTAGCCCACCATCTGTTACAGCCAAAGTCCTGATTGTCATCATCATCATCATCATCATCATCATCATCATCATCAGTGAATAATGGAAAACTACCAAACAGCGTTGGCCTCTGCCCAGCAGTGCTCAGGTCTTTAAAATAAAGCCCTGAAGTTAACACAGCAGATGCTGCTTCACTCAGTCAGAAGAACAACATGAGGAAAACCTGTGATGAATTAAAGAACAAAAAAATCAAAGTTTTTTCCAAAAATTTCTTTTTGATGTTGAAAAGTCTGACTCAGAGGCCACGTCCACACTAATACGTTTTCATTCCAAATCATAGTTTTAAAACTTTCTCCATCCAGACAAACCTTTTAGCTCCGTATCAGAGATAATCTGGTGATACTACAATGCCTGAAAATGCATCACATGACCATTACATTATGAATCAGGGGAGGAACAGTCGTGACCGTTTCCAAAAGTCTCCGTTTCTGGTCGTGCAGATTAAAACGCAACCCAAAAGTTTCCAAACTGAACCAAAACTCTGCATTTTAGGGGCTCGAAAACTCTGGAGTTGTGTGGACACCAGGCATAAACGCAGCAAAAGTGCTCCTGTTTCCCAACGCCAGCACACTAATAACCCTCTGCCACTGAGCTTTGGCCGAGTTAAGTACCTGGCATCTGTTATGTGATAACTGTGAGGACATAGGGTTAGGGTTAGTGTGTAAACATGTGCAAACATGTGACAGTGCTGGTCAGAGTGAGAGGGTGGGAAGCCAGTGAGGGATCTCGGTGTTGTCGCAACACTTTAAGAGGTGCTGAGGTGCTTCACAGGTATTTACTGATGCCACCAGGGCCTATGACCTCAGTGCAGGAGCGACTCTGTTACCTGGTACCTGGGCCTCTTCGCCAGCAGTGACTGAAAACACCAACATCAACAAGCTGTCTTGGCCATTAAACAATATATGTATTTAGTATTAGTTAGCTTTGTTAGATTTGGCTAATCTGCTAACTAAGACCTCTATTTAAAGCTGCAACTCACTCTGTGTGATGAGATGAGTGTAGCGGCCTGGAGGAAGCCGGTGGGTCGAGGTGCACCCTGCTGCAGCACATTCAGAAGACTGTGAGACAGCAGATACTGAAAGGCTGCGTTCACTCACACACACACACACACACACACACACACACACACACACACACACACACACACACACCATCAAAAATACAGCCTCATCATTCAGTGAGCAGCAGGCTCACAGGATCCAACCAAAAACTGCAGGGTCACCTGGCAAAAACCCGCCTTCAGTGTGGCCACGGCACAGTTTACCAGCATTCAGCAAAGCATCATGTTAGCCAATCAAATTACTGCACAAAAGGTTCCACTTTGTAGTCTCAGTAATGTAATTAAAACCTGTTACTGTACAAAACATGATCATCATCTTCATCATGATGATCATCGTTAGTGTCTCCAGCAGAGCCGCCTCCAGCCTCTCGACTGCTGTTTTTCCGTCGCCACGACGAGCTCCGGTGCTAAAAGCCTCCAGTGACGGCGAACACACATGTGGGATTGTGCTGAGAGTCAGACACCAAACATATGGCATGATGGGTAGTGTGTCTGTTAAGTGTGTTTGTTATTTCTTAAAGCAGAGCCCCAGCCTGCGGGTAGAGTGAACGAAGGGAGGTAAAGCGTCTCCAGAGCCCATTAGGGATGAAATATGTTGTTTTTTTTTAGTCCATATTTGTTCTCTCTGTCTTTGCCTCCCTCTTACTGCAGTGTTTTTCTCTCTCTGTTCATCTAAAACATTTTCTGGTCATTAACAATCCCACTGTCTGAGTTCCTCTCTCAGGTTCTTTCTCTGCTTCCTGTCGCGCCCTTAAACTCATATTTTTTCTCGCTAACTCACTGTAACAATTTCTCTTTAATCTCAAACAAAAACACACATTCAGCACTTGAAGTAAGCTCGATTATTTCTTCTGCCTGTTCGCCTGCACTTTGTGTTCAAAACCACTGTATCAATCCACACTGAGAGACCCATCAACCCAGGCACCCCTCCAAAACAAATGCTGTCAACTGAATGGTTTATTCCCATATAAGATCTGTATTTACATTAAAGTAAAGACTATACACAGATGGCATTTTTGCATCCATCATTAATATATATATATATTCGGTAATGCAGCCAGAGTTGCAGTTCTCCGTTCCCCTTGATTTCACATTTAAATCCAGCTCCACTTTGACCAGCTACAACAGTAACATGCTGCTAATCTAGTGATGATTATACTGTGATCTAATAATGTATGGCTGGTGATGTTAGTGTGGCGTGGACAGGATGAAGTTACGTGTGCTGCAGCTCAGGCAACAGAGGACAGTGAGTCATCTGAAATACCACATTTTCACCCATGTTTGAGGTCTGGACTGACACTGATTACTGACCACACACTGATCTGCTCTCACCTCCTCTGTGTCTGCAGTAATTTTGTTATTTGTACATGATGTGAGCCTCCACAACTTTCCTGCCCTTTCAGCCAATGTAATGCTAGCAGGCCTAAATCAGTCGTCTTGGAGACAAACCCTCTGGGAGGGCACGGCTGAATTATCTATTGACTTCAAACAGTGTGGACGAGTTTACTCAAATATTGGTAGGAACATGTCCATATGCAAATCTACGCCCACAAACATCCTTAACCAGACCAAACAGAACAGTGCACTGTTGTCCAATGAGAGGCCGTCCTCCTCACGGTAACTGAAGTAGAGAGAGATGTTCCTGACTGAAGCAGCAGTGCTCTTCTTGCTGGTTGCGTTTTATTCTGAAAGCTCTCTCTCCCACTGATCCCAGACCTGTTGTAAGAGGACTTTGCAAATGATTCAGACTGGTTCCCTCAGCTGAGACGTTTGGCCTCATGAATGTCTTCACGCTGTGAGATAAAGCCTGGTGATATACAGAAGCTCTTCCCCACTGCTGAATGTGACTCAGTCTGCTGTATGTTTTTCATATTAATATAAAAGGTTGTCATTTTGCATGTTGTAACTCCAAAGTAATGGCCTACTTTACATTCCTGCTCACCATAATAAAACCTTTAGACTCATTTCTACCTTCCTGGAAGCCACTGATTTGCATTCATTTCTGTAATTATATAAAATCCATTTGCAGAAACTTGTTCTCTTTTAATGGATTTGCAAAAAAACAGACTCCAGAACTCTGACACTGACTGTTGGCTACTGAAAGTTTTATAAATTATACTAATATATAATATATAATAGCATGAATGTAAAAAAAACTCTGGATGTCAGACCTGCAGAAAAGACTTCAATACAGCCCCTGTCCACAGACTGTTGGTCTGGTTTTGTGTTGCTGAACATACAGTGATCTTTTAGCCGGCAGTTCTCCCGTGTACAAAGGCAGCACCATAAAGGAATGGTTTTCCCAGTTTGGTATTGAAGAATTTGACTGGTCTGCACAGCGTCCAGACCTCAACCCCATCCGGTCCCTTTGGGATGAACTGGGGCACCGACAATGAGCCTGACCTTATCAGAGGCTGACCTCACTAAAGGCACTTATAGATTATGCAATAGCCTTGAAAGCATGCAAGATGCGACTGAACAACATCTGTTTTGAGGCTTGTCTACGGCAACAGCAACTTAAGAAAACACATGCAAATAGAGAAAAAACACAAGCAAACTTAGAAGTAAAGTGCAAGTAGCACAGACACCAACAGAAGTGTTTCCAGGGGACACAAAAAAGTGATGACCCTGTAGCCATTGTTATAACTAAAAAGTCACAGCTGTCCGTGTGGCCCCTTATTGCAGACGCAGCTACAAAGTGCTGAACAAGTGCTTTGCTTTTTTGTGTCTGTTTTTAGCAGCAGAAATATGCCTGCTCACCAGTGTATTCTGCATCATTCCATGTCATATTTTGTTGGTTTGTAGCTGAATACGAGACAATTCTGCAGAAACTGAGGACTGTACATTATGGCCCTCATAATTTACACAGAAGGGGCATTAGGGAGGGATTTCCTAACAGCACAGAATGAAGAGGAGGAATGATTACAGCAAACAAAGCCTGCTTCAGTGCACATGCACCCCACTATTGCTTTAACACAAACTGGAAAAAATGTAAACCTCTCCTTAAATGCTCTTGTGGTTGGATGGGAGCAAATCGCTTCAGACAGGTTCCAAAATCTTGAGTTTGTTGCGGCAGCAGATTAATGGCCGTGGTTTCGGACTGATATTTTCAACCGTCATATATGGTGTCCATATACTTTTGGTCACATCATGTAAAAGGCTGTGGTGTGGTTACAGTGCACTAGTACTCCTGATGGAAGAATGACCAGCCTGCTTTTGTGTATTGTCTCTGACATGAGTGTTGTGATGCAGGTCAAACAGGCTGCAGACATTCCCTCCTCTGTTATGAGGCCTTGAATGTGACTCATATTCTTCTGGTGTTGGTGATGGCCTGAGCTGACCCTGACTGCACCAGAGGCAGCTAGTGTCAGCTCAGGTACAGCTGAACACATTCATGCTGTGGAAACAACACTTTAAAGCCACTGAGCAAATGACCTGTGACGCCACGTTAAATCAGGACAGACAGAGCTCTTCCTCCTCCTCCTCCTCTGCCACTAAGTTAAACATTAAGATCTGTGTATGAAGTTGCTTTCAGATGCAAACACCTCCTACACCATTTTGCATATAGATAAAAACATCAACAACATAAGATATATGATGTGATGTCCACCCCAGACTGAGTCACTGAGAGTCACTTCCAGAGTGGGAGGTCTGTGGTTTCTGACTGAGAGAACATTGGTCTCAACTCCTCTGGACCTGATAAATAACATACATGAAATCCTATACTGAGTGGTGTTTTCCTTTAACTGAAGCCGATGGGGATCACCGAGGTGAGTCCAGGTTTCATGGAAGCCATCCACCGTCCAGGTTCTCATTACATTGTGATGTGGCCCCTTAAAACCTCCGTCATCGATGCAGGGATGGAGGAGACGAGTGGGCTGCAGCCGGGACGAGGCAGGATACTGAAAAACAATCTGTTTGTGTCTGACTCAGGTGACTCGCTGCTCGGTGGGAGCTCACTGTCTCAGGATCAGATTTAGAGTTGGTTCGTAGAGTAAATCATATGTATGAGGTTGTTTGTTTTTTTTTCTTTTGAGACGCCATTTGATTTGTTGTTGGAAACTTGTTGTGGATGGCTTTCTAACTTTCTAGGAAATATTGGAGCACTGTTATACAGACATACACATATATCTTGTACCTTTGTATTGCAACCACTCCAACCACTAGTCCCACTTATTGTACCAAGGTTAAACGTATCAATATAGATTAGAAATACATAGTAGTTTGTATTATAATCTTGAAAAGTTTGGATTATAGATTATTCAGGGATGAATCAAAACAGAGCTGCATCACTCATAATTGCAAAAACATGCTAATCTCTATCGATCCAAAAGCTAAAAAACTAAATACATAGAAGCTAGATTATCTTTAAAGGAGCTATTTGTAAGTTTTGGTAATGCTACCTCACCAACATTAGCATTAACAACTGTTAACTTAGTCTGGAAGAAACGTTGCAAGTTCAACATCAAACCTCATTTCTACTCTATTTCTATCATCCCCCTTTCCTTCCACTGAAGTTAGCATGGCTACCAGCTAGCCCTGAAGCTGTCAGACTGCCTCGTCACTCACTGGAGCGTCCCGGCCGCTCTGACGAAGTAGAGCTGCTCAGAAAGCATATTTTAACCTCTTGTATTGTAAACACAACAATGGCAGATGCTCTTGGCAAGACATTTAAGTAAACAGCTGTTAATGCTAATTTTAGATAGCTATGTAAAAATATCAAAACTTACAAAAAGGCTCCTTTAAAGCTGCATTGATTAATTTTTGCCAATAGGAGGCAAGAGAGCTCCAAAGTGAAACTGTTATGGAATATGTTAGCAAATATTTTATAGCAATGTTAGCTTTCATTAGGAATATTTTACATCTGCTACCTCTTCAGCAAATCTTCAAATATGGAGTTAAGAAGTTTTTACTGAAAACTGAAAACTGAGACTGAACCATTCAGTAAATGTGTCGTAAAATCAAAACAGTGAGCTGAAAGAGGCTAAAAAGATCCCATAAGATAATAAGATCCCTAACCCATCCTAACATGAGAGTTATTAATGAACTGAGTGATAAGATGTTTAAATCTTAATATTCAGTGACACAGAGTAACCTGGTGTGTTGTATAAGGAAAGTTGTACTGAATAAATGACATTGTTACATCCCCAGGACCCAAAGCAGTTTGTGTGGCTACTTCAGTGAACCCTTAGGATGAAAGTAAAAAATTGATTTAATTCCGTTTAGTGCTGGAGTTACACAACAACTCTGACACATTTCTGAGGGTCCCAGACTGAAATAGTTGAATGTTGAGTCATTTTATAATTTTTCTGCAGGTTGCAGAATCTGCTGTTACCCCGGTTAAAGTGTGCCGCAGGAGTTTGTGTGTCAGTAAGACAAAATTAAGAGCTCTGTGGCTTTGACAGTGCATGCCTCCCAGCCATGGGTGAATCATTTTCTTCCCTCCTTTTTCAAGACGAGGCTGTGCTGCTCAGCTGCTCTCTCTGAACTAAAACTCAACATGCAGATTTATGATAAAAACTGCTCTTGCAAAAATAACAGCGCTGGGAAAAAAAAGGGTGGTGGAGCACAATCCAAAAAACACAGAGGCTCAAACTCTAGGAAAGATTAATAATTTATAAATGACCTTTTACATTTCTTAACAGTCCGAATATTTCATAAATTCATAAATGGGCGCTTTTGTTAATCCACACAACAGCAACTGGATATTTATTTTTACGCTGATGATACCATCTTGTTTCCCATGGGCTCCACTCCTGAATTTTATCAGCCTACATGCTCTGCAGATATCGCTCATCAGTCTCAAGCTTGTTTTAACCTCTTATATTATATTATCATTCAAACAAACAGGAATAAATGTCTGTGTAATAGAAAAAAAGATGCACTTGGCATGTTTGCAAACCCAACAAGCTGAGATCAGCACACACAACATACCAAACATGATTCTCCACATCTCTGCATTCACAGCACATGTGCATCACTGTGCTGATGTTAAACAACAATCCAGTGTAAAAGCAACATGACATCTATAGAACAGTCACAACCTGTGAGATGCAGAGTCTTTTAATGGAGTTTAACAGCATCTTCCTGCAGCATTAGTCTCTTAAACCTACAGGAGCAGGTTTCCAGCTGTGCAGCTGCTCTGTGATCATGTCAAACATGACTTTATTGTTCCTGAATAAATCATACTACACGCCTCAAGCTGCATCGTAGTCATGTATTCATCTGATGTTTTTCAGAACTTTTTTGTTTATTTGACGTACCTCATGTTCTCTGTTCTCTCTGACTTTTGTAGGGTCTTAGGATTTGTGTTACTTTTCATTTTGTTTCTCTGAACATCAGCAGTCAACAGTGGCTGTTCTTAATTTTTGCTGGGATATTTTTCTGCCTCCAGGTTGTCATGTTTTAGGGTTGTCAATCCGTCCCGTTCACAACATCTCATTAACGCCTTGGGGGAATGTCGTCAAAGTTCGCACAAATGTCCACTTGAACTCAGGGATGAACTGATTAGATTTTGTTCATGAGGTGAAAGGTCAAGGTCATTGTGACCTCACATAACATGTTTTTGGTCTCTTGAATGTGATATCTCAAGACAACCTTGAGGGAACCTTTTCAAATTTAAATCAAATGTCCATAAGGATAAAATGAAGTGATGACATTTTATATCCAAATTGTCAAAGATCAATTTCACTGTGACATCATAATGTTCTGCAAAAACACCTCAGGCCATTATTCAATGCTGTAACTAAGGGAGGGAAGATTGTGACCTTATTTCCTGCAACTTGGCTTGTTTGGTGGAGGCAAGCAACCACAAGGTGGTGATTCTAGTTTCTTATTTATTTTTTTTCCAAAGTTGTGTGTGATGTAGTTCTACCGTCTACTGTCTTCATTTGTTTACACAAAAAGTTCATATGTTTTGTCGACTTCCAGTTTATTCATAAAGTCGGTTTCCAGGTGAATCATTCATTCTTTCTGTCCTAATAAATTCAAGAGTCCACTCTGTGCCACCTGTGCAGCAGCAGACTTTGGCAGCAGTTCAGGATGTCTGCAAGTCTTTTTGGAGTCCTGAAAAAAAAATCCACTTATGGTGAAGCACATTATTTCACATTATATCTTCTGATGGATATCAACACTTCAAATAAAACACCAGAAAAATGTAAAATATGAGACCTTTAAAATTCATATTAAAATGTACCATCCAGTCCAACTTTTCTGTCTATACATCCACCGCTAAAGAGCAAACAGGAACTGCTAGTAGCTAATATATGATGACCTTTCATGGTGCACATTTGTAAATAAGTTTCAGTGAGAGCCTCTAAGTAACAGGAGTGAAAACCAAGCAAAATAACAGTCCAGTGAGGCAAAGGTCTCTCCACCCTAACCTCTAATTTCTCACGTCCTGCCTGAAGTTTACCTGGTGTTTTATCGATTTCTTGCACCTCTTCACGCTTCCTAACCCAGCTGTAAACCTGTAAGTCAGTCTGTTACTCTTTATGGTCCAGATTTCTTTCTCCATCATAAGCATGTGCAGGGAAACTCTGCGAGGTGCCAACCTCTCTGCACCAGTGCCTCCGAGGCATATTCCTGCACATTTATCATACTTGTCGGATAAAGTGACTCTGATTTAGATCTCCCCCCACACTTTCCTCTTTCTTCCTCAGAGCTTTTCAAATGGAAATGGCTTATTCTGCTCCGACCCTCCCCGTCTGTGCCACAAAAAAGAGACACATTTATCTCTGGGTGGCCAAGCTTTTGCTCCCCTTATTGCTTCTTGTCAGCTGTTTTCTCTCCGTACACGCAAGCTCCATCTGACCTGCTTATCCAGCACTATCCGGAGCCGCCGTGGCCCGGGAGCAAACTGTTCCCAGCCGACTGAAATCCATCATGACACCTGGGCTCCTTATCACGTGGAGAGGAGGACAGGGAAAGAAACACGGGTGGTCCCTAACACCGGGATGGTGGGGGTAAGAGATAAAGAGAGAAGAGATGAGGGAGGGATCGTAGAGGAGGCAGGAGGTGGAGAGGAAGAGATAAGAAAAAAGGAGGAGGGGAGAAGAGATGTGAAATAAACTGTAAAAAGTAGGGAAGGATTTAGAGGAGAGGGAGAGATGTAGTCTGGGAAGCAAAGATGCAACGATCTGTAAAGACGTGATGCAGATGAGATGGACGATGAGCTACGAGCATCATGGGGCAAATAAACAGAAGCAGGGCAGGTTGGAGGGCAACACTAATAACAGGTGAAAGAAAGAGAGGAAGGCAAACCTTTAGAGCTGCACCCATCAGCAGGAAGGAGGGGAAACATTCAGAGATGTGGGTCCAGAGATCAGGGAAACTTTTCAACATTTATGTTTTCAAACATATGAAAAGAGAAGAAAAAACCAACAAATATCAACATTACCAGATTGAAGAATCAGCTTAATGTGCAGTTACAGAGCAGAGCGACACTTTTGGACTTTTACATGTTTGGTTCTTCAGGCTCTGAGCTTGCGAAGATGTTTAATTTCACTGCGTCACTGGTGTATACAGGGGCCGGTTGCCCAAAACACCTTAAGTTTTCTATTTAAGTATGACACTTAAGATTGTATTTCTCCTTGGCTGGTGTTACACAAAATCTCTTAAGTTTTTTCTTAGTTACGGAAAAAAGTTGAGGCATTTGCAGCAATACCTTGACCATAACTGACCGGAAAGATCATGTGGGATAAACAAGTGGAGCAATCATTCAACTAAGTGGATTGATTTAACTCTAGACAGTCAGACAAACCTGTAAAACCATGTAAAATCAGTTCCTCATCGTTAAGGGTGTCTCCTTGTTCATTTTCTTCATTTATCACCACATACTCAGACATGTTGAATTAAAATACAATCAGAGGGTTTTTTTTCCTTAGTTTCATTGCTAAGGGCTTTTATGCAAAGGTTTAACTCACTTTAAGTGATTCCTAAAGTGTAAGACTAAGATTAGGGAGAAAAACCATAAATACTTAAGTGAACAGTTTAAGGAAACCTTAAAGAGAAGACTTGAGGCATTTTGTGCAACCAGCCAAGCTTTTACTCTTTTTCTCTCAGAACAGATGTGGGTGTTTATACCTGGGTGTGTGTTTACTACCATCGGCTCAGAGTTTTATTGTTTGTGTACAAGAAGAGAAGAAGAAGAGGGAGGCCACAGGTGGAGACACCAAATGAGCTTCACTTCACTCTGCCCTCCGCACCTGCTCTCCCTCGCTCTCCTGTCAGCCACCTTGTTAGAGCTGAGACATCACTGCAACTACAGGCCACAGCAACAACAACACACACACACACACACACACACACACACACACTGTTAATGTGTGAACACAGAGGTGTCAAAATAGAGTATATGTGGTTATATATCTGCACTGTAAACACACAAACACAAGTGATTATTTAAAGCTCCATATTTTACTCTTCTTCTGTGTTTTATTTGAAGTGTTGATATCATCAGAAGATATATCTGTGGTTTTAAAAACCATCTCAGTATAGTTTTACATCTCCTCTCTCAGGTTTCTCTCTGGAGCTTAACAACAGGTCACTGAGCCAATCAGAAGAGAGAATCTGAGCTTCTCTTCTGATTGGCTCACTTTGTTCTGAGTGATCCATTAAAAATATAGCAGATTTCAGGTAAACACTCAGAGAAACCAAATCCTGCAAGGTTGGATGGTGGGTCCAGGTGGGCGGGGCTTGGGCG
Source organism: Trachinotus anak (assembly GCF_046630095.1). Lineage (NCBI taxonomy): Eukaryota > Metazoa > Chordata > Actinopteri > Carangiformes > Carangidae > Trachinotus > Trachinotus anak. Next base: position 7,242,025 of record NW_027273871.1, read on the forward strand.
GGGCTGAGGGCGGGGACTTTGTTGTGACATCACAAAGTTCCAGAAGTCCTGACGGCTGGTTTTAAGGCTCAGTGTCTGAATACAGGCTGTGTGCATTTCTCTGTGGACTGAGGCTTTGATACTTTCACAGTATTAATATAGAACCTAGACCTGCTTTATAATCACAAACACATGGACATCTACCTTCAGACTGGATGGGACCTTAAAATGTCAAAATTGTCCTCAGTTTAAAAATTTTCCCTGCTCTCCTAAAACATTCTCACTCTGTTAAAATGTCCTCACTTTCCAAAATGTCTCATCTATTACTTCAGTGGTGCTCAAAGTCGGGTCTGGGAACCCCTGGGGTTCTTGAGGGGGGGTTCTGAGGATCCCCAGCAAAAAAGGGAACAGTTTATTTTCACTATAATTCCATCCATTGTGATTTTGATCAAGGGTTCAAAACACTTTCTGTAATGAAACATCTAAAAGTGAAAATCCTATCTGATGGGGAACCCTGGGACAAAATCTTATCAAATGGGTCTAATTCGTGCCAGTTTAGGGTCCTTGATGTGAAAAAAAAATGTCCTCACATGGAAGGTCTAAAAACCCAGAACGAGTCCTCACAGAAACATAGTCAAGGGGTCTCACACACACACACACACACACACATACTTGTACTTCTATCTTTGTGAGGACACTCATTGACATAATGCATTCCCTAGCCCCTTACCCTAACCTTAACCATCACAACTGAGAGCCTAACCCTGACCCTGACCCTAACCTTAACCTAAACCTAATTCTAACCATAACTCTAAAACCAAGTCTTAACCCTCAAAATGTGATTTGAAGGTGTCTCAAAAAGTGAGGACCGGCCAAAATGTCCTCACTTTCCCAAAATGTCCTCACTCTGTTAGTAAAATACTTTTTTTGGTCCTTACTATGTAGCAAGTACAAGTACATACACACACACACACACACACACACACACACACACACACACACAGAAAGCGGAGTGAGCTCAGTGTTTTGCTGTGCTGCAGCTCGTCTGTATCATCACACTCGGCTGACTCTGAAATCTGATCAGGGCTGCTGGGACCTTAAATGACTGTGAGAGCGGAGGCAGGAATCCATGTGTGTGAGTGTGTGTCTGTGTGTGTGCATCAGAGTGTGTGTGTGTGTGTGTGTGTGGATCAGAAAAATCATTGACATCGTGTATGTTGTGTGTGTGTGCGTGTGTGTGAGTGTGTATTAGTGTGTAAAAGAAAAAGCTGCAGTCAAGCGTACAGCAGTGTGTGTGTGTGTGGACATGCATGTGTAATTAGTGGATGCCCATCAACAGACTGTGTGTGTGTGTGTGAGAGTGTGAGTGTGTGTGTGAGTGTGTGTTTGTGTGTGTGTAGTTCAGAAAGAAGCTCACATGCCTGAAAAAGTGCTCTCCACCTGGGATGGGAAGCATTAGCATCAGGGTCAAAGCTCGCCGCTGCTCTCGGACCTTCGCCAACTGCTCAGTTTGAGCTCAAGAAGGTTTTGGGTTTTTTTTCTTAACAAAACAAAGTCAGATTAGAAAACAGCTGACAGCGCATGTGACAGTATCACAGAGATGAGCTCACGTGGAACAGAAACAGTGTTCTTGATAGTAAATTTCACAAGGAGCACATTTTGTTTTGATGAGATCGGCTGAATGAAGATGAAAGTATGAAATCATCGGAATAGTCTTATGTTGTTTCTGTAGCATGGATTTAAGGGTCCCACGCAGTCTGAAGGTAGATGTCCATGTGTTTGTGATTATAAAGCAGGTCTAGGTTCTATATTAATACTGTGAAAGGATCAAAGCCTCAGTCCACAGAGAAATGCACACAGCCTGTATTCAGACACTGAGCCTTAAAACCAGCCATCAGGACTTCTGGAACTTTGTGATGTCACAACAAAACAGTCCCCGCCCTCAGCCCACCATCCAGTATATCCAGTGTTTACCTGAAATCTGCTATATTTTCATTAGGTGACTCAGAAGCTCACCAGCCTGTTTCTACTGGTGTCTCCAACATTTTCTTACTGGTATACGACCACTGAGTGATGTCAGAGTTGATGCTGTTTAACTTGACTGATTTTCTGCTTTTTTGACATTTATTCCAACAAAATTCTACCACACAGTCGCAGATAATCAGGTTTTTTGCTGTAATAGCTGCAGCTGAAGGCTGTGGCCCATTTCAGAATTCACAAGAGTTGTGGCTGTGTTGTGGTTTGGAGGAGGCAGCTTTTTTCACTGCAGCACTCCTCAGACAGATGGGTTCCCCAGAAAAAGAGAACTCCCATCTGTCACCATCTTTGTCCTTTTTTATTTAAGCTGGAAAATTCAAATCTGGGACCTGTTTTACAAAAGCAGTTTATGAGCAGCGCAGACACACAGACTGCAGATGGTGGTAACACAACATCTCTGTACATCTTGGAAATACAGATTTTTAGAAACTAATGACCACAGATCAATTCCAGGCTTCAGTTTGTTGAAGCTTTTAAAATATCTTGAAGTACAATATCATGGTCTATTTGTTTATTTGTTTGTTTGTTTGTTTATATTTGTCATTAAAATAATTTAAAAATCCATCTTAAATAAATTAAAAAACTTTCCTTGATGCATAAATTGATAACACTTTATTTTAGTCTTTGTGTGTCAAAGCTGGATCACCAACCTGCCAGAGCCGCCCAGGCCCTCGGAGGATTTGTTAATGTGTCAGTGACTTTTGTACTGTAGCTGACGTGCAAAGTGCCCCGAGGTAGTTTTATATCATAGAGTGGAGTGTCCCTGTGTCAGTGATCTGAGGCAGGTTGGAGGGTAATCAGCTGCACAAACAGCTCATTTTTTGGCTCCTTAGCAGTTTCATTTGTCCTCGTTAGCCCAAATAAAACAATTTCATTTGGTGCTAATTGTAAGGAAAAGAGGAATTTTCCTAGAGGAAATGTTCGACTTAAAGACCTTTATTATTCATTTACTGTGTTTTAAGAAACTTAGTTCTTCCCATATGTTGAATTGTGTCACAAACTTCACATTTTTGTGTGGTCAGCTAGACTAGACTGTTAGTCAAGCTACCAACTGTTCTGTTCTGTTCAATCACTGTTTCAATTTAACCCAGAATTAGGACCATAGAAGGTGATTCTTTGATTTTTAAAGCATCACTAATGAATGTAATCAGCATTTTCTGCTTCATTGGCTCATTAAAAAAAAACATCAAACTCTTTTGATGGACACCTCTTTTCCTCCTTCAGACACTTTATCTGTCAATTTGTCACCGTCCATCTCGTCTCTTCTCGTCTGTCACAGCGGATCTCTTCTGTCCATTACAGCGCTTAGGAAATGTCCACAGGGACAGCATGACATGTGTCAGTCATCTTGTTGTCTGAGGCTTTTTGGGGGAAAAGCCCAGCAGCTTTATCAGAGTGTGAATGCTGTGCTCAATTTTCTTTTCTATTTTTTTTTTTTTTTTTTGGTCAGAAAATGCCAGCTGTCAAATGTCACTATTATTCTCCAGCAGCGTTCGACCCGAGCTGACCTACTTCATCCGAATGGCTGCTCGGAGACGAAAACAACAGCTGAATCTGTGAAACCAGTGTTCCAGCGCTGGGCTTCAGCTGAATTGACAGATGACTTCATTTATTTTCACTCTGTCCTGGAACATACAGATTCAAATGTGGTTGTACACATCGTGCTGCAGGTCTTCATCTGAGGGGAAGCTCTGAAAAATTGGGGGGGGGGGGGGGGTTGAGGGACATGTGGCTATGCCAAACAACAGCCTCAAATATTGGACAAATTATATTTTTGTCCCAATAATGGCGCTCGTTAGGGGATCCAGGTCCAGGGGATGAGAAGAGTGGAGGGAATAGAAGTACAAATAAAGATATTGATTAACAAATTAGATTAGAAAGTAAAACAGCCTCCAAAGACAATAGAAAACAAGCTCCCTACAAACAAAAAGAAGCAGATCTATATGCAGTCTTACAAAACTTAAATTAAAATACTATCAGAGAAATAAACACGATCAGCACCCTCCCTCCGAACAGGGAGTAATTATCCAGGTACAACACTGCTGCAGCTGCAGGACCCACAACAAGAAACACACAGCACTGAAAGCTTCATCACCAGTGTGGTTGTGATTCATCCTGTAAGAGCTATGAGTGTCTGAACCAAATATCACAACAATCCATCTCAACAGTTGTGGAGATACTTCATTTAAGCCTCACGGTGCCTCTAGAGGAAACTTCACGAGACTCACTAAGATTCATCCGCTGTGGAGCAGGAACGCACACATGAAATTTCACAGCGAGTCATGTTGAGATATTTCATTTAGAACCACAAACGTCAACCTCATGGCGCGTCTAGAAGAGAATTCAGGGATTCATCCACTGGGGAGCAGGAACGTACACATCAAATTTCATGGCGTCTTCAGAGAGTTGTTGAGACGTTCTAGTTCGGACCAAAGTGGTGTATCAACTCACCGAGCGTCAGAGGGACGTTGCAGTCGTTTCTGTGATGCAGTTGTGTGATGATCAAAGAGAATCAGACTTGGACTGGACTCTGGTCCACCAAGTCTCCTCTGGGTGCATAAATTGGTCCTTTTTATATAAAGGATTTCTCCCTGTGTGATTGTTGGAAATTGGTTCATGCTCCAGAAAAAGCCCTCGGCCTGTGATTCTGAGGGACTGACCTTTATCTGTGATTATTTAGATTGCTGAAGCTTTTCTGACATCAGACTCCTTTGTATCTGCAGGAAATATCCCGATGTGATGCTCCACATTTATCCAGGAGAAAACTGTCACTGCACCGAGCCTGCACAGACAGTGAACCTCTTCATCTCAGCACAAAGATTAAAGTTCATTGTTTTCAGTTTGCAGAAAAACACAGATTTTCTTTAGGAGATCTGATTTTTATTTCAGCCTGATTTTATGTCCCTTGAGTTGTTGTGCTGCAGGAGGAGGCTGATGACCACAGTTTACAGCAAAATAAGGACAATGTAGAAAAATCTGTGGAGGGAAATGCAAATAAACTGTCGATTTTCTCCCAGAAATTATAAAGAAAAAATATATGAATCTACAGAACGTTTCTGCAGAAACAGGAGTGTAAAGTGTGTGTCTGTCCACCTCTCCCTCTTCTTCCAGCTCAGGCTGGTAACAACCACCAGCAGTAAATTAATGGATCAAATCTCAGAGGTCTGCTCCCACCAGAAACCATCAGTGCAGATTTCACATCACTTATGAACACTTCAACACCTCCCATCAAAGCCACAGGTCAGTGTCACGTTGCAGTGGTGGTCTCCTGCCACCAGGTGTCGTGTTCGAGTCGAACACGGAGAGAGTCAGGTAGGAAGACAGAGGAAGAGAAAGAGGTGAGACAGAGAGAGGGTTTGGAATAACTGACTCAGACGAACACAGATAACATGGACTGAAAATACAGAGTTAAATGTCAGTTTATGGCCAATAATCTTCATCTTATTGATATGAAATAATGTGTGTCCAGAGCCCACCTTGTGTAAATACAGTGAGGAAGGTAATGTGCATGAACTCCTCATTATAATCCAGCAAACAAACAGAAGCAGTTTTGTTTTTCAAAGAGTGATCTCCTCTGATGACAAGCCATGAAACCTGGTGGAAACAAGTTAAAATCATCCACTGACAACATGGAGGTCTGCACCTGTAACTGTCACTGGCACCCACAGCATCTCCAGACACCACCGACAGTTTGTTCTGACAACAATCTGCAGTAAAACAACTGGATGATTTTATTCAGAGGTCAGTGGTGCTCGTCGAAGGTGTCGGCTGTAGTTTGGATTGCACCTCATTTGCACGTCACTTTGAAAAAAGTGTCCAAATGTAACAGAGGAGATGAGAAAGTTATTATTTGCTTGTTAGATCCAGTCATGTCAGACAGCAGGCAAAACTGAGGCAACTGCCCCTTGAGCAAACCTATCTCCTGGTAATTAACGTTATACAACTAAACTGTTTTCCCAATTACACCATGGTGGCAAAGTAATTACTGCCTGGGTTTTGCTCAGAGGCAAGGTTTTTTTTGCATCTCAACAGAACCATAAAACAGTCGAATGACATTAGATATTCTGGTGAAGAATCAACACATTGTCTGTGATGATTTTTCTGATTCGTGAGTCACCAAACACTTAAATTAACAACATGTCCTCGTTACGTTTATAGTAAATGTAATCTGGTCACAATAAAGTTTCCTTCCAAATGTATTTGGTGTTGAAAATTACCTGCAGTATAACAAGATTTCCTAGAGTTAATAGTTAAAGGTCCATCCAGTCTAAAGGTAGATGTCCATGTGTTTGTGATTATAAAGCAGGTCTAGGTTCTATATTAATACTGTGAAAGTATCAAAGCCTCAGTCCACAGAGAAATGCACACAGCCTGTATTCAGACACTGAGCCTTAAAACCAGCCATCAGGACTTCTGGAACTTTGTGATGTCACAACAAAGCAGTCACCGCCCTCAGCCATGTACCAAGCCCCGCCCACCTGGAACCCTGGTTTTAAAAACACAAATATATCTTCTTATGGATGTCAACACTTCAAATGAAACACCAGAAAAGTGTAAAATATGGACCTTTAAGTAAAGAATTTTGGTCTGTTAACAAGCTTACTATTAATTACCTTTTATTATTTATTATTACCTTTTATTATAAGTCAGCTTCCTGCTTCATTTCTTTCTGTCAAGGGCAGTTTGATACTTCATAGGTCTAACTTTGTTGAAAAATACTTTTAAATCATTCTACAGAACAAAAACAACCCTTCACACAGTACAGTTTAGTTTCTTACGATATTGATTCTGTAACATTCAGCTTATGGAGTGCTTTGTGTTGGTCAGCGTTTTCACCTGCTGCTGACGCCGTGCTGCCACTTATTTCCAGGCTGCAGTGCTTGGGTGTTTTCTGCAACATTTTTCTTCTGTGACTGTGTGATTGTGAAGATTTCACAACAGAGTCCAACAAATCAGTTAAAGTGACAATGAACAACTTGTTCATTGGTGAAATAGTTTTTTTACATTTTTCTGAAAAGCCACAGGAATTACGAAACTTTGTTGGATCGATTTGATCATTTTCTCAGCACCGTTTAACCCAATCTGTATTTGAGAGCACAAATCAAAGCTCTTTTTGCTCAGAAAGCCACCTATAGACAGAGAGTATACATCTGTGTTTGCAAAACGATGTGTGAAATCTCCCTTAACAAGCTCACTGAAGCAATGAAACATACCAGTGATGTTAACTGTCATTAGGCTCAGGAATGTTTACAGTAATTATACACCAGCATGATCCTATATTCTCCCAGAAAGCATAATTAGCTGCTACTGGCAGTTTTGTGCAATCATCAAAACACTGTCTGCACAAGGCTTTGTACAGTGGACAAGATTAAAGGCGGAGTTTCATGTTTTTCAGAGCAGCTTCAGAATGAAGACGTGTGTCTCATGATATTTATGTTCAGTTTATGTCTAGTTAACCAGTATTAAACTGAGCTGAAAGGACATGGTCAAATAACAACCTTGAATAATTACTCATTATTATAATGTTTCTAATGACATGGTTAGAGAGAGACAGTGGGCAAAGTTAAAATAAAGTCTGTTAGATTATCAGAGCTTCAGTTTCATCAGTGGACAGAAATATTCTGTTAGCTGGTTTATTGATGGAAACAGGGAGAGTCGGTCGCAGCGAATCAAAGGTTCAATTAGAGAGCTTAACACTCCAGACCTTAACCACAGTGTGTTCAATCACCGGGCGACTCCATGCATGCAGATGCAGTCGCAGTTTACCTTGCTGACAGTCTACATTGATCTGACATGCTTTGAACTGCCTCTTGCAGCAGATATATCCCTGTAGGGCTCAGTCGACCCAGAGCTGCAGGGGGAGAGGTTTGATTTTTTGTGTGTGAGGTAATAAAGTGACGCGATGTGTTTTAAACGTATATGTTATACGATGTGTTTACTATATAAATAATAGAAACACATGTCAGTATAATATAGTTCATCAGCACCACAAACTGCGGCCTCCAAAATGATCCATTTAGTCAACATCTCTCTGAAACTTTTCCATAAATTGAACAATATGAGGGAGGATTCACTGAGCACATTGAGACAACAGCATCCTCATTCATCAGAATGGGTCCAGTCCATTGACACAGCAGTAGTGTCAACACAGAGAGCGCCAGCAGAAAGACACTGGGCCGTCCAGAGGAGGAGCTGAACCTGCTCAGGGTTTGCCAGAGAGTCAAGTGGTTATATTGTATTGTGTGTTGATAATTACTGATGCACCGATGTGATTATCCCTGTAATTTTCCTGCTGTAAAAGCTGGAGCTCATTTTGATTATAATTTATGAGAATGTATTAGTTTATATTTTTGTGTTTTATTAATCTAAATATGCAAAGTAACAAATAACTGTAGTTATAAGCTAAATGTTGTGGAGTAAAAACTACAACATGTGCTTCTGAGCAGTCGACCACTGTTGGTTTCCTGTTTTCTACCAACAAAGGTTTCTTTTTCCTGTGACCATGACCCGGTACAGTGCATTCAGAAAGTCTTCAGACCCCTTCAACTTTTTTTTCACATTTAGTTATGTTGCAGCTTCATGTTAAAATTAGAATAATAAAGAAATCCAACATATAATGATGATGCAAAAACTGAATTTTAGCCATTTTATTAAAAATGTATTAAAAGTGAAAAACTGGCTATTCCAACACTTTGCTATGACACTTAGGCCCCGCCCATTTCTCTTGATCAGATTTGAGATGTTTCTTCACCGTGACTGGGGACCAGCTGTGGTCAGTTCAGCTGATTGGACATGGCACACACCTGTCTGTATAAGGTCTTGCAGTAGAGCAGAAACTGAGCCATGAGGAGGAAGGATCTGTCTGCAGAGCTCAGGGACAGGATGGTGTTGAAACCTGTTTTGTCTGCAAAGTATGTAGTTCTACAAACTCACAGGGCTACTTGGTGTGGGCGAGCTAACCACTAACTAGTCAGCTAGTGCTGAGTATGAGGCCCGGTGGATGAACTTCTAATGGGTGAGTCCAGGTTTCTGTCTTTTATGGAGTGGGATCAGCAGTTTAGATATATAATAATGTCACTGTTGCCTCTTATGCTGGACACATGTGCAGCTTGAATTGAGACTGAATTGAAAATGATGAATTGTATAAATGCACTGATTGTGTGATCAGGTGCTGTCATACATTCATTCAGGCCGTGTGGACTTTTAATGAGTTATCTGTGCTCACTGGCTGGTGGTGGAGTGATGGTTTGAGTCCAGGACAGACTGTTGGAGTACAGCTGATGAATTTGACACTAAGGCTGGTTTCAGATGTGCTGCTCAAAGGTTGCTTTCCAGGATGAGAGTAACATGGTATTAATCATTGTCTGCAGTGGCTGTGCAGTTGTGCGCATACGTTTGTTGGGGGGGCACAAGAAACATATTTGCACCACAATCAGAATTATTTTACGCTACTTCCTGGTTTTCATCCAACAGCGACAGAAGCCATGCATTAAAAAAATAATTTTCATAATATGGCAGCTGACATATAATCAAAGTAGAACCCCACTGTCTCAGCTTCACATACACAGCTACAGTAGCTGCAGTGATCGACGCTGACCCAGTTCCACCTTCTCTGTGGCAGAATAATCTGTTGGCAGATAAATTCCTTCTATACATCCACAGGAACATACACCAGGCTGACGCAACGCTGTAAGAAAACAGCACAGACAGAAGTAGGTCTAAAACACATCTGAGAGCTTTTATCATGTTTGAACTGGAAGCAACACACACACACACACACACACACACACACACACACACACACAGTAAGGCAGATCTTGGAGCACGGCTTCTCTTCTTGCTCTGCAGGGTTTGTCTGCCTCTCTAATCATTTGGTTCCAGTGAGTCTCTGTTAGCGCAGCGTTAGCCTACATACAGTATGTCTAATGCTGCAGCCGTCAGCACATTGGCCTCGTTTCACTGTGGATAGAAAACTGATTTCATGGCAAAATGTTTCTCAACAGTTTGTGCTTTCAAAACACTTTTATCAACACATGAAGTAGGACAGTAAACACTGCTGGGGTCTCCAGTAAACCAGATGTACAGATGTTGGAATCTACTCCAGTAAACCAGATGTAAAAATGTTGTAATTGCTAAAGAGGCTCAACTTACACTGGACTGATTTCAAAGCTAAAGGAAAAGTCCTCCCAAATAAAACAAAGCTAAAAACACCACCCACTTCTGTTCCAGCAGCTTTTGGATCTCAAATTTATTTTCCCCAATTTCATTTTTATCTCAGTTTTTCAACAACTACAAATGACTGCGTGATTTCATGCCTGCAGCTGGACCAGTATATCCAGTGGATTATAAAATAGTCAAAATTAGATTAAAATGGCAAGATAATTCTTGATGGAGTTATTTGAGGCAGATTATCATCAGAGGTGACATGTCTCCCTTTCTGCCCATAAATTTACTCATATGCTCACAGTGCTGTGAGTCTCTGTAGAGATGGTGATGAAAACAAAAATAAAAGTTTAATCCACCCCAACCCCAACCTCCTCCTGACGTGGACTTTGTCGCTCTATAAACTATGTCACCGCACTTTTCCCTTTGCTCCTGTCATCATTACTACGACCACTAGATGTCGCCTAGCAACAAAATCTCACTATGGGTCATAATAACCGGCTGACGGATGACCTGTGGGCTTGTTTCTCGGTTTAGTGCAATCAGGGAAGGAGCAAAGGCGCTTTATTCTAACCCATTTATGATGTTTCTATGCATCGGTGCAAAAAAATAAACTTGCTAGTGAGTATATTCTCCAAGTGTGCATGTGTACTAATTGCAGTTCACATCTTAACCATACAAAATGCTGCCATGTTATACATGAAGATGCCTGAAAGTACAGTAAATTGTAGTAGTACAGAAGTTTGGACAACCTGCAACATTAAAATACAGGCTGATCAATATTCTTTATTACTTATATCTTCATTTTATTCTGATGTAGTTTTACTTTGAATTTTTAGGACTTTTACTTGTAATGGAGTATTTTTCCATTGTTGTTAATGTCAACCTCCCGTCTTTCTTCTCTTTATTCTCTTTCTCCCTCTCTCTCTCTCTTGTTGTTTCTATTCCCATCCCTCCATCCACCCGTCTTTGCCACCGCTGTCTCAACTGTTCTTCCTTGCTGCTGCTCTCTTGTGGCCTCTCAGCTCATACCTTTAATGTCATGATCTTTAGCAGCCAGTGATTTTCAATAGCGAAAGGTGGCCTGACCTTTTCGTCAAAGGCTTCTTTCCGAACTCTCCTAATACGAGGAGGCAGGCTGCTGTGAGAACCGGGCTCCTGGCTTTGGTCTGCAGTGATGGCAGGATGTGAACTGTTTACAAAATGCCACGGAAAATGGTTCATTTTATGAGGTGGACTTTATGAAGGGACAGAAACCAGGTGAAAGTTAGGCTGAAGTTAGTGACTAGCTGGTGAAGAGCGTTAAACACGTAGCAGCTAAAGACACAGTTTTCTCAAGGGTTGAGACCTTCTGGCCCAACACGCCCGCACTGGCCCATATTCTTCCACATCTGGGCAGATATCCCTCAGTGTTGGATCAGAGCGGGAAGATTTTCTGTGTGCACCAGAGTTAGTCCAGATGTGGAAATAGCATCTGACAATCCTGCTGTATATGGGCCTGACTTGGGCGTTGGACCTGGGCGTATACTGGGCTGGAAGAAAAATATGTAGCCAAAGTATAGGCTGGATTTATATATGATGAAAAAAATGGCACATGTGGATTTTCTGTAGAGAAAGTTGGTCTGTCAGTCTTCAGTGAGTGAACCTTTCGTCTATGTGTAAAGTTTTTCACCTGAGCAGTGTGCTGATGAGCAGGTCTCTGGACTGAACCAAGTCAAGGATGAGAGTCTTTGTCAAAGTACAGAGATTATCTTTGTTTTTTTTGTAAAGAGACCTTCAACCACTGAAGCTACAAATATGTGTCTTAGAAAATCAAGGTTGTTTCTTGCTGCATCATGTGCTAGAAAGAGTGAACAATTTAATTACCTTTTAACCAGAAGGCTGCTTGACTTTTTGTCTGCTGGAGAATCTAGATTTAAATCTTAATACCTGATCTGTAACTGTAGCACAAATAGTGCACATTAATATATGTGGTGTTGTGCAGGAATTTCTGCTGCAAGAAATATTTCCGCACCAACTGAAAGATACATCATCATCTGACATTTCTATGTCTGTGGGAACTTAGAATCCAGTGGCGAATGTCCTTTCAAGCTGTTAGCAGCAGCAATTAGATGTAAGAGAGCTGTTCATGTTCACAAATATTGATCATTCTGCCACAGACAGAAGAAATAAGATGGGATTGTAAATCAAAGGATAACCCACCATTAAATGATGTTTATTTTCCAGGTATTATCAAATCCCTTAGGGAGATTTGAACTTTTTAAAGGTCTGATATTTGCAAACTGCATTGATCCATTAGTGGTGTGTGAGGGTCCATATTATTAAGTCTGGCATTAAAGGCAAATGTCAGAGGGATTGCAGTCTGAAAGCTCAGACTGACTCACCGTGGCAATTAGGATATAAATGAATGTACTTTTACTGTTCCTCCGAGCTGGACGTTTCAGTTTTCCCGGTCTCATCAGTCTCACTGCACCTTATTATGTTCTCCGTGATTCATATTCGAGATCGACTACTGCGCAGAGACATTTCACAGCACAGTCTGAGGTGTGTAAGAGAGTAACTTGGATGATATAAGCTTTGCATGGCATGCCCTGCAGCCCTAAGAACAAAAAGTCAAACTTCTCAAACCACTGCAGCAAAATCCACTGCTCCTGCATCAGTGTGTTTGCTCAGTATTTTCCAAAATCCTTTATTCCTCAAAACTGTGGCCAAATGTCCACAAACTGGAGCTCCTGGAGCAGTTTGAGAGGTTTATAATCATAGATCATTATAATAACAAGCAGCACTAATGTTCTCTCAAGTGGGGAGGTGGTGAGTTGTGGGTGGATCATTAACAGGTGACATTTAAATATATTTTCATCAACCCAATGTTAAAGACCTAAAACTACTCCACCAAATTCGTGTTACACTCTTGTAATATTGTTGGTCTTCGATCGACACTTTTGATTTTGTAAAGATGCAGCAGAACCGGAGTTATTGTCCACTTTATTCCAAATATTCTTCTCAAAAAACTGGGCCATTACCCACAATGCAACGTGTTGGCCAACAATTAGGTTGGACATTGGGGCATGTTATAAAATCAGTTAATCAATTAATCAAACTTTATTTGTATGGCAGCTTTCATACAAGTTAGAGCAATTTGAAGTTTCTAACAGATGGCTGACGTGGTTCATAATTAATTAATTTACACGTATTTTTGTACCTTAAATTGGCCGTTTGATATCACTTTACATTCCAACTATATGTGTGTGTATATATATATATATATATATATATATATATATACAAATCTCATATTTTGAACAAGTCCAGTCACACTACGTTGTGTCAGTCCCCTGAGTCTCTGGAGAAATCAGATTCTAATGAGGTTATGAGCATTAACGACTTGATAGAGGATTCACAGGCTGAAATGATCACAAAGAAAGAGTCTTTGGTTTAAGAGTTGGTAACAACTGCTTTCAAGCTGTAGGAGGAAGTAGTAACTTCACAAATGCATTCAGCTAACAAGCATGATAACCAGTCAGTTAGCTTCAAAGCTAATTCTGATGTGCTATCTGCTACGGTGGGTCTGTGCACAAGAAATGTGAAGGCTGGGGAGCACGCTCCAGGTGGAACAACATTGTTTGTAGAGAGAGTTTCTTAAAAAGGAGGTATTTGTAAGTTTTGCCATTGCTACATGGCTAACATTAGCATTAACAGCTATTTAGTTACCAGTCTAGCAGACATGTTGCAAGTTCAGCACCAAACTTAATTCTTTTACTCACCAAGAGCAACACCAATGTCAACTCTTGTCTCTTTTTTCCTACTGAAGTTAGCATGCTAACCAGCTAGCCCCAGCCCGTCTCGTCACTTTCCAACAACAACTCACTGTAGCCCCCAGTCTGCCCTGAAGACGCAGCGCTGCTCTGAGGACGTACTACAACCTCTTGTCTTCTAAACGCAACATGGTCAAAGCTCTTATCAAGCCACAATCACCACCAGCTGATGTTTTGACACCTTATCGCTGTGAACCTGGATCACCACTGATCACCGCTACATCTGCATCTCCCGCCCCCCAAGAAGAAGCAAGCAGCAGATTTTGTAGAGCATTTAGGTGGAGTATTCCTTTAACAGTCCAGCGAGCAAGAAAAAGGGAGGACGGAGATGAAAAGAGAAACGCCCAGAGAGGGAAACTGAGCCAGAAAGAAAGAGAGAGGAATCGGACACAGACCGATGGTGACACTGAGTAAAGGAGAAAGATTGAAAAACAGGGAAAAATAAAACCCAAAGAGAGACCAACAGAGAGAGATGAAAAGAGAGATTGAGAGTGAAAGAGTTATCCACAAGCTGTAGATCCAGGTCCTTCAAAGTGCTTAGAAAACCCAAAAGCAAAGCCCCATCCTGGGCAGATGGCCAAGTCTGACCTGCCCCTCCACTCCTTCCATTAACACCCTCCCCGGACCGAAAAACTGCAGGAGATTTAGTGCAATTGCAGAAAGTGTATATTAAACATTGGCATCTTAAATACGGCTCCCCATTAACACCTCAGAAGTGGATTATGAATCACCGATAACGAAGCGGCCTAATTTTTTCTTGTTCCTGAGTTATCAGTCATTGTTCCCATCAAAGGTTTATAGGCCCTAGGAGGGGACAGCGGCGGAGAAGTCAGCCCCGCCAGAGTAATTGGAAGTTGGGAGTTGAATGTGAAGTGGAATTAAGTTCGAGAAACTGAGTGTGTGTGAGATAGTGAGAGGAGAGAGAAAGAAACAGAAAGTGAGACTTTAATGTTGTTCAATCAGAAGAGCAGGAAGATGTTCTGTTGCTACAACTTCAAAAATGTCATATTTAATTTGTTGGAGCATAAATCACTCTTTTGTTATTAGATATTTTGCAATCAATTTCTGCTTAGAGGACCTCAAGTAATCTTAACATAAGAAGAATATCATGTTTGTGGATTCTAAGTAGGAGATATTAGATGAGAGTAAAAGAAATCTTTAATGTGTTATCATCACATGTATTAACAGTAAATCTTGTATGATGTAGATGTGGCCTTAACCCCAGAAAGTCTAAACCTCATTTGATTGGCTGTTTTGAATTTTAGAATTTAAGAGGATTCAAAACTGAAAATCCGACAATCTCAGCCACTTCACGCAGAAACTGGCCTTTTTTTTCACAACTATTGAACAAGCAAGAGCTACAGTGTGAATGTTTTGGAGGAGAGACTATCTGAAAGTAGTCCCTCACCTTTGAGTGAGGTCATTCACAACAGGTACACACACTTTTGCCTTTTGACTGGGTCAGACATTACATCATACAGATCAGTGTTTAAACATATTTAAGCCTTTAAGAGCATCATGCACACATTGTGTTTTTTCTCTGAACAGCTGCAGCTTCTTCAGCAACCAACAATTATATATAACATTTTCTCCCATTTTCTCTTGATACAGACATCAAATAAATCACAAGATTCTCTGTTAGTAACTGCCCTTTAGAGAGAGGGCAACTGGAGCAGAGGGGAAGACAGGTGACATTATTGTGGAGCTACAAAGTCTGCATCGACAAAATGTGCTGTTCACTTACTATTTCCTGTCGACAGTCAACGTTGGTTTCTTTTAACCACCACCAAGGTCGTTACCTAACCTTCCCCAAGCGATTATTATTGTAACCGTGACAACAAAGGTCCCCTAACCTTAACAAAATATAGCCCAATTTGAGTTGTTTGTATCTAAACCTGAACTAAACCTAAACCTATGTTTAAAGGTCAAATATTTTGACTTTTGTGGTGTAACAACATTGAGCCAATCAGAAGAGAGACTCGGAGCCTTTAAAGAAACACTCAGAGAAACCAAATTCTGCAAGGTTGGATGGTGGATCCAGGTGGGTGGGGCTTGGGGCGTGGCTTAGGGTGGTGACTGCTTTGTTGTGACATCACAAAGTTCCATTGAAGATTTCTTGGCAACCAGAGTCCACCAGCTTCTCCAGAGCTGAAGAGATGTTAAGTTTTTGCAGGCAGAAATCCCAGAAGTTGAAGAAGCTGCTGTTATTGATCTGCAAACATGTAGGGGGTTTTGTGCCACAGGGCTGTAAAAATCATACTTATTGCTCCTTTAAAGCAAAGCAGAATGAGGTTAAATGAATAAAGTCATCGGGCAGGAATGCAGAGAGATGGGCAGGCAGGTAATCAGATGTAGGGTATGGTCCAGACAGGCGAGCAGACAGTCACATTACTGTGGAGAGAAATAGACAGACAGGCAATCACCCAGGCACTCAGGAAGGGCCGGTTAATCACGGAGGGATTTCCTGAGCAGGCGAACAGGACGGAGTGGTCAGAACGGCGTGTCTATAAAAGGCTGTATCACCCTGTGGATCGCAGCGTTCTGGGCGGGGACTTCCTGCAGTCACGCTACAGTGACAAAGACCCTGAGGTGTGGATGCTGCTGCTGTCACAGGCGAACTCGAAGACTGTAGGCTAAGAAAGAGGTAGTGAGAGTGTTTTGAGTTCTCCTGATCTCCACACTGTAACACAGTGACGTCCTCCAGGTTTCCTCTTGTATTTAGATGCACTGATACAGACGTGTTGGTGAAACCACTAAGTGCTTTATTGTGTAGTAAAATGTGGACTCAGCCCCAAGAAGCAGGAGACAACACATAAATAAAGTCAATACTCATTTTTAGGGAACCGTATAACAGAGACAATTACTTTAAAGCTGCATTAATCAATATTTATATTTCAATAATTGACAGAGAATTACAACCCATCTCTGCAGTTTATGAATGAGCTGTTAGGTGTATTTCAGCATCTTTTAGCTCTTAGGTTTTGTTTTATGGCACAGTTACTGTGTCGCTGCTCTCATAAACCTTGTTTCCAGCTCAGCAGAAAACAACAGACAGACACAGGAGAGACTATGATGCACATTTAGCATCTGATCATCCTGATTTGTTTCTCAGGAGTTGGTGAAGAATAAAACAGAGCTAAAAGGAGAGTGAATATTGGACTTTATAAATGATAATGTTATTCTGTGTCTGCTCGATGTACACCTACTGTTTCCCAGCACTTTAGCCATGTCCACTTTTTAAAGTGATAATTTGCTGCCTTGTCCCCCAAGTGGTAAAAAACATTCATTACTGCTGCTTTACCCACTCCACACATTTCACACACATTTCTCCCATTATCCCTTCAAACTTGGCACAAATGTTCACTTGGACTCAAGGACGAACTGATTAGATTTTTGTGGTCAGAGCTCAAAGGTCAAGGTCAGTGTGACCTCACAAAACACTTTTTAGCCATTACTCAAGATTCTGGTTAAACAGGGATGTAATCTGAAACTAGCCTGACTGGTGGAGGCGAACAACTGATTCCAGTTTTTGATGTTTTTTATTGTTTTTACATAATTTGGTCAACAACAAGTAGTCAGTGATTATTTTGCAAAACCCGGTTGCAACTAGTAAAACTCAGAAATCATGAGTACTTTGAATGTCATCGTGATTTAAAAAAAAACAAAAAACTTTTTTTAACCAGGATTTTATTTTCTTAACACTTCCATGCTTCACTTTTGCCCTCTGGTCTCGACAAAGGGGCATTTGAACAGTCCAAATGTTGCCCCGCTGCCCTCCTGGCTGCATTCAGTAGCCCTCTGTGGTCTGTGTAGATTATGGAACATCTTGTGTGTCTGTTACTGAGCCTGTGTGTTTACTCACTGTGCTTTTTTCAAGTCACTTCACATTTGATGTTTGTCTCTCGTCTGCTACCATAAATAGAAATGAGTTTTCCAGACTGTCAATTTGATGGTAATTATCTTCTCAGGTAATGACTTTCTGAGGAATGAGTGGGGTATGACACACACTCAACAATACGATACATGCGCACAGCCACAACACACACACACATAATGACTCGATGCCATACCCGTCTTCAAAAACAAAACATGTTTTGTATCAGACACAGAATCAAAGTCACAAAGCAGAAGGAGGAAATCCCAGAGGTCAGCCATCTTGGCTCTGCCTGGGAAATAATGGTGGGGTTTCCTCAATAACTCAATCACCAGCTAAATGCCAGTAAGTGTTGACCTGGCTTAATATAGAAACATATGCATGTAGCTTGATTAATAACATGACTTTACACTTACTCATCCATATTTTAGCAATAAATCAATGCAGTGAGTAACATCTGGGTTTGTGCTCAAGCTCCAATCACCAAGACACATTTTTGAATAATGGGCAGATTTCCACTATGTCTCTCTGTGCTATTTCCTGTTCATTATTTATTCAGAGGAACAATTAACTTCTTGAAAAATATCTTTCATTTCTCACACACTCAGATCTTGTTGTTTTAAAGAAACAAGCTTTAGAGTTGTTGGTATTTTTAGCCCTGTTAGCATCAACGCTCTACTTCGCTTCAGACTGAAACCTCTCAGCAGCGGGATGACAGAATACTTTCAAATTAAATGACATTCAGATCAGCTTCAGCTAATTAGCAAATGCCAATACGCTAAACTAAGATGTATTAGCATTTAGCTGCCAGTCTTTAAGCTAAGCTAATCCCAGGTCCATCCCTACACACAGACCTGTGATCGATATCAATCTTTTTCTTTCATTCTTGGAAACAAAGTCAAAGATCCCAGACACACAAAACACCCACTCTGCAACCACTGACTCTGGATTATATGTTTTTTTTATACAAACCTTTATTTATAGTTCATTTCTGTCACATTCACTTGTTCTTTTATTATAGTGTACAACCTGTTCTGTCTGCTGAAGAAAAATAGCTTTGAGCTAACTATAGAACCATATATCAAATATCAATGTTTATCTTTAATATTGCCCAAGCTTCAAATAGAACACAACTTCCAGCAACTGAACATTATGTGTTGTAGCTCTAAAGTCAAATGACTTTCATCAAACGACTCAGAAAGTGAGAAATGTGTCCCTTATCCCTCCCTGTCCCTTATTCAGGTTTTTGTTGTCCTTTGCAGACAGCTTGTCCTCTGCTCCTCCCACAATGACATTTGTTCTTAATTGACTTTCTTTGGTTAAATAAAGGTTAAATACATAATGAAAAGCAGTTTATCTTTTGCAATCCTCCTGTCTCTTAGTAAATGAGGTGTGTGTGTGTGTGTGTGTGTGTGTGTGTTTGTGTATGAGTGTGTAGAAGGGCTTGTTTTTATATCTTAGAGGGGACTTTGGCCTGAACGCCCTGTGGGGATTCGGTGAGACTGCTTCTGGTGTGGGTGTCGTGATGGTTAGGGTAAGGGGCTAAGAGATGTCCCAGGTCCCCACGGGGATAGTGAAACGTGTGTGTGTGTGTGTGTGTGTGTGTGTGTGTGTGTGTGTGTGTGTGAATTCCTCTCTCTCAACCATCATTGCCTTCTTAATGAGGCTTCATCTCCCCTCATTTCTCTCTGGTTGAGAACACTCAGCGTTGTACTGATGAAACTGTAGTTAGGGCAGACAGAGGAGGTCTACACACACACACACACACCCACACACTGACAGAGACATACATTCAGTGCATGGCTCTGATCATTGTGCATGTTGCACAGTTGCAGTTTGACTGTGTGTGTTACATGAGTGTTAACAAAAGGAATTGATGAATAAATGATGAGTGTGTGTGTGTGTGTGTGTTTGTGTTTGTGTTTGTGTGTGTTTATTTGGCTTTACTTTAATAAGACTTTCACATCATCTTACGTAAGTGAAATTAATTTCTTATACGATTTTGTAGGGGATATTTCAGGACATTTGTATTCATCTTTTGCAGAGTAAATTTTAAAAATTGATGTTCAGTTTTTAACACATGCTTCGTTCCTGATTAAATCATGATATCCCACACTTCCTCTCCCCTGCTGGAAGCTGATGGGAGGCACTGCAGAAAACAATGGCACTGTTTTCTCCATTTTGTCTCTTGCCAGTTTAGTATCTTTCCCTGAACTCTTGAATTTTTCATAAGTTTTTGCTTTTTTGTCGATGCAGTGGTTTATGTGAGATTGTTATATTCTGATGAAACCTGGTCCGTTCAGAGGCGTCCTGGTGGTGTACAGTAGGCGACAGCATTAACTGCAGCAGGGAAGGATGCCTAATGAGAGCAGTGAATGTTAACCAGTCAGTGAACAGCACTGAGTTTATATCTGGTTTTTAAATTGAAAAAAAAACATGTTGTTTTGCCGGGAAACTTCAGTATTTCAGTGTAGGAACAAGCCATGCAGTTACTGAATGCAAATCATTTTTTAACTGCATGAGGTGCACAAGTCAAGCATCAGTGAGTTTTACCTATTCTATTGAGATTTGGCCTCATTGTAATGACATAAAATAAATCACTCTAAAAACAAGAAGTACGGGGTTTGAAATTGTATAGGTGAGATGGAGCTACAGATCACTGCAGAGGAAACCAGACCCTGCCATACCAAAGCTGCCTGTGCTGTGAACCCTGGGATCACCATGTCAGGCAGAGGTGTTCAAGGTTAGGTTTGTTGGACAAGGTGTTCGAGTTGGAGGCGATGATGGACTCACGGCAGCGGAGATGGTGAAGCTGCTGTTGGAGTGGGACTTCCTGGTGGGAACACTCAAACCTCTGTGATCAGTGTGACCTTGACCCAGTTTCTATTCATGGCTCTGAACTGAACAACAAGCTACAGTTTATTTATAGTGAAACAATGGACCTGAACCCAACCTTCAATGTGGATAAAGTTTTCTTTCAGTAATAATATTAATATGTAATAAGTGATGATAACACAGGTGTTAAAAGTTAAAGCCATGATAGCACAGGTTTAAATAGTAAAAGTCATGAGTTGTATGACGTAATTACATTAAGTCAGCAAGTCATAACTAGTTAAACCTTGCAAAGTTACTTAAAGCCCAGAAGACCTGATTAGAAATGTGTATAATTGGTTTATTTCTGATGCAGCAGGTGGAGAATACAGAACCTGAATCTGAAATAAAGGCAACAGCTATCAATCTTTAAAGCAGGAGTTGTTAATACATTGATATGTTGCTCACCTGCTATAGTGAATAATCCATTCTCATCAATGTTAAATGAAGTTTAGAGAAACTGTTTTAGATGTTTTTGGACCTTTAATACTCTTTCTCTGTTTTTGAGGACGGACAGAGTCGCTCCACGTTCAGCTACTTTCCCTCGCCAGACTCCACCCCTGGACTTTTGTCAGAGGACGATGTCAAACACTACACCAGTGCAGGCCAACTGTCACACTGGGCGTTTAGAGGAATCGTGGAACAATAATGGCGCTGAAAGCCTGATAATAACATCTCTGAACATGGTGCCAGAGGCTCTGCTGACCCCTGGCAGTGTCCCCGGGTTTCCATCCACTGCCCAGAACAAAACAACAGAGAGCACTTTATTTATAGTGTGGTGTCAATAAGTACAGTTGGAAGGCTCAGCTGTGGGGCGTCCCAGTGACTCAGCGGGATAAGGCGCCTGTCGAACCAGGCGTCAGATGCTGTGAGGCAGAGTGTAAATCTTTTATAAGCTTGAATTTTATCTGGCTTTCCAGTTTCTTTGCCTTGTATCTGTCTCTAGGATTATTTATTCACTTTTATTATTTCAGTATTTACATTTTAATCACGTTTCTCATCATTGTTCTTCAGTATTTACCTTTTCAAATTTTCGACCATATTTAACTTTATCTTGAGAAGGACTCACTCCTCTATCTTTGTATTTATTTTCTAGTTACTGTTTCACTCTATTTGGACACTGAACATTTCACACATATGTGGCTCTCAAACTAAAGCAGCATCATTTTAGCAAATCACCACTGATTTTAATGTCAGTACGTTAAATATTTTCCTTTTCATCCTAAATGATCTGAGGACATTCCTTTGGCACGCATGCTGCTTTCAAACAGGTGAAGATATTCGCATCTGCCCAGTCTTAATAAACTCCTCCACGACTGGCTATTCATCAGAAAGAGACATGGCTGACAGTATGGTAATGTTCAGGTTTTAGCATGGAAATAAGGATGAACTCTATAAGAAGATAACAAGATGCCAAGAAGAAAGTAATCCATCAAGAAAATCCCCAAACAGCCATTTCTGCTTGTTATATCAACAACACTGGAGATGAAGCTGAACGGGGCGTTTCATAACAAACAGCTTCCATCTATCAGTTAACTGACGACCAGTGGGTGCTTCAAACTTCACTCTTTCTTCTTAATTTCTTGTCTTATTTAATTTGATCACCCCGTCCTTTTTTCTCCCAGTCTGGAGAACCTCATTTGGCTTTGACTTAATTCTTGTCACAGCGAAGTGTTGCTGTTCGTCTGGAGACAGACAGGAGCTTCCTCCATGACAATTAGGGTTCATCTTCATCTTATTGGAGCATTTAATAGTTTTGTGGCTTTTTTGCTAGTGTTTCATGCATGAGCAGTGGCTGTGCAAACTTTTAATCAGCAGGACAACAAGGCCAAAATACAGCCAGTGTGGTTCAAGTACCTTGAATAAATAACTGTGTACACGTGTACTGAGGACAACTGGTTCCAGAGGGACAACCCCCCTCCCCCCAAAGTTCGGTGTGAATTAGTTAGATCTATACAGTATGTATCAACACAGCTGGACGATTAGCTGTTAGCTGCACAGTGGCATGAGATGTACATCATGAGACTGTCAGCAGGTTATTTTGACCAATAGTTAGGTTTTGTTTCTAGGCGACATCTAGTGGTCGTAGTAATGATGAGAGAGCGGTGTTCGATTCCCATGTGAAAGTAGCAGTTTGTGTTGTTTCTATTAACCAAGAGGGTTTGTTGTTATTATTGTAACCATGACAACAAAGATTTTCTAACTAACCCAAATCACCATCTTTTCCTAAACCTAACCAAGCCATTAGCTTGGGCCGTTATTATAGTAACCATGGTGATGAAGGAAGGTACACCTGCCGCCGTACAGGAGCTATTCTCTTCTTCCTGCTCCTCGGATGCAGAGCAGTGAGCCTTGATATCATTTAATAGGTTAGTTACAGTAATAAGTCTCCTCAGCCGCCAGTTTCCTCTACTCTTTACCTTTCCCACTGCACAGGCAGCTCTACAGTGGAGTCTTGTGAAAAGTGGATGAAAGCTGCATAGAATCCACACACTGCTGCTGTGCTGACGACCTTTAAGAGTCAATCAACAACATCACTCGACAGAGCTTTGAGGTGTGCGGATGATTGTTCTGGGGGCAACATGAAGTTCTCCTCAGGCCCTTTTACAAAATGTTCTCTTCTTACAAAAAACTAAGATGATATGATGCGTATGCAGTGTTTTGGTGAAAGTGGTGCCTTCACTTACAGGTGTTATCAAGACACAAAGGCTAGAAGCTGTAAGCAAACAATGGTGCTGCAGCACCAGCTCAGCTGATGGAGAGGACCACAGAACCTCTCTGTTTAACTGTTTTTGAAGAAGATTGAAAACCAATTACCTAAAACCAGCTTTGTACCTTTTTAATGTTTCGTCCCTTTTTCATTTCTGAGTTGTTATTAAATTCAAGGCCCCTCATTCAGTCACTTCCTCCCATACATAACAGCTGAATATCTGAACTCCAGACCTCTTGGCAATTTAGTTTTACAGTTGTAGAGAGATGAAGGGTGATTGCGTTTTGCCCTTTTGGGCAATTGTGAATTTAGATAAACAACATGTTGGGTTTTGTATCACAGGAAGACATGCTTGTGTATTGTAATATTTTCTTGATGATTACTCAGATATCAGAAACCCTTCTCTTGCAGTGACAATCAGCTAAAATGAAACTGGAGGGACATACAAATGAAACACAAGTTTATTCTGACTCAAGATACGGATCATTTGGCAAAAACAAGCGGCAGATTTTGAATATAAGACAACAACACTGGCAAGGAAAGAGGGGTCCAGAAAGTCTGCGGTGTTTGCTGCCAGAGTACCCAACCATTGGTTTTAGAGGGTGTAGTCCTCATAAAGACACTTTCCAAATGAACTGTGTGTGGACGGCCCATTACTTCAGACTCTTAGATCATTCCTAAGTGCTAATAAAGAGCATCTCTGATCAGATTCCCAATAAAGTGACAGCGAAGACCATGGGACTCTGCTTGAATCAGGACCTGCCCCTGCAAAGTCAAACAATACAATGAATGTTTACCTCCACCAAAGAAGAAGAAAGCAGGATTTAAGCATTAAATCAAGACATTGATTCCTGCGAGGAACCTTTTGCAGGAGCGATGGCCATAACGTTCATGCTGTTACCTAAATTACACAGAGGCGGAAGGGGATCAGTTATGATGTGTAAATTAAGTCATATATCCTTATTTATTGGGAGAAAATGGCATCATTCTAATTCCAAAACGTGGCACAGATGTGTGTCGCGCTGGCAGCCACAGAATTGACGACTAGGATAGTGGAGAGATTTATTTAATTACCTCGGCCTGCTTCCCTGAAAGAGCCAGCTTGAGAAACAAAATCACTTAGTGCTGTGTTCACTGCATAGTTTGAAAGAAATTTGGTGCTGGCTGCCTTGTGCTGAAATAGATTTAGGAGGGATTGCTAAAAAAAGCAAAGTTTTTACAGATATCCTGATTACGGTCCAATCCATACCACCACAGCAGTGTCTTCAATAAACTGTACTGCAGAACTAAGTCTGGTATCAATCTGCTCAGGACCAGAGAAAAGACTTTGAAATGTCAGTGCAGCTGATCTTTCATAACTCTTCATTCCTTTTTCAGTCCCTTCCAAAGATAAACTTGATAACAGCACAAAGTCTATCTGGTCTGCTGTGCTATAGGCAAAGAAAAGAAAAAAAAAGAGTTGCTCAAGGTGTGAACTGAGCACATCTGAAGACATTGTATGCAAACCCTCCTGCTCAACCTCAAACTTCAGAGGTTTTGCAGCAGCAGCATCACATTATTAACTCTTTGTGTCTGAGGCTCAACAGTCTTTATTCATACAACTACAAGAGGGGGTTTTCAGCACATAAACAAATAACTAGTTCGATCGTTGTCTCTGGTGATGGAATTCCTTTATAGAATTTAGTGCAGTACACAAGCCAACATCAGGATACCTCTGCTCATCAACAGAACTGTGCAAAAGTTTTAGGCACTTTAGATTTGTATCAATCACACAAGAGAAAGATGAACTCTATAAGAAATAACAAGAAGAAAGTAATCCATCAGGCAAATCCCCAAACAGCCATTTCTACTTGTTACGTCAACAACACTGGCGATGAAGCTGAGTGGGTCATTTTGTAGCAGACAGATCTCATCTATCAATTAACTGACGACCAGTTGATGCTTCAAACTTCACACTTCTTATGTTTCCACGCTGGCGACAGCCAGGCCCCGACGCATAGTGTTTGCGGGTTGTCCGTCCGTATTTCAGTAAGTTTAAATTTGGTACAAACATTCACTTGGATCTTGGTGGTCAAAGGTCAAAGGTCAGTGTGACCTCACAAAACACTTTTTAGACATTACTCAAGATTTCACACAAATGGTCAATATTTTATGACTCTGGATAAACAGGGATGGAATCTGAAACCAGTCTGAGTCAGCAGCTTTTCTACAGACATTCATGCTCCCCAGAGGATGAATACCAACTTTTCCTCTGGTGCCATTGTGACATTTATGGTTTAAAGTGAAATATCTCACCAACAGTTGGATGGATTGCCATGAAAGTAGCACTAGTTAGCAATGCTCAGCAAGCTAAGATGCTAAAGTAAGGAGCTGAACATTTTACCTATATTTATTAAACAGTCGCTCGCTGTATGTCCTAAAACACACAGTTGATTCACGGGTCACGTTCGCGACAGATGGGCTGTGAACTGGGTGTGTTCAGAGGAGTTTGAGTCACGAATTGATTGTTTACAGTTTCTCAGAGGCTGAGACGACGTCTTCAGGTTGTTTGTTTTGTCTGAGCAGCAGAGATATTCAGTTTCCAAAGACAACAAAGACAAAAGATCCTCACAAAATCCTCACATTGAAGAGGCTGAGAGAGAAGAAGGTTTCTGGTTCTTAATACCACAAATATATCTTCTGATGGAAATCAACACTCAAAGTAAAATATGGGACATTTAAACAATTCAAATCAATATTCAGAACTGTTGTTGATGAATTGACTAATCATCTTGTTACTAGTTTAGATTTTCTAATATTGGCTTTTGGGCTCAAATGTCATGCTGTAATCTGTGTGTAGCAGATACACAATAGATACAGATACAATATTTACAAGGTATCACACACACACACACACGTACAGACGAAGTGATGGGTCGTGTAGAGTGTGCGCTGCAGGGTTGAGAGGAGAGGCCACTTCCTGTCCTGCTGCATCGGAAATACCAGCCCCGAAGCCTCTGAGGCTGGATTCAGATTAGACACTCACACACACATTCACACGTAAAGTAAACTGGACCATGTACACACCTCAGAGCACACACGCAAGCAGCAGTGAATATGCAGCAGGGTGAAGGCTGTGAGAGTAAACACAACACATCACATCTCCACGAACTGTAGCGGCCTCCCTCAAACACCAAACACACGCACACACGTATATACAAACACTCAGACGCATATCACACACAAACACTCACACACACAAAAAGCCCCATCCGCTGGGAGTATTGTTGGATTCTTCCTCCTCTGACGCCCGTGAGGCTCTTGCTTGGGAAAAGGAAACGCAGTCTTGTGTAACCTTTCTACACAGCAGAGACAGAGAGAGTCTTTTTGTTGGCAGCGCCAGAGGTCAGGCCCCGAGCTCTGCTTTAATCCTGATTTCTACAGTCAACATCTTGTCAGCTCCGGAGACTGCAGGCCTTTCTCCTGTGCGACTCTGGGAGGAGGGTTTCACTGCTAGCAAATTAATACATAAGTACAAGTGTAATCAGAATAGGTTTGGGGGCAAAATGTCTTTGCTGGTGAGTTATTTAATGGCTGTGAAGTTTGTTTCAAGAGTTTTCTGTTGCTACAGAAGCCCAGAGAGGACAAGAAGTTTTCATTAAAGCTGCATTAATTGATATTTTTTATATCAGCAATGGGTTATGTGACGCTGTGTAATGTGAAAATTCCCCTCAGCTCTATTATGAATCAGTGTTTGGTTTTATGGCTCCAAATGTTAGTGTGTGGTTCAGTCTCAGCTCTTCTCGAGCTTGTTTTTCCAGCAGCTGTTTTCAGCAAACTAGCTCTCATGAACTCAGAGTACATCACCTGCCTCGCAAACAGCAGACTTAAAGGTCCATATGGTCTAAAGGTAGCTGTCCATGTGTTCAAAAAAAAATCAAATAACACAGGTATAAAGTTTCTCTCCTGAGAAAATATCTCTAAGCTCATAAATGCTCCACATCACAGAGCAGGGTTGTTGGAATACTAGTCTGAGTCGAAATCGACCCCTTAAATTTTTCTCATAACATTTGAAAGAGGATAATCTGCTTGTTGTTACAGTTAATATGTCTTCACAACTACGAACTAAGCCTTCATTTTGATGTCAACTGCACCTTGCAGTGACAAAATCTGTCCACAGACACACAACCATCTGACAAACTTCTCAAAACCCCTGTCTGCTTGACATTCCGCTGCCTCCTCTGGTCTCCACCTGTGTGGCTGCTCTCTGGTGCCGGGCAGGTACAGTGCAGCAGGTTCACCACAGCTTCTTTGATGAAGACAGCTGCTTGATGCTGCTGGTACAAGGTTGATGAGAGCAGGGAGACTGATTCAGTCAATGTGCCAAAAGTATCAGGTAAAGGAGACAAAAAATCTCCGTACAGCTGCCAAATTGGTGATTAATTCTTTATGGGTTTGTCATTGAGAGTGAAGCCTTCCACAGTCGCTGCTCTCACATGATTCGTCATTGATATAAACCATATTGAGTAGTGGAACTAGACACATGTCAAGAACTGTGGTGTAAAGCGTTAAAGTCAGACAATCCCTGTAAACTTAACTGCACTGTAAAAATATCACGCCGCCACATGAATGACCAGTGCTTTTGTTTGGACAACCCCTTCCTCAAAGATCTCTGCAGCTCCTGTTCTGAAGCCTGAGTGGGTCTGTGTGTCGTACATCAGTGGGATCTGATGATGCCAAATGTCCCAAATGTTTCCATAAATCACAGACGTTGTAAACCATCAGAGTAAATATGAAGCAGGCGATAGAACTGATTGAGCGGGAAACTGCTGCTTGGTCTGCTCAGAACAGCTGCTGCTGCTGTCAGGATGGAGACTGGTTGTTCACACACACACAAACACACACAAACATTTTCCAATTAACCAGTTAGAATCAGACAGAGTAATTTGATTGGTGATTGGTGATATTACCTCAACCTTGTTGTTGTAATGGCAGCAGAATGTGGGAATCACCTGAACAGGTTTTTGACTCTAATGTTGTTGAAGCACTATATTGGGTATTACACACCTTTAACCTATGAACCAACTCATCAGGCCTCTTCTCAGAACTGTTTCCAAAGAGAAGAAAACAAGTGTTCTCTCTCGTTCTGCTCTTCCTTTTTTCTTGCTCTGCGACTCCCGACAGACAGTGGAAAAAGTCCATTAGTTGTTTACATACTCCCACTTTCTCCTCCTCCACTCGTGAATTAATGTAGCGAATCACACAGACCGCTCTCCTCTCCTCTCCCCTCCTCTCCTCCGAGGGAGTTATTCACATTTAAAAGCCCATAATCAAACACCTACGCATTAAATGGAAGACCATTAATGCTAATGGTATACCTTGGACTGAGCCGAGATGAAACCTTGAAGAACTACACACTATTAGGGCACGGCAAGGACTTTATCCTGCTTGAGTTGAGTCATTCGCCCGCTCAGATATGTCTTTCATTACGTCTGAGGTGATGAGAAGGTTAGAGATTGGAGCTGGTGGGAAGTAATCAATCTGAAAGTGAGGAGAAGTTCATCTTGTTAATTTTCCCTCTTCCTCTTTGCAAATTAACCATCCCAGTGTTGTGATGCAGGGCCTGAGGAGAGGAGAGTATTGATCTGTGTTGTGAGTTTCACCGCACACCTCATTCCAAGCAAAGAGGAACCTCTGACTCTCTCAACAGCCTATTTCCAATTATACTATTTTAAAAGAGAAAAAAATACAAATTGCAAGGCACTGAGCTGCTCTGTGGAAATCTGTGGTCAGTCCTTTACCAAGTGGGCAGCCAGCTCGCTCAGGGATCCATCATTTCCTTCCAGGGAGGGTCGGCAACATTCAACATTTACAGATTTTATCGCCCAGATTTCACCGGCCTGTTCATGATTTCTTCCACTTCTCATACAGTCACAGAAATTATCAAGTAATTTCAGCCTCCCCAGGCAGGCGCTCGAGTGTCTGAAGTGTTTCCCTTTGGGTTATTTTTAGGACATCCCCCTCCTGGTGTTCAGATGGTCCAGTCTGGGCCAGAGGAAGGGGAGTGGTAGGGGAAAGGGGAAATCTTCAACAATGACTTCATTAACACGATGCCCAACATGACCAGCACAACTGGACTTTACTGCTCCGCTCCAGCACTGGATGTATGACCTTTCCTTTTGGATTTAATTCTTTAAAACTCTGTTTTTATCTGTACCTACATCACTTCTAAAGGCTAACATGGAAGTCTGTTAAATTCCCCCCATCCAAGACTTCAGACCTCAGCAGCATGTTGATCACAAGTGAGTACGAGTTCAGTTCCTGTCCTGCGTTGTGTTGTGTGACAGACAGGGAGATAATGAGAACCTCAGCTTCTCACTTCTGCTTGTTTTCTTTTTGATGACAATTGACAATTGGTGCTTGATGATATTCATCAAGTTGATGATTGCTAATTAGCTTATCAAGCTGTAATTAACGGGGGCCTAATTAAGCCTTTTTCATTAGACCGAATATGGCTTCTGGGCTACTCTTTTGCTGGAGCTTTGGCCCCTAGTTTTCAACTTATTTTTTTGTCTAAATACTGTATCAGCAGTGAAAATCAAAGTGTAATAGGGTTGTTTGAAGGAGGGAATTTGAAGCACTCCAGTATCGACTGAGAGTTCTTTATTGTTTGAAAGACGTGGGCCTGAAAACATCATGAGAGCGGTTTTGAACTCTGGTAGAATAAAAGCCTTTTCTCTGGCAGGAAACGCGTAGGATTCGCTCAGAATGTGCGTGGGTTACTTTAAAAATGTGACATATTGGAGAGAACTGATCATCAGCTAAAGAAAACCACAAAACTCCAACTGAGTTTTTGTCTGAAAACTTTAAAAGACACACCTTTTCAAAAATGGTTGCCTTTATTTCGAAATCTGTAACCCGATGGCTGCAGTTTTGGTTTTATTCTTGTCTTTTTGCTTTGAAAGGTAACATCTGTGGTTACTATCATGAACCTTCCTCACCATGTTGTGTGTCACTGAATGTGGGTGTTTGTGGTGGATAATATAATATGTCAAAAAGATGAGAATATGAAGAAACTGTAATTGTGATTTAATGATCTTAGGTAACAGTGATTTGACTGAACTTCAAGCTTCAGAGCTTCATTTTCTTCAATGAATCAAAACATTATCAGTACCAGTGCTTAAAGCTAAGATTCATTATCATATACAGGCCAACATCAACATAGGCAAATATAATCGATATTAACATTAAGTAATATAATTAAGTAATTAAGTAATGTCTGGCTACCAATTTTGTTTAAAATTCAGAAGGAGCTGCAACTGGAGAAAGAAGCTAAAGATCTCTTTCACTGAGCAGCAATTAAAACTGTTTTCCATCCATAGTGTATTTTAAGTGACTCAATTGTAAATAGATGGGAGGCAGAAAAGTAAAATAGAGTAAAACATAATTATTAGTAGATGAGCAGGTTGCAGTCAAGAGAGTTTTCCTTGTCTAATCATTAAAAGTAGAATTTCACACCTTCATTGCAGTGGATGCTGGTCCATTTCCTGCTCAGCTCATGTAGCAGTGGGGTCTCTGTGCTTCTTTTTTTTTTCTCGATAGTTGAATAGCTCAAAGTGTTGGGTGTGAGCAAACTACTCTGTAGGCACTGATGATATCTGTGTGGTGTCACTTTATCTTCATTTCGCCAGATATTCATGGGAACAGTGCTAGAAAAACAAGGTACAGTAGGTGGTATCTCATAAATAATCATATATCAGTGGACTTTTTTTCAAAAGCAGCTTAACTTGGGTGTGTTTCTAAAACTGTGTAATGAAACCCCAAACTAATCAAGAGCCCTGTTGGTGTTTGTTTCTCCTGAACAGTTAATGAGCTGCAGTTGTTTCTACCTAAATGCACAAGTGGCTCATTAACTATGAAAAATGTAGACACCCACAGGACAACTTAAACTTTCAGATTCACAGTAGAGGTGAGAAATTTTGCAGCCCAAACTATCCACGTTTTTTTCCTTACTGAATAATTTAGCGACACCTGATTAATAACATCAAGCCTTTCTCACTTGTTTTGTTCATTAAAGTTACTGAGAGAGTTCAAAGGTGCTGAAAATGTCCCAGTCATGGTTACCATAAAAAAATTAATTAAAAACTTCACAAATATTAAGAAGGTTTCCTATGTCAACATGGGTGGACCCCCCCACCATCTCGACCTGCTAGTATTTACTTCACCCTCCATAACTGACCAAGACTGACACCACCTTCAAATCTGTCCTTTAAATATGAAAGTAGCTGGAGAGCTGTCGGTGAGTTATGTAATGATGTTTGATGATGAACTCACAACGTTTCTTCTGGACCGGTAAGTATACAGCTGCTAATGCTAATGTTAGCTATGTAGCGACAGGAAAATTTACAAAAAGCTCCTTGAAAAGCTAGAAAAGCGGGGAGATACTAGCTGGACTGGCTCTGTGCAGTGGTTACAAAAGCACATCTGAAGCTCACGAATGAACACATTATCTCATTTCTTCCTGTTTTTTAGTTGCCAGGTGGAGTCTCATCATTTTAAAACTTTGATCTTTTATACAAGCAAGTTTTAATAGTTAGCTTGACTGGTGCTGCTATGATACCTTTGTTCAGCGCCAGAGAGGCTGTTTCCCCCCATTTCCTGTCCTAGTACCAAGCTGAGATAAATAGCTGCTGACTGAGGCCTTATATGTGATGGACAGAGTGGTATCGATCGTCACATCAGAAAGTGAGTAAGCACATTTCCCAAAATGTCAAACAGTTTCTTTAAGCATATTTTATCAATATGTTCATGTAAATCTGCTTTGCTTGAATCCTATGAAACCTTATTGCTAATCCTTAGCTTCACAGACACCAGCCTCAAGACTTGTGAGCTCACTTGGTAGCTGAACCACCTCTGCTGAACTACGTCAGCTTTTATTAAATGGAGGTCATGTGGATGTAGAATGAAACCTGCAGCTGCATTCATGCCTCAGATTAATGCAGAAACCACTTCAGCTGGATAATATGGTGTAAATTTGACATTTGACATTCTGTATTGTTGTCGTTGTTTCCCATCAGATGAGGTCAGGCAAACTGTCCATCCAGGTTTAGAAAAGTTAATGTTGATGTCTCAACAATCACATAACTTTTCAATCATCTCTTGAAAGAGCCTGAATAAAATGATGCCTGTGAAAACAGTAAAAAGGCGAGCGCAGTTGCCTGCAGAGTCATTCTGGCCATTTCCTCACCGACAACGCCTAAATTCGAGTGGATGACCAACTGAGCCTTCCCACGCCACAATTAGTAAAGCAGAATGTGTGTGCTGCCTCTGTGAGAGTATGTAATCACTGGTGTTTAAACAGCCCAGCTGATTCTGACCATGACGCAGAACTAAGGACTAGCAGGCTCAATCTTTCCAAAAAGTTTATGTAATTTAATTTGACTGGTAAAACCAAGCTTTTAGTAGGTAAAATTCTCAGTAGCTGTTGGCAGATGACCTGAAAAGTTCATTTTGGAGGAAGAACAGAACAGATGAAGTGCTCTGAGCTTTAAAAAAAATAAAGAAATCTTCTCCCTCCATGTTTTGCTTGGCCTGGTGACAGCTGGTTTCCTGCCCGGCAGCACATTGCTGGACTGTGTCATATCTGTTTCTACGAAATGCCCCTGTAGTCCCTCCAATTTGCCTCATGGTAACCTGAGAGTGCTCATCCGAGCTCAGTAAAGTCATCTTTCCACTGGCACCAAG
This sequence comes from Trachinotus anak, assembly GCF_046630095.1. Classification (NCBI taxonomy): domain Eukaryota; kingdom Metazoa; phylum Chordata; class Actinopteri; order Carangiformes; family Carangidae; genus Trachinotus; species Trachinotus anak. The sequence continues at coordinate 7,275,197 of NW_027273871.1, forward strand.
GCTCAGGACAGAGTGTTGTTAGCAACGGAGGGCAACAGTGCACGGGAATGATTATACTGTACCTTGGTATGAGCTAATGCAGCCCTACCTGCCAGCACAGGGCGAGACAGGTCATATGCTTTGTGTGTGTGTGTGTGTGTGTGGCCTGGTCCCATGAAATTAAATGAAAACTCTGAAATTATTCCAATAATTTGTACAGCACCTACAGCATAAAAAACATTCAGTGTAAGGACATTCATTGAAACGGGGGTGGGGGGTGGGGGGGACTAGAACCAGAACCAGAATAAAGACAAAAACAATTAATAAAAATAGTAAATATATATATTTATTATATGTATATTTACTATTTATTATACTATATATTATAAATATATTTAAATACCAAAAGACAAAAACCAAATCACAACAACAAATCAAAAGCCAGAAGTGATTTCCCAACGTCTCTATCAAGACTTTATCTGATGCTTCCTGTCAGCAGCTGCGAGGATGGACGTTACTTTTCTCAAAGGTGGAGGATTAAACCCAAACTGAAGACACATGAACAGTTTACTGACGCTGAGGATAAACACCTGGTCTTTGACCATGTGAATGATGACCTGCATAAAGGTGGTTTCTGGCCTTAAATTCTAAAAACAAAGCAACTTCCTGTCACTGGTTGCACAGGTCTACTGGTAATGACCAGTTTAAAGAGAGAGCAACTTTATTTTCCTTATCATTTTCATCATTTTTAGAGGGAAAACCAGTAATTGACAGTGGGAAAGATGAACAGAATTTGGTTCAGCAGAAATCAGCTTTTCTCTCCTCTGACTGTCAAACTGTCAATTATTGATTTAATTAGTATTGTCGTGATAATCCGTCCATGAACTTGACCTCTGGCTAACATCTCCATGACAAACAGGTGTAGGAGGCGTATCCAGACCACGCTGATATCACTTTATCTCTTTGAGATGGAGGAATGTAACCTGACTAGAGCTCTGATGTTTCACAGCAGCTGCGGCTCTCAGTCCATTGCCTGTGGAAAAAAAAAAAGTGATTTTTGTCCGTTTTACTTCACAGTGACAAAAAGCAGGTGTCAGGATCTCCGTCACTGTGGCCGTTATGACGTTTTCTGTTAACTGTGGAATCTGTTGGACTGCTCCGGGTTTACGCTGGTCTGTCAGGGTCAAGTTATGTCATTTTAGAAGGAAACACCACTTCTGTTTAAACTTGTCTGATTGTCACACCTGGGTTTCATATATTCATATAGATTGTGGATCGTCTTCTTTATCATTGGATTATTTGCTTCCTGTTTGCGTTGCTCTTTCTCTGCGACTCGGGGGTTTAAGAAAATCTGACCACTCCTGTGTTTGACTTTAAAGAGGAAATGGCAGCATTAGCTTGTGGCATTTTATTGTTTGCAGAACAAACAGGACAAAACTCTTGAGCTCTTCAGAAATCAAAACTTAAAAGCCACTGATTCAAAATGGGAAACTTACTGAAACCCCAAGTATGTTAAAGACAAGGTACGTTCAGTCAGTTTTCCCTGGAGAGCTCATAATTAAATACTTAACAGCTCCTATTGGTCAGAGCTGAAGTGATTTATTATTTTAAAGGACTGACATAAGAAGTGGCTACATTAGCTTTTTTCTATTCCTGTAGAGGAATGTAATGAGTCACAGCAATTTGTGGGAGTGAATCATCTCTAACTGCACAGTTAATTGCCAGTCAACATAAAAGACTTTGCACAGGCAGTGTGGGTCTTCATCACAAACATGTGTCATGTGGACAGCCTTCAAACCCCCGACACTTCATGTGACATTCTGCTGTAACACTGGAAACAGTGATCAAGTCCTTTCTAATAGTGTTCATACATCTACTTTCTTGCGGTTTGATTTCATTGATTAGTTGAGTACAACTGAAGAGAGAATATCGGTCCACACTTTTATAAATCCATCAGTGTTATCAATGTAAAGGATGTATTTCCTGTGGGGATGTACGCTTTATGTTTCTGGTTTCCTTCTTGTTGTAACTTTGGCCACAGTTCAACAGCATCTTCCAGTAAAGACTAGAGGGTGTAGGAAACCTGGGTACCTGAATAAACCAGTGATGATGATGAAAAACACCTACTATCACGTTTTGTCTGGATTCAGAAGGATTGGAGCTTTAATCTTCCTGCTGCTGTTGCTTGTCTTCGCTGTTCTTACATCGTTCATTTCATCTCTGTGGCTGTAATCGCTGCAGGTTTGTGGGGACAGGAGGGTCAGCTATGTGGCTGAAATAAATGCCATCTATTGTAATGGTGGAGAATCATGCAGCTCAGAGGTTAATACGTTTTGACAAGTGTGGGTAATTTTTTCTTTGCTGCTTTCCATTTGTTATAGTTCATGATGTAATTACTTTTCCTCTTGGGTCATTACTAAAGGGTCGGGGCTCCTTATGTGCTCACTAACCTGTTTCATTCAAATCCAAGTTGCTCACCCAGCAAATGTTATAATAATGCAAAGAGTCATAATTGACTTTCGTGTCCTGTCAACACGTTTACATTTGTGTATTATGTAATGGTGTTATGTGACAAAATGCTCTCTTGGCCAGAATTTTTTTTGGTTCTATTTTATATTTTTATATGAGCAGCTTGTTTCAAATTTATTCAGTGAGCTCATTTATATAATAGACTTATTGCAAATCTCCTGAGGACTTATTTCCACTGGATAATCAAAAAAAAAATCTGTTGTGCAAGCAGGATTATTACTGGATATCACTCAAGGATCCATCACTGAGATTACCTGCACACTTTTAACATCCTTTTGGACTCATAATATAATATATGAACATTTTGCAGTCAGATACAGAAACAACAACATCATATTTTTGATTAAAGCAATTGATTTTTTTTTTTTTTTTTTGGGGGCAGCTTTTTACACACTCACAAACACACACACTGTGATTCACACAGTAGAGTTTGGAGTGTTTCCCCTCCGGCCTTTCGTGGCTGCAGACATCTTAACTTTCCCCTCGCTCAGCTGAGTGGACTGACAGAGGAATAGCATCAGAGGAGCAGTGGAGAAGACGAGGGAAAAACTGCTCTCCACTCTGACAGCTGACATGCTTCTGATCTTCAACCACACCTCTGGAGACGCTCACAAGCATCTCCCTGAACTGCACTTTATCCCCCGCCAGCAACACAGGTGTTTGGCAAGGCATAAAAGTGGTGTGAAAGCCTTCGAACATCAGTTAAATATTGGACTTTGTAGGAATCGGACTTTTCAGGAATATGGCTGAAGGTGATTGAGCTTGTTTGGTTTGATTTGATGAGACAGTCGGACGGAGAGCAGAGTTCTCACAAAATATATTATAGGCTACACTTCACCAACTCACCTGGAACATTCCTTGTCAATCACATTTGTCTATGCATACATTTTGATTGGTTGCTGCTGAACTCCATCATACCTCATTACTATAAAGTTGCCCGAACCTCACCTTTTTTCATGCTGCTGGCTGGGAAGTGAATGACTTCCAGTCACTTTAACGTTCTCACCACTCTTGGTCTAAACGTACAGTTCAGCTTTATTTACACACATCATTTCAAGTGTCTTATATTCAGGTAAAATTCAGATGAGACTTAAGACACTTTCATTTACACTGAACCACATATATTCATCTTCAGTGGCCAGAATAAAAATCAGATTACAATCCATCATGGTTTCCCCAGCTACATCCAAATCAGGGTTGGCCCCCCTCCAGTCCAGAGGATGTTGGTGATCCACCTGAAAAACACCTGAAGAAAAATAACTCTTAGTTACAGTTACACTTTAGCTACCAAGCTAATAACTATCTATAAACAAACTCAACAACTCACACGCTCTCATTCATGCTGCTCCCTCACTCATACAGACCAATGCTCCCTCACCCACACAGATCATTCAGTGGCTGAACTGATCAGGGATCAGATAAACGCTACGACAGCTCAGTGAACTGTCTGTATGAGTGTATGTGTTGCAGCTGCTGAAGTCCCTTTTTCCTGCCTCTTTAAATGAGGCAGGAAGAGTGACATCTAATTTCACTGTAAAGCTGCTCCTCTGCAGAGCGCTGACTGACACTGAGGCATGAGTAAAGAGACATTAACATACATTTTTCATAATCTGGCTATGATGCATCTCCTACCTCCTCCCGAGGTGGGTGGAACAATCAGATTTCAGTCCATCTTGAATGCTTCTTTTTATTTCCAATTCATGCAACACGCATGAATGGACCACATTTAAAAGGTGGGTTGTAGAAATAGACGACCAGTGCTGCTGTAATATGAGGAGCAGTCTTCACAATATATTGATTATAATTCATAACTTAAGATCAACTTTAAGACGAAAAACAAAGACAACAAAACATTACAATTAGCAGAATATGAGGTATTCACACATGTGGCCATATGACAGTCACATGATAACTAATGATAATTAACAATGATAATTTATAACCCTAAGTCTTGAGGATAATCTTGCACATTCCACTGTCACACAGTGTAATCAGAGGAATGTGTCAAAGGGAACATCGAATCTTTGAGCCATTTAGCTTTTCTCTTTAAGTAATTTGTAGTGATTGCAGACCCAAAAAAAAACTTGAATCCTTAAATTACCCTAATTTATGACAAGCAGTAATTCTGTTAGTCCACATCAGTGCTTAAACATAAACACCCAAACACAAACGGTCCACCGAGCACGTACCCCCATCATCCCCCGTTCCTCTCAGCATCCAGGCACACGCTGTCCAGCTTCCTGGCGCTAGCAGGGTGGAGCGGCCTAATCACACATCCAAATCTCTTATCAGAGCCCAGAGGGACCGAATCACAACTTCCTCAGAGACAAAGTCATTTGGAAAGGGAAGAGGCCACTGCCTGCTGTGGTCATGCTCAAACCCACAAGCCCAGCCGATACCATCACTTACGTAAACGCTGAGCCGAGCAGAGAGGGGCCCCTGAATGAGGCGGTCGAAGTCGGTGACCAAAAATGCAGGCAGACTATAAAGTTTATTGTTGTTTCTGACAGGTGCAGAGTGTTTAGTTCCTCGCTGGGGTCGTAAGTCATGTGGTAATTAGGTCAGATATGTATTAGGGTCGTTCTCAAGCCGGTGACTGACTGACTTTGTTCTTGTTTCTCAGAGAACTGAGGTGTTGCACTTAAGTGAACTGATTTATTGTCACCAAAGACGTAGCTCGATATTCACATTGTACCAGCATTTCCTTCCTCTTAATTCTTTTTTGTGCAGGATTTGTTTTGCTAATCAATCGCTAATTGTATATCCGCCTGCTCTGATGTCATTCGGTCGGTTTGTAGCCCTAATTAAGGAGGACAATACACAATTGAGTTGAAGATTTTTGCAACATAAAACGTGCAACCATGTGCAACCTGTATCAACACTCCTCGAAGGGCTTTGTCACCGTTACACTAAGCTGAATTCTCCAAAGCAACAAATAATTAAATCTGAGGAACCAGAAAGATTTCATGTCCTAGCTATTGTGTTATCCTCATAGCAAAAATAATTAGCAAGGTTAGCTAACATTTGCAACCTGTTTGTAAGTTATTAGCTAAGTCGTTAGCAATACTCTCACATTACATTGACTATTTTCTAATTTTTTACACATACATTTTACTTTGGTAATATGTGGGACAATGTGAGGAAAACTACGTTTACTGGGAAAAGAGCAGGATTACTGTGATGACTGTTGCTAACATGTTTGCTAACGTTGCTGTTTAGCAGCACAACTTGCTTATTTTCTACTACTTTCTTCTTCCACAGAAATACTTTGTGAAAACAGTGCCTCTGAAAATAGCCACCAACAAATGTATTATTTATACCTTTAACTTTTACTGGAAACTACAAACCAGCAGTGTTAGGAAACGATTCAGCAAGTTTTAAAGCTACCAGCTGACAATGATGAAGCAAAGAACAAGAAGCTTCGCTAAATCAAATCTTCTGAAATCCAAATTATCTCCTGACCTGAAATGAACTAGCACTTCATGTTCAGAAATGTGGACTCTAAGTATTTGATCTTTTCCCTCTCAACTCTTTGGTTTGCAGGGGAATCTTTGGGTGGACGCTGTATGTAGTTTACTGATTGTGAGTTCTGGGATTTCTGCGTTTTGATGTCTGAATTTTTCATTTGTTTTGCTCCTTTTTGGAGCCTCTCAAAAAGCCAAGTGCAGCTTTAGCATCCCAACAACCTGTATTATGTAAGGAATCAAAGGAAATGTACTTGTTTTGGGGCTTTCTCTTTTAGTCCAGGTTCGATTGACTCCTCTGCTTTGCACTGCTTTAACACAGTCATATGCCTGCAGCACAACTGTAATCCTTTTTTATCCACAACTTCCCTGGAGTCATTTGGGTCTGAATGCTTTACTCAAGGACCCCAAGATAATTCTATTAATAATAATCATTCTGTCTCCCCACTAAGATTTTCCCTGCAGGATTTAGGACTGTAACCTCAAACATTTTCAACAGAAGCCTCTTCTCTGAGCTCTGAGCCACTGTTGCCTTAAAGCAGGATATTAGGCCGATCTAAAGTGGAAAACGGGTTTAAATGACAGGAGCTTTTTAACTTGTGACCCTCAAGGTTGCAAAACGGGAGGTTGCTCCAAGTAATGTCAGTGGCGAAAAAGTGTTGTGGGTGCCTTGCTAAAGTTCAGGGCTCTGTCTGTGGTAGATTCACATATCCCTGGATTTACAGAACCTCTCACGGACAAGTGAGAGCGTCGCTCTGCAAGCACACTTGATCCCTTTTCTATCTCAAATGTCACATCCCCATCGCAACACCGGAAAATAGGCTCAGCGCTCTGATGCTTAACCAGCAGGTTATTTGAAGGGTCAGGATATACATACTTATGCTAATTCCCCTGTGTTTTACTGTTCGCCCTTTAATTTCCATTGCTTGTTCCTGACTTTTAGTCAGTTTTTCTTTCTGTCTTTCCCTTCTGTTATCTTGAAGATATAGCTATATTTGCCCCCCCCCCCCCCCCCCCCAGTGTTTACATATCTGGGTCATCTGCTTTATGTCACACTGTTCTCCTGACCCCCGGGGGATCTGGGGGAAACAGTGGGACCACATCATAAGCCAAGTTTCCATCCTGCTGTCAAGTGAATTTTAGGCAAACTTTTGAAAAGTCACAAAGAAATGAAATGTGAATGAAGCGTCTTTCATTCATCTCGGGTGAATGAATAAGTGGGCAGTAAAAACACAACCACCAGACAAGAAGTGTTTGAAGAACCGATCAGTCATGGGCAAACTGCTGTTGTTGTTCTTAATGTCGGCTAATGTCGGCCATATTTCATGCTGTCTGAATATGAAAACAAGAAATGCCCTTGGCAATATTCTACCCACGACAGGCTCCTTATGCATGGAGAGAGAGCAGGTTTAACATTTCAGGGAGGGCTGGGGTGGGCAAATATTTTGAGACCCCTCAGAAAATCCACATCCTCTTCTGAGCTTTGCAGCCAGACTGAGAAAAGGATTTCTGCTGCTGCTGAATGTAAACATCCTGGATCAACAAAACACTTTTTATGCTTCAAGTGCCAATGTTTTGTTTTTCTCCACTCAGCCTTTTCCAACACAGTGTGTCACAAAATACTTTGACAAAAATACTTGTGTGTGTCAGTATATGCACAGGTTGTCTAATGCACATAATCTTTAAAGGAGCTATCACCAAGTTTTGCCATTGCTACTTAGACATCATTAGCATTAACAGCTGTGTCAAAGTGTGTGTGTTCATTCTATTCTATATAGGAGAGCATTACTGTACTGTGTTGCTTTTAATGGGTTAAATAAAATGGCTGCCAGAGTACAGAGAGTTAATTCAGTCCTGCGATCATGTCCCTGATGTTGCTGCAATAGCTACTGATACTGATTCAAATAAACATGTACAAACAGGTACTTTCAGATATTAATAAGTATATATAATAGTATATATAGTATATATGATATAATATGGTATATATAATATAATATATATATTTAAGTATAAGTATTTAATTTGCTTTTATGGAGGAGAGAAGATTTAGAATTAAGTAAACGCACCTAGAATCATAGTGCATCATTTTCAGTGTTTCAAAGGAGGATTTAAAACCATTTTTGGGTCATATTTGAGGAAATAGTGTCTAAGCTTCAAGTCTCTAAGTGCGTTTCCCATGGCGACGGTTGAGGGACAGTGTTGCTAGGAGACTTTTGTGGTGCCCTACCCACTGGGGTCCATCATAGTCACATATATCCTACAAACATGGATACAAAGTGGTTTTCCCCCTTTTTTAAACAAGAACACAGCATTGGTTTTGTACTGTTTGCAACATTAAAGCTCCATATTTTACTCTTCTTCAGTGTTTTATCTGAAGTGTTGATCTCCATCAGAAGATATATCTGTGGTTTTAAGAACCAAAAACCATCTCAGTGTAGTTTTACATCTCCTCTCTCAGGCTTCTCTCTGGAGCTCTAGTAACAACAGGTCAGTCAGCCAATCAGAAGAGAGGATCTGAGCCTCTCAGAGGCCTTTTAGGCGAACATTTAGAGAAACTAAATCTGCAAGGTGGGATAGTGAGTCTGGGAGGGTGGGGCTTGGGGCACTGCTGGAAGCAGTGACTGCTTTGTTGTGACATCGTAAAGTGATAGAAGTCCTGAAGGCTGGTTTTAAGGCTCAGTTTCTGAATACAGGCTGTGTGCATTTCTCTGTGGACTGAGGCTTTGATACTTTCACAGTATTAATATAGAACCTAAGTGCAGCCTGTGCAAAAACAAAAGCAGTGTATAGAAGAAGGTAACAGTTCCTCACAAAGACACTGTGTACAGCTTACACAGATGTTCTCTGGATAACATCTGAATACTAAGAGTTCTTCCTCAAGTAACACAGTCCAAGTGAGAAAAAGAACCAAATTTTACTGAGTTCTTGTAAAAACTGAGGCTGGAGGCTGTAACAAGGTTGTGGTTAATCTCTGCTTCGACACACCAGAGAGAGACAGAAGTGAGGATGCTTATATTGTGTGGGCGTCTAGAAACTCAGAATGTTAATATTACAGTATTGTCCATGAGAAACTTGCAGGCGCCATATTGCAGCACTCCTTTGAGATAAATCCCTTTTCCTGGGTTTCACTAGCAAATGAGAAGCATGTGAGAACCGTCCTGTTGATCTGCTCATTCACAGCAACAACCTCAGAGAGAGAGAGAGTGAAGGCAGACGGAAAGAAGATGAAGCAAACATGAAAAAAGCCTATTTTCCTTCGCCCTCAGAAGCATCCATCCCCACTCTCAGCCAATTAGCAGTAATTAAAATGGCCTCTTTGGCCTCAGAGATAATTAATAGCCTGTATGTGCCTGTATTTTTTTCCCAAATGCAAATGTAATTAAACTTCATAAACAGGCGGCTGATTAAGTGCAAATATTTGCCCTCTTAAAGCAGGCGGAGCATGAAATGATCATAATTGAATCAAATGCTGTTTTCCTTCTCACTGTTTGCAGAGATTGAAGCCAAGGAGGCCTGTGATTGGCTGCGAGCGGCCGGCTTCCCTCAGTATGTGCAATTATTCAAAGGTAAATATGAGGCTGTTAATGTAATCCTGTGCAGAGTCAGCTCCAACATGAGACCGACTAAACCCAGACAACATCTCAGGCGGCATCTTATTGTGTCATTTGTCTTTGTTTGTGCGTCAGACTGCAGGTTCCCCGTTGACATCGAGTGGGCGAAGCGCGATCACCACTTCCTGGATAAGGATGCTCTGGAGTCGCTCTGCAGGTAACATGCACATGCAATTAACTGCACAGGTGCACTTCCATTTCCAAAACAGGAGGCGTGGACAGTGTTGTGATGAGCCCAGTGCACCACACAGCTGAGAATACAAACTTTAAATGTTCAGCTTTTCAGTTCATTCAACCATGAGGCTGTAGTTTGTACTGTGTTGGATTATATGACAGAGTGAGATCGTGGTGATATTATGACCCCTTACACCTCATGGACAATATATTACAAAATGGCAAAAAGCTGTAGAGGACTATTGTCAAACTGTGAACCAAAACATTTGTTTTGATCTGTCAATATATGAATTTATTTACTCTATGTTGCATCCATGATATAAGTGTTGTCATAGATGCCAGTAAAACTTTCTTTGTCCTTTAACTGAACCTCTACAACAAAACATAACTAACATGTATAACAGGATACCAGTGTTATATGACACTGCCAGTCTAACCACCATGTTTCCTTCTTCCTCTTACAGGAGATTAAGCACTTTAAACAAATGCTCGGAAATGAGGCTGGAGCCGCGACGATCAAAACGCAGGGTGGGTGCTGAGAGCGAGCACAGAAGGAATCTCATATCAGAGCAGTCAGAGCAGTGGAGGGCAGCACCATGAAATCTGCTTGTTAAACATCAATTGATTCTGACTGATATCAACTGACAGGTCCTCCTCCTCCTCCAGAAAAGAAAGAAGAAAAAAAAGAAAAATGGCATCAAAAGCTGCACAAATTATCATTATCACTGGTTTTGATGTGTAAAATCGGTGAACTGTCCCTTTAAGTCCAGTTTTGCTTAATCCACTAAATAATTATTTTCTACTCAAAGTACAACTACAACTACATTTTAAATTCTAAATATACAGTTAAAGCACTTAACAACACTTGCTTGCATAAATACTTGTATAAATTATTGAAGCCATCTTTGTGTTTGTGTACAGCTCAGACCTTGGTGTTTGAGTCTCTTATTGTTTGCAGATTGTGTTTGTGTCCCTCCTCTGCATATATTAGTGCTGCTGTGTGTTTGTATAATATGGAGATGTTTGTCCGGGTGTCTGAAAACCTCCTCCTTCTTCAGGGAGACGACTGTGACGAGGAGGACTTGTGCGCCATCAGCCCCTATTGGACCTACGACAGGCGGACGCAGCAATGGCGACGCCACGACTCCACCATGGACGTGCTTCGCTTGACTGACAGCCCCTCGGGACCCCAGGATGTGTCTCTGTGTGACGTCAGCGGCGGCCATGATTTCTGCTCCATCCACAGCTCCACCAGCACTGACAGCGAAGGCCACGACGCACACCACAAGAGTCACAGAGCGCCTGCTACCATCACAGCCAGTTCTGCAACCATGGACGACCAGGAGACCAGCAGGAGCTCCTCCCGCTGCTCCTCCACGAACAAGAGCCCCTCCCTGGACACCTCATTCAGTGGACCCCCCTCTCCTGGTGAAAGTGGTGCAGGATCATCCACCATGAGTCTGGAAACTGAAGGCTGCTTCCCAGACAAACCGCCCAGGAAGAAGTGCACCAGTCTGCTGAGGAAGATGGAGAAACTGAGGCTGAGGGGGACAACTGGACCCCTCCCCTCTGGGCACAGCAGTGGAAGCGGCAGCAGCAGTCGGACCCGGCGCGTTATCAGCGGGCCGGTTCTGATCCAGGAGGAGGAGAGGATGGAGCAGCTGCACTGCCCATCAAGGTGAGGATTGTAGATTCTGATCCTTCAGAAGCCGTGGGTTTTTTGAGAATCCTCAAAGAATCTCCTGGATTAAAAAATATCCCATTTTCTGCACAACTCTAAAGTCCCATACAGTATAAAGGTAGATGAGACTTTGTGATGTCACAACAAAGCAGTCACCACCCTCATCCATGCCCCAAGCCCCGCCCACCTTGCAGGATTTGGTTTCTTTAAAACCACAAATGTATCTTCATATGGATATCAACACTTCAAATAAAACATTGGAAAAGTGTAAAATAAAAAATAAAAAACCTTAAAACAGAATTTTCTTCATGCGTCTCTAACCAAACACTGAATATCTCCAGTCTGCAGGGTCGGCCCGACAGGCGGGCGTCTTCCTCGCCCTCATCTCCTCGCACCATCAGCAGCAGCAGCAGTAACAGCCACTCAGAGAGCAGCAGCACCGTCAGCACACCCAGCCCGGTCACCCGGGTCAGGAGCAACTGCAAACGCTCCAACAGCAGCGTCGGGGTCGGGGGCGGAACGACCCGGAACAACCAGAACCACACGGGAACAGAGGTCAGTCGAGAAGGTCGAAGCCTTCAAAGAAAAAAGTAAAGATATTATTATTATGTTGCCAAACATGAGTTAAGTTTCGTGTTGACAACTTGATGATCAATCGTCATTATGCCTCCGCGCCAGCAACAGTCAGGGCTGGAGGACGATTCCGTTTTCAGGTTGTGTGTCTGTCCAATTCTCATCAACGTGATACCTCAGTAACAACTTGAGGGAGCTTTTTTTTAAGCTAGAGTTTAGTTCCTGTTACCGTGGTCAAGAATCTCGTTTCCTACAACATGGGTTGTATTTTTACAGTTTCATGCACCATAACACCAGGTAAATTCACTCAGTGTTGTATAATGGGAACAAGAACATCGGATGATTGGACAGGTTCTAAACCAAAGCTCCAGGTTCATCCAACTATGTCGGAAGAAAAAAGAAGGAAAAGCATCCACCACTGCTTACAGACCAACCTCTTACAGACCAAACTTTGTGCACACAGTGTTTCTGTGTAATGAGGGATTATTGCCACGCTCAGGTTGACCCCAGGTGAAGTGGTGTGGATAACCTGATTAAACTATTGGCCTTTTGTTTCTATAATAACTGATAGAGCCGATGGTTGCACACATACGGTCAAGATCGCTGGTGTGAAGGAACCAAGCAGGTCTGAGCTTCAGTGTTCACAGAGAAACGAGGGTTTTCTGAAAGCTCAGACCTAGAGGTTATAATAGAAAAAACCATTTAACCACAGTGTTTAATAAGGACATTTTATTTAGCTAAAGGCCACCGTCGCTGCTCACCACTCATTTATCCAGCAAGGACAAGTTTTACTCACATTTCGCACTGAATAGAAACAGCTTGAGTCCAGTTTTAACCCATTCAGAATAATTACATGTGGCACTAAGTTGTCTTTATGGTACTGGGTAAGAATTTCAAATATCACTACTTTAATGTAGATGGATTGATATTTTGATACGTTAAAGGTCTTATAGTGTATAAAGGTAGGTGCCCATGTGTTTCTGATTATAAAGCAGACAGCCTGAATTCAGAAACTGAGCCTTTATAGTATAACTTAACTTATATTCTGCCTTTGCCTTTTTCCTTCTTGCTCTTGTGTAAACTGTAAAGGACTACAGGAACCAGATCAACAACAACAACAACAACAGCAGCCAGGACAGCCTGGTCTTCCACATCCCCCACGGACACAAACCAGGGACCTTCCCCACCTCCCTCGCCCACAAACACACCCTCCTGTCCCCCATCATCGACGACACCTCTGTCAACTGGAGGACCGGCAGCTTCCATGGCTACCGGGGGCGAAACAGTTGCCGCCGTGGCGCATCTTCGTTGGCCACTGGAGACCAGGACCCCTCCTCTTCGTCCTCCTGCAGCGGGGGGGCCATGCCCAGCCCGCTCGCTGCGCTGGATCATCGGCTCAGCATCTACGACAATGTGCCTGACGACCAGCAGCTGTCTGAGGGCGAAGAACGGATGGCTGAGGAGTCAGAGGTGGGTCAGAGGCCTGTTACTGCACTTCCTTTTTTCTTCACTTTAATATATAAATTAATCACTTTTTTCATATAAGATGTGCTTTCTCCTCAGGGGTGAATAAGTTTTTACTGTGTTCCTTTTCTAATATATATTCTAATGACAATGAGCAGCCCATGTCCCATGATGCCTTTCTTCAATGATACCTAATGTTTGTCTTACACCTTCTGATGTGTATTTTACACATTATTCATAACATGCGGTACATAGTGTACATGAATAGTAAAGTATTCATTTAATTCAAAGGTCCAATATAGTATAAAGGTAAATGTCTTTTTGATTATAAAGCAGGTCCAGGTTCAGAGACAGTTACTGAATAGATAATATCACAACTCTACACACTGGAATAACAAAAACAATTAATAATAATTTGCTTTCTTTTTGTTTCATCACTTTATTTCAATGAGCAATGCTTATTAACGATGAGGAGAATTGTTCCTGTCTGTGTGTGTGTGTGTGTGTGTGTGTGTGTGTGATATTTCATATAAAAGCAGAAGAAATTTGACATTAAATTGCTGGGATCATGACTTCTTCCTCTAAGTGTATTTTGACTGTAGCAGTTTGTTGGGAACAGGCCAGAGAGCTGATAAATAGTAAATTATTACTTGGTAAAGTAATTATAATTGTTAGGGATGAACATGTGCAATATATTATGGTTATTTTTGTGTAACGAGGCAGTAAAATACTGACATCTGTCCTCTTTTATAGAAGTTTTTCACTGTGTTTTACTAATCAAATAGATTCATACATCACATACCTCTCTCTCTCTCTCTCTCTCTCTCGCTCTCTCTCTCTCTCTCTTGCTCTCGTCTCCTTTCCTACTAAAAACAAAAGAAAAAAAAATCTCAATAAATCTATCAATACACAGGTAATTCAATCAACGTTATTGATTCTGCCAAGCTCCATATGGAGTTGAAGTGTTCCCATAAAGCCAAAAATCATTTTGTGAGTTCTCATATCAAATTTCATTTTCGATTGAAACTATACAGTCGTCTTTGACAGCTCATATAAATCACTTTGATTCAGATGGTTTTTCTTCCTAAAGCTGAAGAGGAGTCATTTGGAATAAAGTTGGCAGCCTCTTTGACAAAAAGATGGCGGCCATGGCAGAAAAAGTTTACATAAAATATTATAAAAGTCATTAGGAAATGGCTTTTAAGGAAACAGATGTGTCTACGTCTGAACTTTAGCTCCTCCAAAACTGACATAAAGCAACAAAACCTTTAATTAGAAAAATCCTAAAATGTACTGAAGTCACTCACAACCAAAATTCAAAAACTAGGTCTGAAAAGTCTGAAGTCCAACTTCATTAAGATTAGAAATGTTGTTGTAATTAACATGTGATTTTTGTTGACACACTTTTCCTCTCTCAGGTGAGTCGGTTGTTGGCAGACGAGGATGTTTTCTCAGCTCTGGACAGCGTGCTGGAGAGGATCAGCGACCTCCAGCAACTGGTCTCCACCTGGTCCGAGAATCTGTCCGAGGACGACTGTCAGCGAGGTCCCTCCTCCTCCTCTTCTTCCTCCTCTTCCAGCCAGGACTCACCTGTGCCCTGCTCCTCGGCCGCCTCCCCCTGCCCATCCTCCCCCAGCCACATCCACCTGGAGGTGCAGCATCCGGAGGAGGTGGAAGAAGAAGAAGAAGAGGAGGCAGAGGGCTGTGAGAAGGTCTCGGTGAACGAAGAGGAGCCAAAGTCAAGATCACCACAGCCCAGGAGCAGGTGAGCGAGCTCGGAGAAATGAAAACTGACCAAAGAACATCTCATATTTAACTCGGGGTATAACTGAAAGTGCTTCATGAGCGTTAGTAAAAATAATTCAGGGTTATGAAAAAGATCGTTCAAAATCCAAGTCTAGGAAATACAAGCAATTTACTGGACACTTAAAGTAGCTGTGGACATTTGCAAGTGTAAGCAGGACACTAATAATGACACTTACTGGGGTTTTATTCCTTCAGGCATGAACCAAAGTGAGAGTGAAGTTATTATGAAGCACTTAAGATAAATTTTAGTTTGGTTTTAATTGCTTTTTTTTTTATAGTGCTGCTTTTATAACTGCTAGTTGTTGCTCATTTGTTTTCAGATATGAGCAATAAAAGCTTATGAAGCCTCTCCTTAAGACAGCCACAAAATGATCATCGTTTGCCAATGGACGCTGCTTATTTCTCATTTTTTGCTCTGTGTGTTGCTGACTTAGGTTTAATACATGCATCATTATGTGCCTCTTTATATGAAGTGTTTTCCACATGTTCTATCTCTGGACCTGCTTTTTGACCAAGAATGGACTATATCTGCCGCTTCAGCACTGTTTAATCTACATTAAGGATAAATCAAAATTAATTAAATGCAGATATTCCCCAGAAGATCTTAATCTTCTTAATTACTATATATGTTGATGTTCATCTAGCCCCACCTACAGGTCAAAAACTGAAGCAGAAAACATTAGCATGCTAACTATCTATAATCATGTTAGCATGCAAATGTCAGCATGCTACATGTTAAGTGCTTTGTTTAATTTCAGAAACATGTTATCTGTAAGTTAGCATGCCAAAGGTAGCATAGCATGCTAAATTTGGCTCTGTTTAGAACTGACTATTGCATATGCATGCTAATATGCTAATGTTAGCTTTAGCCCAGCTTGCTATCTACTAAAACTAAACTGAACTATCAGGGGTCATAACATAGCCACTGATAAACCCTTATGATTAATATGACTTTTCTTTGGACAAACTCTACATGTTTTGACCATTTTGTGCCGTAAATCTTTCACTTACTCGTTTATCTATTTAACAGTTTTTCCTTCCTTTGGGTGAAGTGCATCACAGTCCTACCTGGCTGCACTTTAATCTCTTTAATGCACATGGATCTATTTTATTGAAGCATCTAAACAGATCAAAACATGTAGTTACAGACAGTTTTTGGTCTGGTTTGTGTTTGTGAACAAATCAAAGGCTCTGCTGTCAGAGGCAACAACCATCATTTGAATTTAATAACATTTTCTGTATTTAGATCTAAGTACAAACACTTATTTTCACCAGCTTGAGGAGCTAACTGGTTCCTGTTGGTCTCCCTTGTTTGTTCCATGTTAAAAACTGTGTGCATATCTTTGTGTGCACTCACATGTGCGGTTTGCTGTGTGTTCAGCAGAGTGAGCCAGCAGCTGCACTGGTCCAGCGAGCAGAGTCTGCCCTCCCTGCCCAGCAGTCCAGGAGTGGAGAACCAGTCTGTCTCCCAGTTCCTGCTGCTGCAGAAACTCTCCCTGCTCAAACTCACCGCTCTGATGGACAAATACTCCCCGTCCAGCAAGCAGGGCTGGAACTGGTAAGAAGTGGGGAAATATATAAATTTGGGTGATTTCAAGCTTGAAAGTAAAAGTGAGGGTTCAGAGAGGTTGAGGACAGAGTTAGCTGAGGTGTGGAGAGGTGAGAAACGAAACTCTGTGAAAACAACACTGTTCTTTCATTCTTTCCTCCTGCACACCTGCACCGAGAAACTTCTTCAAGGAAACAACTGTGGAAAGGAGGGCAGGTGGGCGGGCAAGGGGTAAATATTTCAGGCAGCCTATTTAGAAAATGTATTCATTATTCATGGCTCAGGTGCAACCTCACCTCGGCTTAGAAAGTAGCAACATGTTTCAAGAGGGATGAACTTCTTCCAAAAACGCCCAGGTGGAACTGCTGATGAATCACACTGGGACTGTATTCTGTTTCCTCAGAGTCACACCGTGTCTCTGTCCTCCTCTCAAACTCTGCGTCGTATTTACATTCCCATATCACTCACCCAGCAAACATCGCATAGATCAGCCCAGCACAGAAAAACTTCAGGTCCCCGCATCATGAAATCGTGCAGGAAGCTGTGAAAGCTGGTGAGGAGCAGTTCATTTAAATCCTGAATCCTTTTCCCCAAGTTCAGCTCAGCTGAGAAAAATACCTGCTGAAGCCCATAAAATAACAGCAGTAAGATGGAAATCAGGTCTCTGTCCTCTTGTAGGAAGAGGAAAATTAAAATGGGATCTAATGTGACCCCGTAATGCAAAGGACAAAATAAAGCTTTCTCCACATGCTACTTTTGGGTAGTTATAGATTTAGTTTTTATTGTCATCATTAACAAAATAACTGACACCAGGGTCTCTTCTTTTTCAGCTCATTCCTCCATTTACACAGTTACAATTAATTCACAACAGTCCCTCTGCAGCCTTTCTGCTCATATCTTTCTCCAAACCCAAAAATGAAAAAAACACTTTAAAGGTCCCATATTTTCACTTCTCCACTGTTTTATCTGAAGTGATGATCTCCATCAGAAGATATATTTGTGGTTTAACAACCAAAAGCCATCTCAGTGTAGTTTTACATCCTCTCTCTCAGGCTTCTCTCTGGAGCTCTAGTAACAACATTCAGGCTGACTTGGCTGACTGTTCTCGGCAAGCAGCAGGAAAATGTACATGTTAACAATGCAAACAGAAATGTGCTTTTATTCTCACTTTTTCACAGCTCTAGTCTGCAATTTCCCTTTTCTCTTCCTTCTCTTCCTCTTCTAACTTTTCAGTTAGCATTTGCACGTCAGAATACATCAACGCCTCCAGGGAAAAATGAGGCTAAATTTTGTTGAAAAGCGACATATTGTGATTTAATGTTGTTCCATGTAACATAGATATCCTTAAAACAGTCAGTTAATGAGAAGACTCCTCTATCACCCTAATGACTGCACTGTGAATATGAAGCCAGCAAACCGGCTGCTATACATCTAATGTATTTTCGACTGCTTGCTGGGTTGGCAGCAGTGAAGCTCTGTGTCCTTATAGCTGTTGGACATATGGCTAGTGAGGGTACAGCAAACCCCAGGGGACATCGTCTTAAGTGAAGCATTTGCAGACTGTCAAGCTCAAACTGCAGCTTGTTCTCGTTTAAAATATTGGATGTTTCCACCGCACTTATTATTGACATACATCGATTTAATGAGATCAGTGTTTTGCCTCCCACACCATGTTTTTGGAATAAGCCCTTGTGCAAAATCAAGCCAAATTCATTTTTAAGAATAAGAAAACATTCAAATATTCAGCTTGTTTACTCTGCAGAACGTTTGTATTTTTAATGTGCTCTGTGTAAACACATGACCTGCTTGTTTTATGGTTTGATAGAAAAACCAATTAGATTTTTGCCAAGGGTGTTATAAACAATGAGATAAGGCTGAATGTGGCAACTGAGCATTGAACAGAAAACCATCCTGAAATTACCCTTCATAGATTTTCAGCTTTAATTTTCAGGATCAGACGTGTGTTCAGGTGGAGAGAGAGAAAAAAGAAGTGCCGCTCTGTAGTAACAGCTTGAAAAAGTTTTCGTGAAGCTTCCTGTATTTCAGGTGTGCTGCGTTTTAGCATTTCAAACCGCTCCATTTACACAGTTTCAACTTCAGTAACTCATGAAAGGGAGGGAGAGGGAACAGAAGTCTCTCCCCTCCGAGGGAAAAGGAAAGAAAAGTTAACGTTTAGTGCACAAAGCAGGAGTTTTGAATGAGTGACAAGTGTGAAGTGCAAATGACAGGAAATTTGTGAACCTAGTGTGACAGTAACACAACTTAGAGACATTGTCCTCAGTTACTCCTCAGGTTCAGGAGAGTCGTGTTACTTTGTTTAAAGCTCAGGAAGTTTTTAGTCTGGTTAGAAAAGGCATCAGTTGTAGTGATGTCTCTATAATCACATCGTGCAGAGCGAGGCCAGTATTTTCAATGCAGACGACGGCTCTGGTTTTGTGGGCAGCTGTGTGAGCCATAGTGGTACGTACATCAATCTAATGAGTTTTCATCTGCACTCGTGTCTTTGTGAAACTGTACAGTCCAGATGACAGATCTAGAGGCCGACAACTTTTATTGTGACACAAAAAAAAGAGAAAGTTTTGAAATTGTTTCAGGTGAGAAAGTAACCATTTAGATTTCTAATATGTACGGTGGCCATGAAGTCCAAATCAAAATGACAAATGGGAAAACATAACAACAAATCACAGAACACAACCACAAACCACAACCCTCCTCAAGGACCGTCGCTGCTGTTGTTGTTGTGATTCTCACTTCTGGGCCACCGTACATACTGGGTCAATTTATCCAAATATAATGATGGCAGCATCGTTCCCAGGGAGAACATCCTCAGGCCTTTTGGTAACTTCCTGGTGACTCTTTAGTGTAGAGATGAAATCTAATATCTGTTGCTGCCACATTAGTCCGTCTGAAGGTTCATGTTTGTATTTGAGTTGTACAACGGCGCTGCCTCTGTGGGCTTCAGGGTCTTCATGTGTTAAGATCTCACCACAATTAGATAAACAATTAAAAAATATATTATGTATAAATGAAAAAGAACAGTGTGGTCTGCATTTAACTTTGCTTTATTTTACATTACACAATAATAAGAGGCGGATCTGTTGACTGAGACTCAGTGTCAGGTCAGCAGAGTCAGATAAACCTGTGATGAACTGCATCATTAGAGCTGCTTTTTATTTTTAATATAACTAAATATAACCCAACTTAAAGTAACACTGACACAGTCAAAAGTGTGTTTTCTCATTACAGAAGAAAAAACTACAAGTCTCAAACTATAAGTCCAAATCTTTGCAGTGATTCACTGATGCCAGAATGAGAACTTGATTATTAAAAACACAGTAATTAACTGCTGATTGGGAGGCTGATACTCTGAGAGCCGAGCGGAGAGCCTCCGGTGGATGTTGAAGATAAACCAGGCGGCTGGAAAGAGCTAAAAAAACATTCAGAGTGCGTGTGTGGGTGTGTGTGTGTGTGAGAGGCCATTTTCTCTTTGTGCCTGTTCACTCTGGTAGAAGCTGCAGGCCTGACATGTTTTTATAACTTTTAGGGTGATGAGGCCGTGGAGGAGAGGTTTCATTACTGATTGTCTGAGTGCTTTGTGCATGTTTCATTTTGACTATTATAAGACTGCAGTTTTATCCAGAGTGCACTCAGCCCGACAGTTCTCACTGGTAGGAGCTAAAAAGCAAAGCAGTTTTCATAGCAAGTCATGAGAGGAAACAAAAAAAAATCAGTGACTGGTATTAAAGGTTAAAAGGTTCAGTTCAGAAACATGAATAGACTTCAACACAGTGTCCACAGTTTCCCCATGCCCACATGTTTTTCCTGCAGTGCTGCTTTGAATGGCACGTACACATTTGAGCGATCACTGGGGACTTATGTAATCAAAAAATGTTTATTTGGCTCTTCCTTCAAAAGAAAACGGATCCAACAGCAGCCAAGTGGAGCTTTTTTTCTTTTTTTACACTTGAGTGGTTGAGATTCAAATTCCCAAGATGTTTGCAGAAACAAGTTCTGAGCATACATTAATTTCTCTAACTTTTCCCTCTGTACCAGGTCATGCTGTTCGATTTCACCCTAAAAATCAGGGGATTGCAGGATGTAATAGATGTTTCTGTCGCCCGCAGGACTGTTCCTAAACTGCCAAGGAAGACCAAGATGATGGAGGTGAAAGGCCTGCGGGTGTTCGGGGTTCCTCTGCTGCTCAGTGTTCAGCAGACAGGAGAGCCGCTTCCTCCCAGCATCCTCAGAGCCCTGGTCTACCTGAGGACCGAATGTCTGGACCAGGTAACCACACCGAAGGTCACAAGAGTCTCTGCTGAACACAACAAAACCTTTAAAACATCCTCAGACAGTGACATCCATCAATCTGTAAAACAAATCAAAAAATTATTTATTCTATTTGTTTTGTGTCCTCTCTCAGGTGGGTCTTTTCCGGAAGTCGGGGGTGAAGTCTCGTATCCAGTACCTCCGTGAGCTGGTGGAGGCCGACCCTGACAACATTTCATACGAGGGTCAGTCCGCCTTCGACGTCGCCGACATGGTGAAGCAGTACTTCCGAGACCTGCCTGAACCCATCTTCACCAGCAAACTCTGCGAGTCCTTCCTCCACATTTACCAATGTGAGCAGTTACTACTGTTGACAGCCTGAAGGACAACATGTCCTCTGCTGTGGATTGAATGTCTCACTCCCTAAAATAAGCAGCAGGATTTAAATGTGACGCTGGCTGTGGGAAGGATTGTTGGCCTGATAATTTTGCTCCAGAGTGAAACAACTCAAGTATTTACTCATGTGTTGAAATGTGAATATTTCTGATGCAGGAATCACAATTTTTATTTGGTCCCTCCAACACATCAGCATGCTAGTATGTTTAATCGCATTAGTATAAATGTTCGTATGTTTATTTAATAGTCTGTTAACATACTAACATGTTAATAAATTAGCATCTCAATGCTAATGCTAAAATATGTATAATATATTTTTCAATTAACATGCTAATCATTAGTGTACATGCTAAACATTTGCATATTAGCACTTGCAGCAGTGCTAGCTGGAGGTAAACAAATCATTCAACAACGTCGATGCTAACATGCTAAGATTTACTATATTTACATTGATAGTGTGTTTGTCAGTGTTACTACTTGTAGTATGTTTTTTCAGTAGTTGCAGAATCTCTTCTATTGTTTTGCTCCTGTCATTTTTCGTGTTTCCATATGTTTATGAAATCTTGAAATCTAATAAGTCTTAAAGCTTCAGGTGTACATTTTTCACTCATGTACAAACAGCACAAAAGATGCAGATGTTTAGCATGTATGTCAACATGTTAGTATCCAATCATCAACATGCATTTTGCTGTGAGACGTTGACGTGCTAGTATTAGCACATCCAGCCTGGATAAACTAATTTCCTAATCATGTATCCTGCTACATCACTGATCCATCAACATGAACATTCATTGGGCTTTATTTTCTTGTTCAAAGATTAAAAAAAAAAAATCCTGTAAACTCTTGATTAAAATATGAACTGGTTGCTCTTTTTGCCTCCAGATTTTCCCAAGGATCAGCAGCAGGTAGCGGCACAGGCGGCCATCTTGCTGCTTCCTGATGAGAACAGGGAGGCGCTGAGAACGCTGCTCTTCTTCCTGCGGGACGTGGTGGCCTGCGTGGACGAGAACCAGATGACTCCAACCAACATCGCCGTCTGCCTGGCACCATCACTTTTCCACCTCAACATCCTGAAGAGAGACGCCAACAAATCCAGGTGAGCTGATCCACTGTCTTATTAAATATTGACAGGAAAATAATGAATCACTCAATTTTAGTCTGTTAATCGTCATTATCCACAAATTGTTTACATCATATTTCATTTAGAGTTTGTTGTGGAATGTTGGAGCGTCCTTGAACACACCACTCAGGACAGTTTTGAGAATCACCAGCTGTGTTACTGTGACTTTGCCACGGCTCAGTTTCAGCCTCTGGTTAAGCTCCGGATCCTGACCTCATCGTCGGTTTGTGTGTCTGATTGTGTGTCTGATTGTGTGTGTGTGTTAGCTGCAGGTTGTCGTTTAGGTGGCACAGAAACATGTTTTTCTTCCTCCTTTTGGTTTGCTTCAATGGACGTCTCTTTTCCAAAGTTTCCACTGTTCACACATGACATCACCTCTGGACCAGATCCAGATGTTACACACACACTTTCTCTGTGTTATGAAGAGCTGTCAGCACAGTTTACACAACCACCACGTTACATAACTTCTACCAATCTCCATCTGGCCTCAGCTTCGCTCCCAGATATGAAGGATAGTTTGTGTGTGCATGTTGGGCAGCACGTTAGAGAAACGGGGCGATAACATGAGGGGACAGAGTGAGACCGCTGAGAACAATGAACAATGAACAACACTCATGCAGCCAGTGGTTGCTATTATTAGGATATTAACTTAATTATTTGGAGACACTCAGTCCCATCAGTGCTGACCATTTATCTGAGCTCAGCGTTTGTACTATGCATGAATGTTTGTCCTTAACATTAAGCATCACGCTGGCCTAATTAAAGGAGACATTTATGAACTTGTGCTTTCAGCCCCAAACACAATGGTTCCTACTGAGGATGTAAATCTTTAAAATCAGCTCACAAGTATCAAGTTTGATTATTAAAAAGGCTCAGTAATAAAAAAAAATTATAGATTTCTGTTTTTTTGGTTGTTTTGTGTTTGAATGAAATAAAAAATGCACATAACCACATTTCATATTTTCCTTATGAGAAGGGATTAGAATTTGTAATTTTCTTTACATTTAGCTTATTTTGTAGCTTTGGGTTAAATATGGTGGCGAGAGCAGTGACAGTAATATTTTAACACTGAAAATAAAATGTGGCTTGAAGATAGAATCTGAGCTGGAAATTGAAACAGTGGCATTAAAGACTTTTATTTTGGAGATTTTTATGCCTCCGCGCCGGAGACAGTCAGAGCCAGTGTTATGTTTTCAGGTTGTCCGTCTGTCACATTCTTATTCATGTGATATCTCAGCAAATGTGTTTGGACTCAAGGATGAACTGATTAGATTTTGGTGGTCAAAGGCCAAAGGTCAAGGTCAGTGTGACCTCACAAAACACATTTTAGCCATAACTCAAGACTTCACTGAGCAATTATAACAAAAATTCACACGACTGGATAATATTTGATAAGACTCTGTATGTGACCTTAAACTAGAGGCGGTAATTCTAGTTTCTTCATGTTTGTCTTTTTTCAGTAACAGTTTTTTAAAGCTGTATCTTTTGTGTTCAGTGCCAAACATCTGTTGTCACTATTCTAGCTCCACACACAGAAGAGTTAGGCCTAACCCCCCCCTGAGTTTTACTGATGGACTTAATTGTCTGTCTCTGCCCAGTTTTGATGATTATAATATCATCAGGCCTGAATTTACACTAGTTTTAAATGCATTTGTTTGGGGCTGTTTTCTGTGGTGGACTAATCCATGTTTGGTGCTCCGGTGAGTATCTGGGGCAGCAGGGCAGTGTGTGCATGACTGAGTCAAGCTCAACCACAGTGTGTGTTCATGCTGATGAACAGTGCAGCTCACTGACAACAATACAGGAACAGCTTCAGCTTTTCCTCCATCATCTTTTCATTCACACAAGACTCTCCACATCTTATCATCCATCTTGTTTCCTTCCACCCTCCTCCATCTGTCTATCCTTCATCCCCCCTCACATCCTCTCCTCTTCGCCTCCTCCCCCTCCTTGTTTTCTCTTCTCTCACTTTCCTTTTCACTAACTCCTCTTCTTCCTGTACTTTTCCTCCTCCCTTCCTCTCATCTCCACCTCCTCCTTTTTCCCTCCCTTCGGTTCTGACGGGACAGTGGATGGAAATGATATAACAACACAATCAGCGATTTGTGCCTCCCTGTCTACTGGAAGCCGGAGTCCTGGCCCGTCAGAAATGTCACACTTCATGGTGGGAACAATAACTCAGAGAATTGACTGCAGCTCGCTGCCGTCTCTCCCACACATTTTATAAAATCTCGTCTCTTCGTCCTCCTCTTTCCTGTTTTTATGCTTTGACAGAACGAGCCGCTCCTACTGATACTCAGACTTTTTAATGGTCTAACCGCCGTCCCAACTGGCTGGGCTGGATCTAAAGTGTTACAGCGTCTAATTTCCCAGTCGCTCTAACTTTTTCTTATTCATCACAAACTTAAACAACATAAAAGACAAAACTTCTGCTTCCTGTGAGTCTGTCTGTTTCCAGTAAACCTCAGTGACACACCATCAAAGTTTTCCACAATAACCTGAATCTGTCAGTCGCAGTAATTGTGACGCAGTGATGCAGATTCCAGTGTTCATCCTTTACCAGACCCTGAATTCATCTGGTTCCCGCATGTTGTTTGCTGCCTTTAATCTGAGGGAAATAGAAGTGACCTGACGGTGAAGCTGTTTGTGTTGCTGCTGCAGGTCGAGTCACAGGAAGTACAGCCTGGGCCGCCCGGACCAGCGGGACCTGAGCGAGAACCTGGCAGCGGCCCAGGGCTTGGCAAACATGATCACAGAGGCCCAGAGACTCTTCCAGGTACAGAATCCAACAACCAGCTCCACAGGCAGCAGCTGCACCACAGGTTATATTTCTATTCTGATTATAGGAAACGTGACGATATTAAAAACAATCCTTTCTGTAGCTTCCAGAGTTTTGGCCCGGTCAGTGTCTCGGTGCTGCCGGCCCCACTGAGGACTCCCTGTCTGAGGAGGGGGGGGGCCCGAGTGGAGGTGGAGAGGAGCAGCAGGAGGAGAGGAGGACGAAGCTGCAGCAGAGCACCCAGCACCTCCTGAAGGAGGCCCGGGAGAAGAGCCGAGGCTGGGAGAGCCACCCCGCCCCAGAGCACGTGGAGCTGGCCTTCAAAAAGGTTTCAATTCCATCAATTTCATGGAAACTAAATGCAAAATAAAGTTTTCCAGTCAGTTTTCCAAATACTATGAAGATTTGTATATAAGAAGAACAGGATAGTGTTAATAAACAGAGACTGTAGAGGAGGAGGATGGACAGTTAGCTGAGTGAACACATTATAGGAAATAAAGGATGAAAAAGAGCAAAGGAAGGAAGCAAATATCATATTATATAAAAAATACTATAAAGTAATACTAAAAAATATAATGACTGTGAACTTATTAAACCAGAATATGACCAATTATGTCGACACAGTAACTTTAAAAAGACTAAAGAAAAAATAATGAGTCATTTTAGGAAGGTTGTATAATAAAGACGAACATAAAAAGAGATAAAGGAGAAATTCTGACTTTTTTAAGTGTCTTTTTTATGCCTCAGTTAGTGCAGAGAGGAGAGATGTAACAAAGGTCCCCAGTCAGACCTGAACCACGGGCAATAAGGTCCACGGTCGGTGTCTCAGCCTCTACGACTCAGATTTCATCTTCATACAGTATCACCTGCATTTAAATGTTAGATGAGCTAATCTGAGGCAGTGTCAGCACCTGTAGATATATTCTGTCTTTCAGGATTAACAATGCATGATTAGAACAGGGCCAGCCATGGGTTCATATTTCAACATGTACACACTTCATATATATACAGTTGGTGGGGGTTTGGAGGCCCCCTACAGGTCAGAGGCCCCTGGGTGCTGCTGGGTCATCTGAGTTAGCCAAATCTTTATGTGCAGCTCACTAGTTTTCCACATAATGCATCAGTGAAGAGAACGGCAGTGTTTCCAGACGGGACACTTGTTATTTAACTGGGTGGGTTGTGATAATTTGGGCAAATTTCATACAAAGTGCAGGAAAGAACAAAACCTGAATCAGATGAGTATTTCCTGTGACCCCCCCCCGCCACCTCTCCAGGTCTCCTCAGTACACCTGCTCACAGCTCTTCAGGTTCTTGTTAGGTGGGTTGTTCCAGCATCTTGAAGAACCTGCCACAGTTCTGGTCTCTTCATGTGATCAGATCAGGACTGTGTGGGGGTCAGACCGTCTGAATCTCCTCCTACATGAAAACACTGAAGGGTTATTGGGCGGACTTCTGTCGGCCCTGCCTGGCAGCGATGAGAGCAGCCTAGCTTAGCTTAGATGAGTTTAAAGCACAACTTGAATTTCAAAAGAAGTGAAAGAGAAAATGAGTAAAGAAATAAAGTAGGCACCAACTTCCTGTCTCCACTCTTCTTCAGATGGACGACGGCTGCCCGCTGTGGATGTGGCGAGGCTCCGTCGAGGTGGACGCCCCCCACAAGGAGCTGCTCCACCGGCTGCTGAGGGAGCAGGAGGTGTGGGAGGGAAGCCTGCGCCAGGCCGCCATCGTCCAGACCTTGTCCAAGGACACCGAAGTCTACCACTACCTCCTGCAGAGCCAGGGACACGGCCTGGACTCCCGGCCCCCACAGGAACACCTGCTGCTCAGGTAATGAGGCAAGTCGAGGTCCCGGGCTTCACGGGCCTCTGGGTGTTAACCTGCTGAGCTCCACAGAGCGGCGAGGACAGAGGAGAGTCAGTCTGATCCAAACTAAACAGATGTGAACAGACTGTGTTTGTGTGTGTTTGTGAGGAAAGAACGAGGCTGATGAAATTTTAATCCAACCCCAGAGGCAGATGAGACATGACAGGACCGCATCAGTGTGAACCTTCCTCCGACAGCACACGTGAACTTTAACTCACCCCTGAGAAAGAAATGGAAACAAGCACGTCTGCATGAAGCAAATCACAAACCAGTATTCCTGTCACTGAAACTCAGGAAACGACGCTGGAGACGTTTAACCTGACAAAAGAGGTTGAGATTATTCCATAGTTTTTATTGTCAGTAAATCTCATGAAAAGAGCAAAAACAACATGTTAATGCTTTGTCTTCCCTCCTCTGTCTGTGGCGCTCAGCTCCAAACCGTACATCTTTAAAAACAACTCACTAATGTGTTGTTTCATTTTTTTATGAAAAGGTTCAGTTATTTCCTAAAACAGCTGGAAAATGTTGTTTCCAGCAAACATTTCTCAAACAGTGCATTTGTTGGGGACTATTTTCACTGGCGGATGAATCTACATTTAGTGCTGTGGTGACTACAGAGCCCTTTTAGAGTCCTAAAACCTGGGAAGAAGTTAGTATTTTATCACTTCCTGTCCCCTGGTCCTGACTCTCTGGTTGTTTGAATGTGTTTCTGCTTGATGACTGAAATCAGGTCTGTTTAACAGCAGCTCAAGACATTTTCAGGTTTGATTCTCTGACATCAGATCTGTCAGTAAATCCCTCAGTCCTGATTTCTTGAAGCTTCTCTTCTAACAAGTGTCAGCCTTTTCAGAGGAAAGGCTTTTGTGGAAGAGCTCAGAGCTAAATCAAACTACAAGCTACAAGTCATGTGACCGTGGTGTAGCTGGTTTACAGCCTAACATGAGCTTTTTACTGCTGCTGATTGTGTTTACGCTCCAAACATCATAAAGTGGAGTCATTAGTGAAGATGATCCTGCTGAACTGAACCTGTCAGGATCAGAAACTGTTGCTGATTTTCTCTGATCATCCAAAACACAACGGAGAAATCCTATTGGCTGTTCGTGGAGGGAACCAGGTGATGATGACGTCAGGGTTGGACGACAGAAACACATCTTCCCTGCAGCAGCAGGTGTATGTGGGACTGAGTCAAACTGAGCTACAGTGTGTAATGTGTGTCAGGATCAGTCAGATGACTGGGGGGGCTCCTTTACTTAAAACAATACAAATACAGTCTGACTAAATAAATACAGTCTGGTTGGAATCAGGTTATTGGCAGCAACAACATTTATGTGCAAGATTTTTGCTTCATCGTCATCTCATCTTCTTCTTCCTCCTCAGGACCTGGCAGGCAGACCCGTCCTCCAGGCCTCTGTACCTGTCCTCTGTGTCCACTGAGCACCCCGAGGTGCTGGCGGAGGGGGTCAGGGCTCAAGTCCACTCGTGCCTCTACCTGCTGGAGCCCACAGGGGTCAGGAAGACCCGGCTGACGCACCTCTGTCGGACCGACACCAGGTAAGGAAGGATGGAAGGAGGAATCGGTAAGGGAGGGGGGAGAAGCTAAAAGACTCACCTGCTCACAGTGGAGTAATTAAACTAGATTTAAATCCATGTGTTGATAATTTTATCCATGTTGCTGAGATAAAAATGGCAGAATGGTCCTTAAAGCCGAGACAGAAATAAAACCAAGGGCAAAGTGAGCAGAGAGATGCTGAGAGGATTTAAGGCCGTGAGAAGCCTATTAGCAGGAGTATCTGGAGAGCGCGCTCAGACCACCTTATCTGTCTTAATTGAGCCTGTTCTGTGTTTTTGACCTCTGCCAGCATCTATCTGCAGCGCTATCACAACCTCCCTGTAGGTGAGAGAAAGATGAGGAGGAGGAGGAGGAGCAGCCCATTTTCTCATGATTCATGCCCTTTGAAAATATGTAGCTGCAGATTTTCTGCCGCGTACATGATCAATTTGACTCTCAGCAGAGCCCTGCAGCTCCATTTGTCTCCGCTGATTAAATGAAATGAACCCCGCTGCGACGGAAAACAGGTGGCGGCGGCGCTCTCACCGAGGGCGGGGCTCGCAGAAGCTCTGTCACCACCGCGCTGGAGGAAGAGGCTGCAGATCTGGTCAGTTCAGTTCTGAGCAGTGTTTCCTCTGACAGAGATCACAGGGAGGGAACTGATAACAGACGTGTACGGAGTCTCACTCCTGCCAAAAAGACTCAAATCACACCAACTTTGTTTCAAAGTCATGATCTGAGATTTCTGAGGAATCTGTCAAAACTAGTTTTACATTAACATTTTATTTCTTGATCCCCAGAGGGAAGCGAGTGCTGTAAAACGTACTGTTGTGAGGTCGTAGTTTACGACAGGAGATGATGTCGTAAAGCAGTTTGGTTTTTGGAAGATGCTGAGAAGTCAGCGGAGATCGGAGCAATAAAAGTTTTTGACGGTGTGAAATGTAACAGATTTAGAACATCAAGTCGCTAATGGACCAGGCTGAGATGTAGAGTTGAGTTTTTGAGTAACTCTGCTGACAAACCAACAAACCAACAGACACGAGTGAAACCGTAACCTCCTCTGCAGAGGTCAGAGGTCAGAATCATTAAATATTCATTCAGGATTTTATTTGTCCCATAATCTGACCAAGAAAACTTTGACTCAGTTTGTACTAAGTGTCTCATGATTTGAGCATTTTTCTTAGTCTTAATTTAGATTCTTAAATTTTCTGTCAGTTGTTCTTATTTATAAGCTTCAGAGAGAAACAGACTGAACAGAGAGGAAGGCGAAGGCAGATTTGATCTATAACTGTGTGGTTATCAGACTCTCAGTCAGCTCTGACTCTGACTCCCTCTCACGCTGGTGTCTGACGGCTACGAGCTGGATTAGGACCAGAGAGTGTGGAGTGACAGAGACCTGAGCCGCTGCTGTTATCAGGCGCTCACACGTTCACGTTTCAGCTGAAACCGTTCTCCAGAGCGCCGCCGCGTCTGTGCACAAGTGGAATAAGCTTCAATTCAGGATCATTCAGGAGCAACCAGCAGGCGTCGGAGCCACATCGTCCTGCCAAGGCCCCTGTTATGCAAGAGTGATCGTGTAAGGAAGAAGTGAGAACGCCCAGAGGGACGAGCGCCTTCACTCTTGCCGTTGTCTCTCTGTCGCTTCCTCTCGCCTTCATTTCCTCTCATGACAGAGCTCAGGCCCGACGGCTGCGCTGAGCCAGGCCGTCTCAGGCTTCTTTGCTATGACATTAATTTTAAGTGCTTGTTAGCTTTCAAGTCAAGACAACAGATCCACAGCATCACGGTCAATGGGGCTTTTTACAGTAGAGGCCTGTGAGAGCGATGCCGTCGCCTCCAGAGGAAATGAAATACGTTCTGGCCTCAGTGAGCGAGCGAGCGAGCAGGAGAGAGAGAGGATGTTTAGTTTGGACTGAAACTGCAGAGAATGAGATGCAAATTTACTGAACTTTTAGAGAAGCACAGCTTCAGTGTGACAGTAAATAAAGAGTAATTTACCTGAAACAAAGGGACTGAGGAGAGTTTCACACTGAATCATTTCAACCAGTACGACAACGTTTCCTCCGGCGAAGAGCGGGAAGCAGAAACACACACACCTGTTGTTTAGATCCTACGTGCAGTCGAACTGTCAGTCTGAATATTTGATACGTTCAGGGGCCCCATCCTTTGGACGTGGTCCACGAAGCTGGGGCCCCTGGTCAATGGAGGATTTTTTGCTTTGCGTCATCAGCTGTTCCCGCCCTTACCGTTGCAGAGCACAGCTCCTGTCGCCTAGCAACCTTGCCAACATGTAACTTAAGGTTTTAACAGTTGTACTGGAAAATACTAAGATTCAACAGTGTGATCCTCAGACTCTGTTGTTTACTTTCATAACTGGTGGGCAGTGAATCTTGGGATATGTTACGACACGAAGGATCCACCTGTATGAGTTCTGTCTCAGAGCTCAGATCCTCTCTTCTGATTGGCTGACTGACCTGTTGTTACTAGAGCTTAAAACCACAAATATATCTTCTGATGTAGATCAACACTCCAGATAAAACACAGAAGAAGAGTGAAACATGGGACCTTTACATGCTGCAGCGTTTTATACGGAACATGTTTGTTCATGACTGGGACGTGAAGACGAATTGAAGTTTATCCTTAAGAGTCTTTACTGTGATATAATCTTTAATCTTAGAGACAGTAGGATGAGCTCTTAACGAGGGGCTTTATGTTACTATTACTGTTAAAAAACATCACGGGGGGGGGGGGGGCAAGCAGCTGAAACTTATGAAACCATTTCTTTCTGACCTTTTCTTCTTCGTGTGTTTTGTCCTCAGGGGCCGGTCACAGGAGTGGCACAGCAAAGTGAGCGGGCACCTCCTGGCCTCCAGCCTCCTGGCCATCAGGGACTCCTTCAGACCGGACTACAAAGAGACCAAGATATGAGTCAGGGGTGCAGGACTGGGAGATGAGGACTTGGGATGATTGACAGACTCACGTGGGGCGCTCGCCCCGCCCACTCACTCCCTCCTCATGGCAGAGCGCAGGAACAATAAAAGTCTGCGGCATCGTCTTTAAGTTGGGAACTCGAGGCTCGGCTCGCAGGAAGGTGACCTGTGAGGGCTTCGCTCAACTATTTGCTTCTCTTCAGCTGTGTGCGTTTGCTTTTTCGATAATGACCTTGCAGACTGCCAGCAGCACGCCTGCGCTCCTGCTGCGACTGTTACGCTTCACAAAAAAATGCAGACGAAGGCGAGCTTTGACAAAGGGCGACTGATTACGGCGGTGAAAAGCCGAGGCCTGATGTGACCTCTAACTGCGGCGGGTTGGAAGCAAGTGGACAGTGAAGTAAAAACTATTTCCTGTAGCAGGAGAGAAGCAGGGGAAACACATGGCAGCTGCCAGGACGAACACAGGAAATAAGGACAAACATCAGGAAACAGACTTTGATCCAGCAGACACTTGGCTTCAGTGGAACAGAGAGGAAGAGAGAGGACGGGGAGAACGCTGATGGTGGTATCAAACCTACAACCAGGAGCTCAGAGTGTCCCAGAGAGAAGCGAGACACAGCGGGTCTGAAAGCCTTAACGCCGCCGCTCGATGGCAGGAGGTCGTCTGGTGTCTGACGCTGCGTCGACAGTTTCTCTGCAAAGAAAAAAGGCTCAAACAGAAACAGACTGGTGCCGGGGGTGGGGGTGGGGGGGGCACATGAACTCAACTCAACTCCAGGTGACATGAAATCCAACTGAGACGTTTTCACAGAGAGAACTGTTTTCCAGCTGGATCCAGCTGTGGCGTCACAGCTGGATCCAGCTCGTCGCTTCGTGTGACGGTTCTTTGCTTCTTTCACTCGTCCCTGTGACTTCGACCCGTTCTGTAGCAGGACAGTTCAGAGACGGGCGATATCTACCTCTCCACAGGACGACGCCGCGGCGGCGGCTGCGTGACTCTGAGGAAGTGCCACAGCGTTGTGAAATGACGGAGGCCTCGCCATGAGGCGGGGAGGAAGGCCGTGTGTGTGTGTGTGTGCACTTCCCTGCACTGTGACACATATCTAACCAGACAACTCCATGAATTTTTTAACATGTATTTATTCTTCGTGATGTGTGTGTGTCTCTGGGCTCGTACAGTCGTACTAAATGTGGCACCTGAGTGTCGGCTCGTCCCACACGGCTCAGAGAAAATGTTCATCCGTCAGTTTAATCCTTCGAACTCCATACTTCAGATGATTTAACTTAATGTGTATCTAAACAGAAATTTCTTATATCCAGATTTGTTTATTTAATTTTAAGCTTTCAGAAAATCTTATTTTGTTTGTGTGTGTGTGAAATCTGAATTTATCAGTTGCCAAACACCTAATTAAAATGTTTATTTCTCTCAAACTGTTTCCTGTTGTTTTTTCGAGTGATTTTTTCCCTCTCTCCTCGGCGCCTCGTCTCGCTGCCAAACAGATTACTGACAGTAATTTCAGAGGGAGGTGGGGGGAAACAGCAGCCGGCGAGAGGATGAGGTGCCACACTGTGCCACCGATTAATACGCCCGGCGGAGTGATCGCACCGCAGACGTCCTCCACCCACTTGTGTCTAATTTGCATAAAATAAAGCTGATTTACATATCTCATTGATTCATCTCTGAGATCAGATCAGTTCGAATCACTGATAAAACACGTGCTGAGCAGCAGAATGTGAGGTAAAAATACTTCCTGTGGCGAAGACGCTGTGCCGCGCTCTAAACAGGATTTTAAGGAAGAGGAATTAATTTATGCAAATTACAAATAACAGAAGCACCAAAGTGCCGTCAGGCAGCTTTAATTTCTGTACGAGTCTGTTCCTTCCATATGGCGCTGAAATACGGTGAAGTGAACTCAGGATGAACCCCAGGTCAAAGTCAAGCCATGTGGTTATGTATAAAGTGTGTAACCCAGATATCACAGGTTTGATCAGCTAAATGAGGCTGATGCCAAACTGTAAGAGGAGCTGTGTGGAGTGGTGAAGTGACATCATCATCATCATCATCACTGGAGCTCTGCACGTCTTCAGCCTCTTTTACACAGATTTACACAGACACCCTCAGGTTTCTGAAGCTCAGAGCGAGCTGCTCTGCCATCGCCATCTTGGCAGTGCCTGACTCCGCCCCTAACTCCCTGCTAATCCAAATATGGTC
This sequence comes from Trachinotus anak, assembly GCF_046630095.1. Classification (NCBI taxonomy): domain Eukaryota; kingdom Metazoa; phylum Chordata; class Actinopteri; order Carangiformes; family Carangidae; genus Trachinotus; species Trachinotus anak. Next base: position 7,309,148 of record NW_027273871.1, read on the forward strand.
AAAGAAGCGGGGCGTGTGTGGAGCTGAGTGCACCCATGTTTGTTGCAAGCATGTGCTCACCCACCTGTCACTCAAAGAGGCCACGCCCTCTGTAACTTTAGTCCTTAATAAAATGTTAACAGGTGAGTTCTATAAATTCAGCCACACAGTTGTCATGGAGGAAATGATCTCTACACTTAGCAGCTCAAGAGTCAGACATTTCTCTCAGACAGTGGTGGAGACCAAACACAGAGCTAAGAGAGGGAATATTGGACTCTGATTCATCAGATGGACATAAATACGACTTCAGTGGGACCATCATGTTGCTCTGTATCTGCAGGAAGTGCAGCTTGATGCTAATGTTACTAATTATTAACAAGGCTGTGTCAGTCTGCTGCAGTGGCAATAAATGAAATGAAACTTTTAGAAAAGGTACCAAAACACAAAATTAACAATTATAAGTAAAAGTACTTTCTCTGAAATTTCATCATCAGTTTAAAACCTTTTATGACACCTGTGTTCAGTTTGAAGATTTGTCTGTTTTCAGACTTGTTGAAGAAAGAAAAGTAAGAAGAAGTGACAATAGGTAAGAACCAAAAACTGTGGAGGAAAACAGGTCACAGAGGAGAGAAGCACAAAGTACAGAAAACAAGATTCATGTATGTTATTAAGTTTTTTATTTAGTGAGCTTCCATTGGCTCCTATCAATCAAAATGAAGACCAACCATCCTGTCTCTAATCCAGCCGAGACTGAGAAATCCGTCCTTCCCACTGAGGCGGGAAACGTTATTTCTGCTGAAGCCATGCTGCAGGCCTCCTCCTCCTCCTGGAGCGACTGTCACAGCACCTTTAACACCGTCCTTCAGCAGCAGCAGAAGAAGAAAAGGGGCCTGAATGTTTCATGAAGCTGCTGCGGGAGTTGTTGTCTGAAAAGGTGCCGAGATCATCCGTGAAGTCCTGGGACACATGAGATGATGAGAGACGACTAGAGACATGGAGGGTGTGGATATTTTATAAGTTTCAAAGACGGGTCACACTCACACACGCCACACGCCCCCCCCCCCCCGGCTCAGCAGCAACCACTGTTCGACTTGTGGCGATTTCTGGAGTCATACAACTTTTATATCCATGGAAGTACACAACTGTCTGCTGGGTAGAGGCACACGCAACAATTACAGGCTTCCAGGCGGCCTCGCAGTGTGTGATGTATAATTAACTTCATCAGATGGGCTTGTTTGCCTTGCACTTTGAGTTTCCGCAAACAAAACCCACTTACTCTCACAAGTCGTGGAAGGCAAAGACTGTAATTGTCTTCATCTAAAAAGGAGTTCGAGCCAAAAGCAACTTATATATGTCAGAGTCTGGGAACCTGGGAAGAGCAATTAGAGCTGAATGTCCATTAAACCATCGTCTGAGCGACGCTTTCAAACCCTGTGTGGAGTCTTCATGTGATTAAAGCCTCTTACAAACATTGTTGAAACCCTGGTGCAGTTTGTTGCCTCCTCATTCATTTCAGTGAAAGCAATTTGTTGGCACAGTGGGGGGGGTGGGGTGGGGGGTGGGGGGTGGGGGGGGTCCTGATGCAGAAACAAACACAGAAGAGGTCTTCACCGGTCCAGAGGTTTGGATCTGGTCCAACATGGATCCTTGGAAAACGACCCAAACTCAACAGGAGCTAATCAAAGTTTAAATAAACAGAGACAGAGAAACTGGATTCACAACACAACACAAACAACAACAACAACAACAACAACAACAACAACAAACAACAACACAAAGAAAGAGGGAATAAATCAGTTGCATTTCAGAAATGCAAAAATTTTTTTTTTTTCTTTAAATGTGAAGCCTTTGTTGAATTAAAGAGAATAAACCGATTTGTTTTATGGAGAGGTTTTAAATTGCACAGTCACATTAATCATGTAGACTATCAATCATATTTATCAATCATATTTTATCTTCCCGTCAAAACAACACTTTCCTTTGTTACTATATTTCTCTCAGCCGCTGAACTACCGTACTCCTACGCACAAACACACCTGCAGTGCTCACTGTATTACGCCGCAGCCGCAGGTCAGAGCCAATCAGAAAGAGTTAAACTTCACTGCATTCTGACAGGAAGTTAAAGCTGAAAATATTCTAATGAAGTGAAGATTTAAACAGATGCTGGAATGTTTCTGTTGGCGTCTGACACATGAGCAGAGAGGATATGATGTCACTGACAGGCGACCAATGAAACGGAGCATCACCGTTATTAAAATCACAGATTTCTCTGGTTTGAGAAATGATGGAAACATTTTTGATGTTATAAGAACAGAACACAATATTTCACACAGGTCCAGTCATTTTTAGACACTTTAATGTGTAACTTCACCTCAGCAGCGAGTCATTTGTTCCGCTCAGGAGGAAGTGACTCCTGCTCAGACTCTCTCTCCTCTGAAGGCAGCTTCAACAGTCACACGTGTTGTACAGAAACAATAAGAAATGTGGCTTTAAAGTGAGAGACCAGTGTGAAATGACGGACAGCAGATGGTTTTGGTTTCATGTTGGTTCTTTAATAAAAAAAAGATCCTTCACATGAGAATTGAACTGTTGAGCTGAACATCAGGTTTCTCTCCTCCCAGCGTGGATCTAAGACCTTTTATGGAAAATAAAGTCCAGTGAGTTCTGGCCGTGACGAGAGAGTCACAATCTGTATCTTCACTGTTTCATCATCATCTTCTTCACTTGGAGGCAGGTGGGATTCGCCGTGACATCACATCCTCTGGACGGGGTTGATGCCCAGGATTTCAAAGCCTTTAGCCATGATGGCGGCCGTGGCGTCACAGAGCAGCATCCTCCACATGTTCACCTTAATCACCTCACCTACACACACACACACACAGACAGAGAGACAGAGACAGACAGAGAGAGAGAGAGAGAGAGAGAGAGAGAGAGAGAGAGAGAGAGAGAGAGAGAGAGAGAGAGAGAGAGAGAGAGAGAGAGAGAGACTTCATTTATTTCCTGATATCTTGGCTTTGTGTCCCCGTAGCTGCTCAGACGTTGTGTTCAGGTGCAGGTTGGAAAAATAAAATGTGGGCAGGTTTCTCAGGTTTTTCAGACCAGCAGTGAAAAAACATTTACTAAATACTGAATTTATGTTAAATTATGAGGCAGCACATTTCATGCTGCTTCATACTTCACTATATTTATCTGACAGTGGCAGTTACTATTTTTAGGTTTTTAAGATTTTACTTATAAAAAATCGATAATGATGATAATTTTATAAAAGCTAATGTATTGTTGCAGATTAAACAAGTGGCTTCTAACATTTCTGGTGAAGGTAGAAGGTTCAGTGTTGAAGAAGACTTGAACTAGTGATTGAGACCATAAACTCATTGGGAACATGTTTACTCAGGTAATAAATCAGTGCTGCGCCCTGACGGCTGGTTGCAGCTGATACACAGAAACACGACTTCAGCAAATATAAAGTGAAAACATTAAGCTGTTAAACTTAAGTTTGACACAACAGGGTTGTACGTCAGTGGTGCAAACTTCAAACACATTTACGATTAATAAAATGATATTGTCAGAAATGATGTGTAGTAATAATGTGGAGTGTGAGCTGTGCAGCTGTGTCAGTAGGTGAAAATAAGTAAAACGCCTCAGGTCAGAGTCAGAGCCAAAAGGAAGTGGACTGGGGCGTCTTTAGTCAGAGGGTAATCACTGCAGAATAAACATGTTGACCTCTAATGTCAAAACTGGTCGTTATGATTCACACAGACACGTAAATAGTCTGATTATTCAAGTAAATAAGAGATAATTGGGAAACTAGACAAGAAATCAACAGGGGGACAAAAGAGATGACGTGAAGGTGATGAAGGACAAGAGGAAGAGAGAGGGAATAAAACCAACAGTAAACAAGAAGAGAACGATACCAACAAACAAAAAGGTCAAAGGGCGCGGTTGATGAAAAATGAAAAATCAATGACCCGCACATCTGCATCCTCATGCCCTGCCCGTCAGCCCAAATTGCTACACGGCACAAAAATCCAATAGAAATGAAGTGTGTAATGAGCAGCAGAGGGTGCATTAAAGAGGCGAGTCGCTGGTCGCTGACAGACACCAAAATGAGTTTGTAATTTACACAAACAAGCTGCGGCTTCCTCGGCTCAGAGCCGCTGCTCTGATCGTACTGTGTAGATGGTTCACAGTCGTGTTTGTAGGTGACATGCATGAACACTGAACACACAAGAATGACAACAACAACAACAACGTCATGTAAGCGACAGTCAAACCACGAACACCAATGACAGAGCTCTGCCGGTTCACAGGTCCAGGACCATTTGTCGGCAGTGATTCTCCACACGCTCTCCTCTGTGTTTAAACTCCTCCCCCGGTTGTTTAAGACCACAACTGTCCTAAATGACCTCAGGAGCCTCCAGCTGTTATCTGAAAATGACCTGACCACAGGTTTGAAGTGTGATAACACACTAATCTGAGGAAACACACAAAATCTACTTTTTTTAAATCTCACACTCACGATTTATGATCTTCTAGGCACAATTTGCTTCTTGTGCACTCAACCCAGGAGCAGCAGCAGGATCCAACCAAGAGGTAACATCCAGGCTGGAACAGGAAGCTAAAAGCTGCAGTTCCTCTAATGACCACTAGAGTCTGGCTCCAGCAGTGAGTCAGTCCCCACAGACTCCCATGTTCAAATGTCCAACTTTCCAGCAGAAAGAAACATGTTTACAGCCTGGTACAGAAACTGTTCTGGTCTCTAGAGATCATTTCCTCCTTCATGACGACTGAACGGCTGAATTTATAGAACTCACCTGTTTACATCTTAAGGACTAAAGTGATGGAGAATTGAGGGCGTGGCCTCTTTCAGCTGATCATATGATTGACACAAACCAATATGCACCAAAGTCTCCCTCCACACACTCCCTGCCTCTTTGACCATATTTGGATCGGCTGGGAGTTAGGGGCGGAGTCAGGCACTGCCAAGTTGGCGACGGTGGAGCAGCTCACTCTGAGCTTCAGAAACCTGAGGGTGACATCACAGAGGCTCCGCCCATCTTTATTTACAGTGTATTGCTCCATCTTCAGGCCTTCATCATGTCAGCTGATAAACTGTCAATGAAATCAGCACAAACAGACAAAAGTATGTGGACACAGGGTTTTGGTGTAAACCTGCTGAGCGAGGGACAGAGTGAGGAGAGATGTGCTGATGATTGTGTGCATGTTGGCCTCTGCCACCTATCAAACAGCATGTCCATCCAATAATAATCTGAAAGTGGAGGCAGCGTTTGATTTACTCCGACTCTGAACCCGTCTCTGTTCATACAAACACTTTCCATCAGTCTGAACTGTACGCTTTCTAAAAATGACATTAAAATAATCACCTCCAGCTGGGGTTACTGCTGCAGTGCTAACTGAGCATTAGCATAATTAAACAGCTCTAAGCCTGAAGTGCTAGCACTCCAGTGCACCGCGGGGATAAAACGCTCACAGTAACAAGTGGAGGGCTAACAGCGCTCAGACGGCTTTTAGTGCAGACCATCTCAGAGCCAGACTTCCTGCTCACTGGATGACTCCTCCTGCTCCTTTCTGCTTCTATTTGTGCACCTTTGCCCTTGATCTCACTCAAAGCCGTTTGTTCTATAGAGGCATGAAAACATTATTTGCAAAAACCCATGAGCAACATCTCTTTCTAGCTGTGACATTGTTGCCGAGGATAATCCTCCACCTTGTTGTCAACAGTTTAACTACTTTCCAGCGAAGCACAGCTGCCGTCTCTTCACTGCACAGAGGAAAAGAACTGTCTATAACTAAATCTGTGGAGAGCTCCGTCACTGTCGGTGTTTGGCACCTTTTCAATAACCTGTTACCTGTTTTCCATCTTACCTGAGAGTGGATGGTTGATATCAGTCCCGAGAGACTGGTCCACAGAGATCTTTCTATCAATATGTGTTTCCTCTAACATGAACCTGAACCCAACCAGTCATCTCTGCAGAGTCTTACCACAACCTAACCTTTACATGTGATACTGTGTTAGCTGTTAGCCACAGGTGAGCCAACATTCATGAATCTCCACAAAAAGAAAGTGTGAATTAAAGCTCCATGTTTAAACTTCTTCTGTGAAGTTGATCTCCATCAGAAGATATATTTGTGGTTTTAAGAACCAACCATCTCAGTGTAGTTTTACATCTCCTCTCTCAGGCTTCTCTCTGGAGCTCTAGTAGCAACAGGTCAGTCAGCCAATAAGAAGAGAGGATCTGAGGATCTGAGCCTCTGAGCGTACAAACACTAACAACACATCATCCAAACCACTTCTCTTCTACCATTACCTGACCCAGTGGAGTGGTATTAAACCACTGCAGAAGAAAAGGGGCGGAGCAGGATGACATCATTAAAAGAGCTCCAGACAAAGCTGAAACGATGGAAAACCATCATGGAAACGCGACATCTGAAGGTTCCAGCCTCCTCATCCTCATTTATGTGCAAATTGAAAACATGCACATAAACAGATGGATGGAAATGCACTTCCTGAATCTCTTCCAGTTCCTGACCTCTGACCTCTATGCGGAGAAAACACAACTCCCCTCCCCCGGCGTTACCTGTCTTTCTGTCCTTCTCCACGCAGTAGCAGCTGTCGTAGAACTCGGTGAAGGTGGTGGCGAGCTCGTACAGGTAGTCGCAGAGCGTGTGGAGCAGCAGGTCGTCCAGGATCTTCTGCAGGATCTCAGGGAAGCGCAGAATGCACTTCCCCAGCTTCCACTCCTTCTCATGGTCCAGGAGGACCTCTGTGGTCTCCGCCGCTTTCCTCAGCGTGGCCTCATCAATGTTCGCCAGACGGGCTATGGACCTATGGGAAATCAATAACAGCATTAATGTGAATGCCACACATTCTGCTCCTGTACATTTAAACACCATCTTTCAGATCGACTGGAATCTTTCTTTAAAGGCAAGAAAACAGTATCAAGACAGGAGTTAGAGCAGACAACAAGACGAGCACAGGCGACTTTTCCTGCTCATGTTATCAGGAGCAGCAAACAGACGAGGATCGAGGTGCAGAGAAACTCTCCGATCTCAGTGTTTACCACCGGGAGTCGGCTGCTGCTGTACGAGACAGAAAAATAGGCCGTCAGAGGTTTGGTGACAGCAGAAGAAAAGAAACTCGGATATGTTGAAAAACTGTCGACTGTAGATGTTCAGAGAGAGGCTTACAATAAGGTTGATTTCAAATAGTTGTTGAACAAATTATTGTCTCTCAAATGTGACGATTTGCTGTTTGACATCAATGTAAATTTAACGTCTCTGGGTTTTGAAAGTTATTTCTAAGGAATCTGGGTCTCTGTGAAACTTTTATGATCAGTTTATATATAAGACTGGACCAAAGCTGGACTGTCGAGGCTGATACCAATCTTGATATTTGAATGATATATAACAATATTCTTTTTTTCTAAGAGAAACACATAATAAAGAGCATTTAAAGAATTGTTAACCAGTATAATCCATCAGCCCTCTCCTGGACAAACATGTCATGAAAACACCGTTTGTAAGTTAACTCATTTACACTGATACTGACACTGATATCTACACTGAGCCAATATCAGCTGATTTATTTAGTATTCTAGCTTTCTCTTCCATCAGTGAACTTTAAATCATTTTTATTTTACAGGTCATTACATTGACCATGAAATTCTAGGTAAAATACACACTTCTTCAAAACTTCAAATCAATTCATTTTAATTAATTAGGCTTGTTTACAGCAGAGTCTCTGAGTCATAAACCTCTTAATTGCAGACATAAAATTAAAAATATGTTTCCAATAATAAATGAAGGATTAATATATATTTACTTAAGTGTAAATGATGCTGTTTCTAAACCAAAACCTTCTACAAAACACAACTGACTAAAGTCTGAAGCAGTTTTTTTTTAGCTCTAGTTTTAACACAACTTGTACAACATGAACAGGAAATAATGGAACCTGAAGATAATTTTTCCCATGAACTGAAATCAGTCCAGCCGTCGTGTCTTGTACAATATATTTAGCCCAGCCAATCATCAGTGTCTGGCTGTTCTTCATTTTTTGTGTTAGGACAGAACTAATTGACCCCCCCCCCCCCCCCCCCCCCCCCCCCCCCCCCCCCCGCGTCCCCAGGGAAAGTCTCAGACTTCTTCTTGTCGTCTATGACACTTGAACACCCGCAGTGATGGGGCCGCTGCCACTGGTGAGTGCTCTATTGACTGAGTGCAGGAACATCGAGTCTTCTCAGGCAAGACTGCTCTCACCCCCCTCCCCCTGCACCTCCCCACCCCTGCTGAAAATGGAGAAGATCAATCTTTGCTGGGCACTCTGCCACCCCAAGCCTAGCACAACGCTGGGGAGGAAGGGGATCAACGCAGCACTCGATACGGGGGATAAGGGGGGGAGGAGAAATTGGGTGAAAATGCCCCCAAAGACTAATCCCGCACCACCACCTCCTGCAAAGGCTGATCTGATAGGGGTAATGGAAGTGTACTGGTGCTGGTGAGAGGGGCTCAGACAGGGCAGGTGCAGAGGAGGATACTGATGAGGGACAAGTGTGTATGAGGAACTCAATTCAACTTTCAAGATACTTCACGTGTCCCGAGGTGAGACGTCGCCTCCCCGACCAGCCGAGGCCTGAAGCTGCACCAGAGGCTCGTTCTGCTGCTCAGCATCGAGCCTCTGGTCCAACTTCAGTCGCACATTTCTACTCAGACACAGTCTCTCTGTCCCCGGTGCACCAGCCTGTACCTGAGGTGTACTTTACAGCAGCCCTGGAGGCCACTGCAATAATTAACTGATGTCATTTCTATTGTGCGGGGGGGCCTGGTTGTCGTGACAAAAATAAAAGGATTTTATTCATTGGATCATTTTTTGTTTGTCGGGCTCTTATGCTAACATTAGCATCTGATATCCTAATGTTTAACATTCCTCTGGCTTGTTCACGTTAGTTAAAGTTTGCTTGGTTCAATTCAAAATACTTCATCTCTCAAGGGACAACAAATCTAAAATTTATAGATAATCTATTTTTTTAATAAAGATATAAAGGAAAGAAATGAAGGACAGTGAAGTTGATGACAGTGGTGGAGCAACAAACGGCTCGTGTCATGTGGAGTGACACCAATCACCTTCTTTGTTTTCATGTTAGCATATAACTTAGCATTTTAGCATATTCATGTGCTCCCAGTTAGATTAGCACACTGAAGTTTAGTACTACGCACTGTGGTTACATGCTAAATACTTTTTTATGTTAGCATGCTATTTTAGCATCAACCTAAAGGTCATTATTGTCAGAGGTATCGTTTGCTCTGATACATTAGTGGCAAATTAATTCATCCTTGAATCCTCTGGGGACTGTGATCAGTAGCAGTCCAGATATTTTCCCCCTGATGAAGAGTTAGCGTTTAGCTTCATCTACTCTTCTGTAAAACACTCTACATATCAGTGTTGATGATATATTTTGATTGACAGGTTACATCAATAATAAACCTGGTCCTGAATCAGTGGAGAAGCTGAATATCACAGCGCGGAGCCGGTGTTGACCCTCACCTGATGCGGGTGAAGGCGTAGAGCAGGTAGGCCGCCGTGTTGCCCCGGTCGTCCAGCATCTTGTCGAATGAGAAGACGTAGTCATTGATGCGGTTGTGGGAGAGATCGGCGTATTTAATGCAGCCGAAGGCGACGGACCTCTGGGCTTTAATCAGCTCCTCTGGGGTCAAGACCTGCAGAGACAGTGGAGTTTCATTTAATAAAGCAGACTCACTGAAGACTGTGGAGGTAACAATCTCTCCCATCACCACCTCCCCTCGAAGCTCTTTAAGGCATTAAAAATGTTGATAACTGCAGCTGTAATTACTGCAGGCACTTCAACTTCTGCTTCTATCAGTAAAACCAGTAAGTTGAATTTAATCGAAATAATGAATCACATTTTCTAACCTCAGGCAAAAGATTAAATTGACTTATTAAGTCGTGGCCTTCCTTTAAATCTGCATGTGACGTGTGCGATAGCACAGGGAGCAGCAGTAAGACGGGGATTATACAGAAGATTTAATGATAGTGATCTGATTAGAAAACAAATAAACTCCTGTCGAGCAGAGTGAAACAGACTGAAGGAGACATGTGATGTGACAGGAGAGAATGTAGCATCACCACATCACACATTAGCAAAGATTTGGGATAAACTGTATAGTAACAGACAAAATCAACAATAACAGGAGGATTTATTATTTTCTTATCATCAACAAATCCCATAAAAAGCCCAAATCCAACATCGTGCACAGATGGCCGGACAGTCAGAACTCAGGTGAGCCAGATTTATTCAGACAACAAGATCAGGAAATTCAGATTTATGTCAAGAGATAAAGAAAAAGCGCTGATGTTCACTAATCAAACAAATCTGGAGCCTGCTGCCAATACAGCTGCAGAGCCACGTGTCAGTAAACTCAATTTTCCTTCTCACTGACACTGTCGCCTTATTTCTGTACATTTAATAACACACTTTAATGATGCTGTACGCATTTGTAAATACATTTTAAGTGATGTTAATGTACAGTGTTTGTCACCAATTTGCCATTTCATTTTCAGTCAATCACTGCTGGATCAGTATTGGTTAAAGCTCAGACTGCAACTAACGATTATTTTCCTTCATTCATTGTTTTATCTGTGACCTGTCAGAAAAATAAACTGATCAATCAACTAACCAATCAACAGAGCAATAATCTGTAACCATTCAGATAGTCTAATCATGACTGAAACCTATATATATATATATATATATATATATACATATATATACATATATATATTTAATTATTTTATTTATAAGTATTTCATTGTTGCTGCCGTTGTTTTTATCTGGTTTCTTATTTGATTGGTACAGTTTCCTGAAAAACACTTGAGAATAAAATGGATTATTCTCAGGTTCCCAGCGTCACGTGGCAGCGTTTACTGCTCGTCATGTTGAACAGCAAAGTGAAAAAACATCATTCTAAACAAATGTGTGAAAAAAAATCACATGTTCCAGAGAAACTTGTATCCATCAGATTATTTGCTTCGTCAAACCAATAAACTGAATCCAGAAACACTTCAGATCCAGAGACTGTGAGTCAGTTTCTCCTCATAAATAACGTTTAGTGAATTATCAAAGCAGTGACAGATCGCTTTTCTGATCAATCGACTAATCACTGCAGCTGCTGTTGCAGCTGCCAGGACAGATGATAGGAGACACACGAGGACAGGATCTAAGAGGTCAGGACACAACAGGACAAGGCAGGAGGGGACACAACACAACAGGATATAAAAGTAAAGGCCACAAAAAAAAAAACATAAGTATAAGAGACTAAAGCGAAGAGAACATAAGAAGAGAACAACACAAGTGAAGAAAACAAATGTTAGCAGCAGCAGTGTTAGCGGTGCAGACCAAGGGTCACGGAGGCCGGGGTCGGGCTCAGTTTAATGAGCAGGGTTAGCAGATGGTAGACGTGGGCACCGACCCAGACGGAGAGCAAAGAGCCAGGCCAGAGGGGCTGCAGGGAAACTGTGCTGGCACCGGCTTCCCACAAGCTTCTCCGCATTAAAATCAGTACAGTTCAACTGGAAGTCACTGACTGTCTACACCAGATAATACTTCAGTTCTCCAGGTTTTTTTAAAACTCATTTTTATTCCCCTGAAAGTTTAATTTCAGATACAAACACCTCGACATCACAAGATGCAAACACATTCAGGCAAGTGAACAGAGAAGTCGGAGTTTTGCTGTGTGAAGCGAGGAGGAAACAGCAGCTAATGATAGGCCTGGGATGCAGGAAAAGGGCCTATGAACAGAGATTTTCTGCGTTGAATCTGGAGACTTGGAACAAATCAGGTCAGGAGGTGAAAAATAAAACTTCCCATTCCTGAACAAGTCGACATACACTTATTTTAACGAGGCGCAGTAGAGCCGGTGATGGAGAGCTCATGTTGTAGCAGGAGCATCGCAGCGCTGCAGAGAAAACACAACTCATCAAAGCTACAGAGGTGAAACGTCACACACACACGACCAAAAACATTTGTGAAACACGAATCATGAGCTGAATGTCGGGGAAAACAAACAACTTAAAGCTCAGAGCAATTTCAGATAAAATGATTCAGCAACGAAACTTTGAGCTCAGGCCGACATTGCACAGACTCTGTTTCAGAGGAACATCTTTTAGGCCTGATGAAATTATCCCAACGTTCCTGTGAAACTTTGCTGTGAGATTCATCTTCCCCAGAGGACGAGTCCTGATGATGTTGGAGAACCTCTGACTTTTCCTCTAGTGTCAAATTTCAGTTCAATACTTTGACAAAATATCTGCAACGTCACTGTCATCACACCACAGCCTCCGCTGTACTTTGTGTCTGACAATGATTAACAAATGTTAGAAGACTAAAAAACAGTAAAGGAGAGAGTAATTAAACATCTAAAATCACCAGTCTCCTCAGTTGGAGCTCTGTGATTTAATTTGCATCAGTTTAGTCCTTGATGAGAAAAGGTTTGAGAACCACTGGTTTGATGCTTTAATGAACAGCGTTTCCCATGAGCCACCGCCCGTCTTGTAAGTTGAGCGTCCACAGCCACAGCTCCCACATGTATGAAGTGTGTAGATGTTTACACGCAGCAGAGATCAGAGCTGAAGAGTCAGACAGAAGAAACCATGGATGTGGAAGGAACCAAGATATAATGACTTTCTCCATGTTACTGCACAAGCTGTAGATTCTTCGTCCTCTGCTAAGACATTCATTGTTGTTTTCTTTCGCTAAAGGTTTTGATTTGGAACAACAGGCGCTGTTGTGTGCGCTCATATAAGATTGTGTTACAGGGTTCGGAAGTGACGCCAGGACTTCAGGTCTTCTGACTCTGACTCACCAGACGGAAGCTGTGGGTTTAAACCTGAAACCTCAGAGACGGCAACTACACACTGAAAACAACAAGTTCTGATGGAGCTCTGGGTCGTGTCTTGGCGATGATGGTCACCTCTTCATATGCAAATGTTCCACCAAAACAAGTTCCCCTCTCACATTATTTTGCAGAGGCGCCGCCCACGATGACTTTGACTGGTTTAAAGAAATGCAAACAAACTAAAAGGTTTCTTCCCCTATAGCAGAATGATAATGAGCACAGACAGATCTGTCTCCAGCTCTACCAGCTCTGTGGAGACAGGTCTGGCTCTGTGAGACTATCCCCAAAGTTTCTGTGTTCTTTTATTAACTGTGTAATGCAGAGCGATGGCGGCGTACGTCTGAGAACTGGAGTCACATCCAGGTAACTTCGATTTCACCTCATCTCATTACTGAACAAGAGACAGCGGCGGCATTCCCCCAAACTGCTTCATGTTTTCTCGCCTGTCTGCAGGAGGAAACATGAGCAGGCCGAGCTGACGACAGCCGCACCATCACCTGTCACACAGGTGCTCGCTCCAAAGCCTTAATCAGGACACATTCAGGCTATCCGGACCGACCCCCCGGTGGGCAGGCTGCAGACATGAGGAGGTCTGAGCTCACACAAGATATGAAAAGCAAAGAGGAGGATGATGAAAAGATGGAGGGGAAGACGGATAGAAGCCGGCTGTACTCAAAGCTCAGCAGATGAAGAGGTGGTGGTGTCCCGTTTCAGTCCCGGTCCTCGTGGACATGATCAGAAAGATCCGGAGCTTGGCTCGGCTCGCACAGGAGGAGAGCGAGAAGATTTAATGGCTACTGTAGAGTGAGGCGGTCATTACTGTAAAAAAGGCCTTGTCAGGGTGAATCCAAAGACGGGCGCAAAGCGGAAATAATGAGCTGCTCACTGGACTAAATGGCTGCTTATCAAAGATTAAACATTGGGCAGGAAATATTGTTATGAAATGGTTCTAATACAAGCTAAAATATTGTGCAATATTAAGCCAAAGATGATTCAAGTTGGCCCAAACTGAGGAGGGTTTGTGCCATAAAGTTTGTGAGGAGAAATTAGAGAAATAAAGTAGATGATTAAATATGAAGGAAGCAGGCCACAAATAAAAGAGCTCCGGCTACTTTCAGGAGGATTTCACGTTAAATATTCAGCACAGGCGTGTAAAGCATTAAAAAATGTTAATATGAAGCAAACAACCCCTGAGGTGCTGCAGTCCTGTTTGACTTCGGCCTTTCTTTGTTGTTTTGCCCTCTAACGACTTCTTCTTCTTCTGCACGAACCAAAACACAAGTTCATTTCTCCCAATTTAAATCTTGTCGCTGTCATGTGCAGCTCAGAGGGTCTCAGGCCGAAAGGAATCATGACCACACCGACCGAGAGCTGAAGAACAGTTTCTATCGTCTTTGCTTTATTTTTGTTCTCTTCATCATCCTCATGAAGAAGAGTCACGAGTCGGCGTCTGGCACAAACATTAAGGGCAGTTCATCCAGTATTTAGTCAGATGTTTTACTCTGGACCGAGTGTTGGCCCAGCGGAGTCTCTGGAGGGTTTGTTCTTTCTTCAGTTTTAGGATTACACTCCTCACAGCTCAATGCTGAGAAGATGGTCGTTCTGATTCCTGCTCCAGAAAAGACCCTGATCAAGCAAAGGCTTCTGTCCTCAGCCTCTCTCTCCAGATTTAGGTGTTAAATTTGTCCATGTCATTCTACAGCCATATTAAGCACGGGCCGACCTAGGGTGCACACCATGTGGGTACAAATGCTCTGATCAGGGATGTCCCTGGTTCAACTCCCGGCCGGTCGGACTCTACTCTCTGTCCCATTTCCTGTCACTCTCCACTGTCCTGTCAAATAAAGGCTGATAGACAGCCATCCTGCAGTGAACCAGATTCTGTTTTTTTCCACCTAAGATACATCAGTAAACTGAGTCCAGTCGTTTCTGATGCAGAATTAGAAAAGTTCATACATCAAACTACTACTCACATATCAACTACTGTAACTCGCTCTTCTTCTCCATCAGTGAATCTGCTCTGGATCATCTGCACCAACCCAGAGAAGGTCAAATATCACAACCAAACCTTCACTGACTAAATAAACTTTACTGAACTTTTCATTTAAAGTTTGTATGAGCTGAGCTGACTTGACCTGGTCTGAACCAGCTCGGTCTGAGGACCTCAGGTCTGTACTGGACCTGAGCTCCGGGTTATCATTTAAAAAAAACAACCTTGATTTAAAATGAAAAATAATTTGTACAAAAACTGATGCTTCTCGGCTGCTGAAGATACAATAAATAACATAATAATAAAGACAAGAGCAATTCTATAATTTGTTAATATAATAAAATTAATCTCTTCTGAGCAGGTGATGAACGGGTAACCCAGAGTTACAGGGACACAGTTTACAGAGGGAACTGCTCAGGTTATGATTAGAGTGGAAACAATAAGTTCATTGATTAGTGAATAGACAGAAAATCAATCAGCAACTATTTTGATAATGAAGAAACAATATTCAAGCAACAACATCAAAGGTTCGGCCTCTGAAAAGTCTCCTGTGCAACATGATGATCAACTGAAAATCTCTGAGTTTTAGACTTGGTGGAGTAAAACAAGCTGTTTGTGCTCTGAGAAATTAAACTGACCATTTTTTTCACCGTTTGACATTTTATAGACCAAACGATTAATGGAGAACATCACGAATGAATCATCGTTCACCTCCACTGGATTATTGTGGAGACAAATACCTCCACACCTCCAGACACACGAGTTTAAACCTCTTCTAACTGTGATTTCTCTCTCGTCTGAACTTCACTTTGTTCTGTTCTCACGTCCTAACGTCTCCTCTCCTTCAGCTCATGTGGAAGAAAATCTGTGTGACAGCGTGATGCGATGTTTGGTTTCAATTTTCATATCACGGATAATCAACCACAACAAACTGTCATCTGAGTGACATTCAGGACAAGACTTCAGATCAGAGAGACGCCCGCTCCTGTCCTTCATGTTCTCCGTCTGCAGCTCTCCTTTTCTTAAAGACAGGACGACTCTCTCACCTTGTCTCGCTCCTTCTCCTTCAGCTTGTCCATGGACCTCCTCAGCCCCTCCTCCAGCAGGTCCATCAGCCTCACTGTGTCTCCAGACCGGGTCTTGAACTTCTTCCTGAGGGAGACAGACAGTCAGAAAGTGGTTCCTGCTGAACTCCGACACACAGCAGGGTGTTTGTGCCGAGAGGCATCTGTCCTGAAAGACATCAGAACTTTGCGGCAGGTACGGAGGTTTGACTTCCTGTCTGCAATAATTACCATGACGACACAGTATTAGATTATTTCTGCTTGCCGACGCCTCGGGGTGATACATTTTGTACAATCAAGCAAATCAGATGAGCATTACAAGCAGAACATGAGCCACAAATTTAATAACCCCCCCCCCCCCCACTTTTGTCCCTGTTTACTTGCAGCTATGACGCCCACCCCCCCGTGGCTGCGTTAAGCTCTTATTGTCTGGTTGAGCGATTATGAAAGCAGCGTGATAAATTTCTAATGGAGTTTGGTGGAGCGCTCACATTGCGGGGCCAATTTACGCCCCCTCAGGTTACTGTGGGGCGTTTAGTAGCACTTAGTTATGGCCTCTGCGACGCGTAACATCAACCCCCTCCACCCCCACCCCCCCCGCCCAGGCTCGGGTCTTCTTCTCTGGGCGATTGAGCGGGAAAAAACAAGAGTGTGGCAGGTAAGTGTTCAAATTATAGAGCGTGCTCACGCATCAGCCACACAGTAATCACTGCTCACTGCATGAGGACATAAATAAGACACAGGGGAGGAAGAGACTCGTGGACAAACTGCAGGTACAAACACAACACGCCGGAAAACAAAGCTGAGATTAGGGCAATAAAACAATATAAAATGTCCCAGATGAAAACTTTAATAACTTGGTAGTGTTTTTTTTTTATGCTCCAGTTCACAGCGAGTGATGAGGCTCATATTTCAGAACAAAAGAATAAGGAAGAGAAGAAGGAGAAATTAGGGGGAGGAGGAGGAGAAGAAGGTGGAAGACAGAGTGAGAAGGAAAGTAGGGGAGGGAAAGAAGAGAGGAGGAAGAGAGAAGTGGAAGAAGAAGGAGAGAGGAAAAGAAAAGGAACAGGGAGAAGGGGTTTGAATAAGGAAAATGAGACGAATGACAGGGAGGAGGAAGATGAGAAGAAGGATGAAAGGTGGAGTAGGAGGAAAGGTAGAGAAGGATGTGAAGGAGCAGAACAGGACTGAAAAGAGAAGACAGAAAAGAAGATTGAGGAGGAGAAGGAATTTTTAGAAGGAGGGTGAGAGGGAGACAGAGGATGAGGAGGTGATGAGAAGAGGGAGAAGCAGAGAGGAGGGGAAGGGAGGGAAAGAAGAAGGACTGAATAGGGAAGACAGGGAAGAAGAAGAATGAGGAGAAGGAAGGGTGAAGACAAAAGAGGGAACTTGAGCAAGAAGATGAGACGGAGGAGGACAAGAAGGAGAAGAAGAGGGAGGAGGATGATAAGACAGAGGATGAAGAGGAGGAGAAGGATAGGTAGAAGATGAAGATGAAGGAGAAAGAGAAGGATGAAAAGAAGGAGGAGCAAAGAAGGAGGTGCAGAAGCAGACGTGTGTTTGAAGCTCATGAAATAAAAAGTAACAGGTTCAGTGTTGAACATCT
Organism: Trachinotus anak; assembly: GCF_046630095.1. Classification (NCBI taxonomy): domain Eukaryota; kingdom Metazoa; phylum Chordata; class Actinopteri; order Carangiformes; family Carangidae; genus Trachinotus; species Trachinotus anak. The sequence continues at coordinate 7,326,717 of NW_027273871.1, forward strand.
TTCTGCTGCAGGGGCTGATTCACTTCAGTGATCAGCAACATAAGGAATACGACTGATCAATAATCAGTAATGATCAATAACCAATAATCATCCATGTTCTGTTCAGACTGATGACGAGCTCCTCTCACTCAGAGAAGATGTGTTCGTCAGCAGACTCCTGGTTGTCGGCTGCAGCCTTTAAAATATGATCCCATTCAATATCTAAAAAAAAGACGAGACCCAGACATTGTCGCTGTGTCGGGCCCCGGAGAGTCGGAGATGTGCGTCCGGACAGCTGATCTTCTGAAAACCTATTGTGTGTTCAGGCTGAAAGTGTCCCTCAAACTTGATCTAACTTTTAATTAGTGTTGTCCACCTCCAGCGCTGCGGAGCTGCTCTCATCTCCTCACATGCTGAGTAATAACAGCTCTGCAGCTGGAGGCTCCAACCCCAACGCTCCGTCTGCGGAGCAGCGGCTCTACATCCTTATTTTTATTTGTCGATGCAGTAAAAATCGTTCTTTTTATGTTTGATAATAAACGTGATAAAAAGATGAAGCTGAGGTGATAAAGACGCAGTGAAGGACGTTGGGATGATTACAGTGTGGTGGAGGTGGAGGTGGTCGAGTCTCAGTCTCCCGAGGAGCTGCTCGTCTTTGCTGCAGCTCTGATGATGGTGATTTGGAGCCGAGTTAAGCTGTTATTAGTCTGTACGTGGCCACAGCAGTGGAGTGTTTCAGCCAGCAGAGCCTCTGGATTTAACTCTTCATCACCCACCACTGAACTGTCTGATTTATCTGATTCTATGTAAAAGCCTGTGAGTTATGTCCTTCAGATTCCTTTGGAAACTTTGTAAATTCCACCTTAAAAATCAGTTCAAATCAAAGTTAAGATGAGAAATATTTCATGAATCGGTGGAGTCGACTCTGTGGATGTTCCTCAGACCACACACAGTCACTCAGCTCTCTGTGTGTTTTCAACTCACTTGTCCTCCCCCAGCACCACTCCAAAGCCTGCGTGCTCCACCCGGGTCACCTGGGGATTGTACCAGCCAATCATCTGAGCCGCAGCAAACACCACCTGGAAGTGAGTGCCCTGAAGGAGAAAGCACACACACAAACACACAACATAAATGTCAAGTCATTACCTCCCAGATTCAGAGAGTTTGAGGCCTCGTCTGAACGTCTGATTCCTGCCTGTTCATGCAACAGTTGGTAAAACACGTCATGAACCTCCTGCAGCTGCTGGAGGGAAAGTTAACTGGGCTCCTCCTCTGGGCACCGTGGATGTAAAACCATCCAGATGATGTAAAGATGCTGCTTCTCCCCCTCACAGAGGACGCCCCCCGTACGTCATTCTGTCCTTCAGCAGCACGTTTAAACTTCAGTCACCTTGGTAACGTCTCCGACAGTTTGCCTCATAGTTACTGGTCTTAGTTTCCTCAGATGACAGCTTTAGTTTCAGTGAGTCTGCAGACACTGAGCCCCTCCCCTCCCCTCCCGCTCACATCTGCTGAGGACGATGATGTCTGTCTTCATAACAACCCGCATAACATTTTAAAGCCCAGCCTGCCGTCTGTGACACAGACGGTGACTTCTTCAAAGTTTTCAGCCTCCAACTTGTGTGGGAAGCACCAGGGGCTGGTTTTTTAAAAATAATATTTATATCTCACTGAAACGTCCTGTACCATTTTATCTACAGGTGGCAGGTTTGTGTCTGCAGGAAACCAGACAATGATTCATCTTCACTGCTACCAGATCAAAGATAATGTGTTTCTACCTGTGCTGCCATGAATTGAGGCGTTTTCTGCCTCCACTGAACACGACAGTTACGACAGACACAAACATGGAGAACGAGAGAAGGGGAACGACGTGCAGCCCACCAGCAGCTGAACCAGGACCTGCTGCTCCGGGCTTCAGTGTCCATGCAGGTCCTGACCTCTCACACTGCACAGCTAATTATGTAGCATCAAAATGACCACACACCTATGAACACTGTCCCAGTCGTGGTGCCTGCGTCACTAGTGAATCTTAACACTTAGCACTTATTCATTGTTCATTCTGTTTGAGAGTAAACAGGCTGATAACTGGCGAAATGTAGCTCAGTCCCAGTTCAGGCTAACAGTTAGCTTCACTCACATTTCTCCCAAACATCACGCTGATCATCTCTGACTCTCTAACTGGTGAAGCTACGTGAGGAGACGGTTACAGCGAAATAACAACAACAACAACCAGCTCAAATAACTGAATACTGAAAACTAGAATTAGCCCCTCCTCCACTTAGACCAGGCTCAGATCACTTCCTGTTTATCCAGAGTCAGATCAAACATTCAACATCTGTGTGAAATTTAGTCACAACTGCTGCACGAAGTCTTGAGTAACCTGTTTTGTGAGGTCACACTGACCTTGACCTTTGACCACCGCAATCTAATTAGTTGGTCCCTGAGTTAACTTTGTGGTCACTCACAACAGTCTGAAAAACACTGAATTTAAAACATGATATTTTAACTAATTTACTACGACCACTGAAAATCAGGATCCATGTTTCTACCAGAGACTGTCAGGTGTTAATCAGCTGTTTTTAAAGTGAATTTCCTCCTCTCACAGTTTGTGCTGCTGTAAAAAGTAAAGAACAGTAAAAGTTGTAGTTCAGGACTGAAACTGCCGTGAAACAAATGCTCCCTCTGCGCTTTATTACAGACTCTCGACTTTAACTGTCCTCAGTTTTTTTCCTTCTTCTACCTGAACTCCTCCCACACGTCTCCCCATCATCTCCCTGCGTGCACCCACCTGTCCGCTGTCTGTGACGTAGATGATGATGTCGGCCTTCTCCTGGAAGAGCCGCTGGTGCAGGGCCGCGAGGTCCGACGTGTCGTAGGTGTAGCCGCCGTCTGACTTGACGATGGTGAGGGGGATGGACTGACCCGGGGCGAAGACGATCTTACGGCCCTCGTCCAGCTCAACCAGGCCTGAGGAGAGGGACGGATAGAAGATGGATGAGGTGCGGAGGGAGAGTGGGATGGAAATTAGAAAGAAAGGATGGAATAAATGATGGTTAAAAGAGAAAGAGAGACAAATAATGTGGGTGTGAAGGGAAGGGAAGAAGAGAGGGAGGAGATAATGAGTCAAATAAAGAAGAACGTGCAAAAAAAAAAGATTTTGGGGTTAAAAAGGAAATTACACAACCTCAAAAAGAGAAGAGGCGACAGTTTGTGTGGAGACATTAATGAGACAATTTTGCCCCCTAGTGGTTAAATCGGGGAACTGCTGACTCCAGTTTCAAAGAAAGACAAGTCTGGTGAATGTTTGTCAGAGTAACGGCCTCAAAAATGATTCAACAATGATTTTAATCAATTAAATTAATTAAATTATCAATTAAAGACAAGATCCTCTCTAATTCTGGGTTTTATTCCAAAAAGAAAAATGAATCAAAAGGAAAACTACAGGTTCCTCTGATGATCCCCTGAAGAAGGTAAAAAAAAAGGAGTGTCCAGGTTTCCCCCTGTGACCTTTGACCTGTTGCACACTGACCTTTCGCCTCAAACTCCTTCACCACCTCCGTCATCAGGTCCTGGTAGAAGGACTCTCCTCTCTCGATGATCTGGATGTCCAGGCAGTCGTACACCTTCTGAAACTCTGGAACACACGTGCAGACAGGAGGAGAATCAGCAGCGCGGTGACAACAGGTTCGTGTTTTCAGGCGGATTGTTCCTTTAATTTTACAGCCTCATGCACAGATCGCCTACCTCTCCTGGACACGTCACAGATCAGGTTCCAGCCTTTGATGAAGTCCGGTTCTTTGCTCTGCAGTCTGACGACACACTGGTACGCTCGTTTCTTAAAGTCCTCCTCCTCATCGAAACGCTTCTTCGACTCCTGATGAAGGGGGCAGGAGGAGGAGGAGGGGAATAGAAAAGAAAGGAAGAAAGAAGAGCACAGAGGAGCAGAGAGAGTGGAGTGGGTGATGTAAGAGGTAAATGAGGTGTGGAGAGAAATGAGGGAGGACGACAGCAGAGAGGACAGATAGTGTTCTGCGAGTTTGTACTTTACACTGTGCAGCTATAAAAAGGTTTTTCGTCTCCATGAAAATGATTTTCATCTCATCCACTACACTTGTTCTCCTCGGTCGACCAGATCGTTTGCCATTTCCTCTTTTTCCTGAGAGCAGCTGTTTTTTTTTTTTTTTTTTTTCAGAAAGTACCCAACTGTTGATTTTGGCAAAACGACCTTTAAATTCTCTCTGATAGATTTTATCCTCACTGTGTCTCCTCCTTACTCCTCAGAGTGACAGACAGTCTAAACCCACTCACGTAGCAGACAAGGGTCCAATTACTTCTGAACACTTGCAATCTGAGCTTTGTGTGTTGAAAGAGCTGTAAAGCAGGTTAAAGCTGAGACTTGGCACTTTAATGCAGCATCTATTATTTTATTTCATATTGAATGTGCTGCAGACGATTTACCCATCAACCTCAGCTTCATGCTCAAAGTAGGTGTAAACTTAATTCGTGCTTTTTTGTTTCCTCCATTAATTAAACCTGATCAGGTGCAGCTTTCTCACCTGCTCTTTACAGACTTTACTCTGCTGCATCAATTCAAGCCTCTTTATTAAGAGGTGAATTATCTGATCAATCCCAGGCCTGTAAATGCTCTTTGCATCCAAAAACTATTACGTAAACAGACGAGAGCATTTCAATTATAATAACGCATCTGCATTTTCCACAGGATAAATCAAACTCAGCTGTTTCTTCTTCTGTTCATTTTAACCAGACGGCTAATGCTGCTGATACAAACTAAATATCCTAATTCCCACATTTAAAATAAACAAAACCTGTTTTTTAAATCCTGCATGAGAGCTCGTATCACTGGCTCCATGTTTACCTGCTGCCAAGTTTTCATTTGCAATCATTACAGCACTTTGTTAAATTAGCTTTTACACCTTCTGCACCATCTCTGTTGTCTATTCATCTCTCTGTCACTGACTCTGATGACAAACAGGAAACTGCTGCCTGCAGGACTCAGAACCTGACACATGCAGCTGATTGGTATTTAACCCACTAACTTCAGTTCATTTCAGTTATTCAGTCAACATTTCCTGTGGATGTCTGAGTGGAAAACAGAGACAGGCGGAGGATGAACTGACCTTGTAGAAGGCCTGCAGGTCGCTGATGGGCGGGGAGACCGTCAGGTAGTCTGGGAATTTATCCTGCAGGTGGGCGATCAGCATCCCAAACTGGGTCCCCCAGTCTCCCACATGGTTCAACCTGCAAATGTTATATGAAATGTCAAAAACTGAGAAAATACCAGACTTGTTTGAGTTCCTACATCTCAGGCCTTTACATGAGGAGTCGAGTTTGTGGTGAGGTTTTTCCTCCACTACAAACAAGACCCAAGGACGGAGACGTCTGAACGTCCATCCACCCGTCCAACACTGAGAAAATATCACCGTTACAGGCCAGACTCTCCTGATATTTGGTTTAGACATTCAGGGTCTCCCAGTGATACCCAACTGAATACTCCTCTAACACCTCGACCACGTCACAAGTTCACCTTCTGATCCACGATGAATGAACAGTTGTGTTTCAGTGAAAATCACTGTGGATGTTCGTGACGTCCACAGATGCTACAGATTAGCACGACAAATGTATGAACGTCACAGTGTTGCAAGCTAACTGTTAGCATGATTACATGTTAACATGCTAACCATTTACTTCAATGTTAACTGCACAGCTTCGGCATCATGTTAGCATGCTAACGGTTGCTTTACTTTGAGCTGAATGCAGCAGTTAGCTACCGTAAATGCTAAAATGAGGAAAGTTACTTGCTTAACATCAACACGCTAACATGCATACTGATGCTAACTCTCTGCAAGTGCTTTCTTATATATGAATATGTATGCTAAATTAGCTGTGCTTTGTTAGCGTGCTAATATGCTAACATTCAACAAGTTGTGTCTGAAATATCTGAAGATGGCTGCTGTACAGAGGATAACGCCACATTCATGTCAAAAATAATGTCATTGATACGAATAACTGTTCATATCAATATCAAAGATTGCAAAAGGTCAATTTTTCTGGCGCCAAAAAGTCTGTTATTAAGGGTAACTGAAATTTAACAGATATAATGTATTTTGAACAAGCACAGTATTTCAATAATAATAACTTTATTTGTAAAGCACCTTTAATACAAAAACAAAGAAATTAAATATAACAAGTACTTCACATGGAAAAGACATCAAATGAACACATGTCCAGCTCTGCAATAAAACGTCACTCCACGTTATGACCCTTTATTCAGATTACACTGCTGTTTAGTCGCCTTTGTGTCTTTTGCCTGTTAGGGACGACGTGCTTTGAAGAAATGCAGCTAACTTTTTCTCTTTCTTTTCCGTTTTGTTAGTGTTTAGTGATTAAAGGCAGCTGGAGTCACACTTACAAGACGTAAAATTGGGAACATTTCCCATCATGACCTTCCCTCCCACATGATGCGACTGTGGCACAAACCCCCCTGATTGAAATAACATGACCTTTCCTCTGGTGTCACATCTGGACAAACTTTACATTTTTTGCAGAAGAGCAACGTTGTCTTTCCATTTTTCATTCATGCAACAGTTTATTTTCTGATGTGTAAAGAGCAGCCTCAGTGATACTGATGTGGCTGTATACTTTTAGGTCTAAGCCCTTTTTTAATGTTTGTGTGTACAGTTGCAGAACATTACTTAGCTTAGCTTAGCACAGTAAGATCAGGTCTCAGACGCCGCAGGCTGAGTGAACGGCAGCTGCACTGACCTGAGAACGTCGTAGCCCAGAAACTCAAACAGTCGACACATGCTGTCGCCGATGATGGTGGAGCGCAGGTGACCCACGTGCATCTCTTTGGCAATGTTGGGAGAAGAGAAATCCACCACCACCTGAGCAACAGGACACAACGTACACACAGGTCACTGAGTTTCGCCAGCTCAGCACCAGCTTCTTCTTCATCCTCTGCCTCAGCTGTAGCCAAATATGTTTGATGCATGAAAAGGTAAAACTATCCAACATTTCAAAACAGAAAATAGTAAAGATTAGAAAAAAGTATGAAATAAAATCAACATAAGTTTGTGTCAGAAGACATTTCGAGAGCTGATCTGACGTCTGAGGACGTGAAGAGACGAAAATATCTGCACTTGGCTTCATGCTACATGTGGGAGTGTGACTAACCTTCTTCCTGGAGGCCAGTGGTGGAGGCTGCACCCCGTTGATCAGCAGGTTACTCAACAGTTTGGACACAAACGTCCTCTTCAGGTGGATGTTAATGAACCCTGAAGACGTAACAGACATCAGAAGGGACGAGGAGATGAACCAGAGCTGATGCTATAGTGAGGACTCTGGCTGTCAACACATCAGCTGATGAGCTTCAAGTTTCCACTATTTCCACTTCTATTTACAACACTATTTAGGACATGTATTCAGGATTCCTAGAGGGTAATTCTAAGAAACTTACTTATACAAATGGCTTAAAGCTGCACTGAAATTTTACATATCATTATTATCATCATTATTATTATTATTATTATTATCATTATTATCATTATTATTATAAACCTAAAATTTAATTCTAAAATCGATTAAGTTTGTGGAAAGAACCATTTTTAATGTTACGCTTGATGATTTCATATGTAAATTCTGTATTTTCTGTTATTTTTGGTTCGTTCATTTGTTTGCATTTATACTATGTTCTGCACTGCATTGTTGTTTGTTGTTAAAAAAATAATAATAAAATAAAAAAAATATCAAGAATATCAGATTTTTTTGTTTTCTCTACCTGGTCCTGCAATTTCAGTTTTCTGAATGAGCTCGTTGTCTGGAAGGTTCTGGACGATCTTCTCTGCAATCTCCCTCGGGTTGACTTTGACTCCCTTCGCCTTCAGCATCTGCAACCACGAAAAGTCCGAGACAGTTTGGTTTAAAATGTCTTAAATGAACTGATACAAAACACTCAAATGTCCCACTGAAATGTGTGAAATTTGATTAAATTAAAGACATTTAAAGACTGTCAGGATGCATTGACCTTCCAGTTTATGAGTCATTTTCTGTGATGCTTGGACAGACTCGGCGGTCTAACCTGGGCCATGGCCATAGCGCTGTTGCACTGGTAGTCTCCGAACTTGGCCTGCTGGTTGGGCGTGACGGCCAGCGGAGGGTTGTCCAGCTCGGGGCAGGAAGCCCGGATGGCCTCGCCGAAAATATCCTGAAGCTGCTGGTTGATGTTCATCATGGATTTACTGCAGAGAGTCCTGTCCTCCTGCAAACTCTGAGGACACACGAACGCATCAGAGTCAGGACAAACATACTGAGAGCAGAGCGAAAGAACACAGGGAAACCCCGAGGAGCTTTGATGAAGCGCAACGTGGTGTGTTCAGGAGTAACCTGTAAAAATAAAAACCTTTTATCTTTTGTAATGATTTTTTTTTTTTTGATTTGTTTTGCAAAATTTCACCATTAACACACCGTTTCAGGTGATGCTTTAACTACATTTTGAGTGTTGTAAATTTCTTTACAAAATGACACCATTTTCACAATGTTGGAGTTAATTTTGGGACAAATTTCTATTTCATGCAACAAAATTCAGCAACAACAAGACAGTACTACTTTATGGTACGTTATACTTTTTTTTTTTAATTTCCTCAGCTAATTTATACCTGTAACTGTCTCATTTAGATTCATAGTAAATTCTGGGAATGATGACAACGTGTAACTATGGTGCTCTATTCTAGTGTAAGATAAACCAGATTTTTGTCTTTTCAAGACACTAGACAAGACACTAATGTAATTTTAAATTCACAGTGTGTTTGTATTTGTTGTTTTCCTTCATCCTTCTTGATCTGTCTCTTGTATCTGATCGGGTCAGTTTCTTGTGCAGCTGTGAAACCTGATTCCCTTCTTAGAGGAAGTGTTACCTTATATTTATATAATATTTAGATTTATATTCAGAATTAAGTTAACAATATACTAGTACACCAAGCCGCTGCATGACTCACCCTCTTGAGGATGTTGAGGCGATACTTCAGCTTGGTGTTTTCCTCCCGCAGCTCGTCCAGACGTGAAGATGAACTCAGGTTCTGTGGGTTCTTTAGACTCTCGATCTCTGCAGAGAGACTGCGGATCTCTCGCTCCTGGGAAAAAAAAAAAGATTGGATTCATGTTTGGTGTGACCACACTTACTAAAATTATAACTCATATCAATAATAAATCAAAGAGGAGCAAGTATAGACATTTACCGTATTTTCAATGGTGCCAATTTATCAAAATGTAAACAAATATAGGTCAAAGCCTCCAAATTATGGGAAATACAGTTGTAAAAAATAAAGAAGACAGAATGATCCCCCAAAGAGAAGAAAGAGTAATCACTCGGGCTCAGTGCTGACTCTGACTGAGGGGCGACGCGGTGTCTGACTCAGGAAACGCCTCGCTGTGATACGTCAGTAAACTGCTGCACGGTATTGTTTCTAATCAGAGACTCCATAAAGTAAATCATCACTTTTACAGCAGCTGGAACCAAACAAAGGAGATTAAATGTTGATCAGTTACATTTATTATTCAGGTTCCTCAGTAACACATAAGTCTATTATTTTAAAAAAATGAACACAAAAATAAATAAAGTTCTTTTGTTCGCATTTCTTAAACATTTATCTCAGACAGTTAAAGTAAACTGGGATGAAATGAGCTAAACCTCCATTGTTTTCAGCTACGAGGAAATCTGATTCCAGGTCAGGCCATAAAACATTTATCGGAAGTGGGTCGAGTAAATCAAAACGAAACCAAATGTGTTTTTCTTATCGTCAGTGCATGACACAACAAATATTCAAATTACATGATAGCAGAAACACTCAAATTACAAAGTGACTATCGAGAGTCTGTGAAATTCAAATTAACTTTCAACTCTAGAATTTGTTTGTAGAAATTTACTTATTTTGTAGTTTGACAAAGAAGACATAAGTTATGATTATTGATCTCTAAGTGAATCAGAGTTGAAAAGATTTGCATTGAAAAAGTAGATTACTATTATGATAATCACTTTGGTCATTTTTAAGCAAAACTTGCAAACAGTCCCTCTTCTCAAAAGTGAGAATTTGTAGCTTTGAATAATGGGAACTATTGCAACTAACAATAAAAACCTTTGATGATTGATCTTTTTAACCTTCACAAATGATTTGCTTAATGTAATAATCACTGTTTTGTTGGACTTACAGTCCAAACTCAAAAATATATAAATTAGTATAATGTAACACCAAATAAATCAGCAAATTCTTACATTTGAGAACCTAGAGGCATCAAATGTTTTCCATTTTTGCTTTAATATTTTCATCGTTTATTTGAATAGTTGCCGATTTATTTTATTTACAGCAACTAAGCGATTAATCATCTAATTCTTGCAGCTGTGAAAGTAAACTGAACATCTTTGTATTTTACAACACTGGTCAGGAAGATATAATAAGGATTTTTCAATGTTTCATGACATATTATGAAAAAAGCATACTCAGTTTTAGCCACTTAGATAGTCAGCAGATTAGTCAATGATTAAAAACAATTTGTTGCTGCTCTAAAATAATATGCAATTGATGAAAACAGCCTTTATGTTGCATTCAGGATCTCTATTTGACCACTAGAGGGCCCCAAACTTCACTTCACTCTCACTTACACTTGACTGATAGTTAATGAGACATGAACTGTGTGATACATAGTTTAGCATTAGCAAAATCTAATCATGTACTCGCCCAGGACTCAACTGAAAAAAGCCTTTCTTCGTTACCACACTGCAAATATAACATAACGTCTTCCAGTGAGTAGAAAGGACGCTTCAACTAACGACATATTCATGAATAAAACCTCATAAAAACCACAACAAGCTGCTGTCACTGAACTGCACTGACGGATGTGTGACGTCTTGACGGGTAAGAGGAAAACCAACTTCAAAAGTTGTTTTTGTTCTACCACAAGCGGTGTCAGGTGTAATAAATGTCAGCCGAATTAGAGAGTGTTCACAACCTAAACGAAAAACATTTCTCATTCTGTCTGGTCGTGAAGCCGCTTTTAGTAATAGACTACAAAACTTTAAATTGACCGTCTGTTAAATGGAGTTCGTTGCTGCTGGGCTTCTGAAGACCGGCGTTTAGCTACCTGACTAACAGCGGTGCCCACACACGTATTTAGCCTGCTAGCTAATGTTAGCCACGTCCCGACAGACCGGCGGGTTACCTGTTGTTGCAGGCGGGCTGTGTAGTCTGTCACTGGGTCTCCCATCTCTCTGAAACACCGGGGAGAAGCTCTTCTCTGGCTGGACGTGGATTCTCGTGGATGATGAAACAAACTGAGAGAGGAGGAAGAAGTTCACAACTTTCGCAGGTTCTTCCGGTGCTGGACCGGCCTCTTCTTCTTCTTCGCCTCTATTGGCGGCGGCTCGTAAACCAGCCTTAAAGGGGCAGAGCGCCACCTGCTGGGGGTCAGTGTGTAGAGTCCCGGCTCTGTGTTGTCTCCTCTTTCTGAATATTTATTCATAATTTTATCTTCTTTTAATGAATAGATTTTATATTGCAGCTGCTCCTCATTGTCAGTGTGCATTAAAGTTGAGTTGTGCTTCATGACTTTGGGTTTATTTTATTTCTTTGTTGTGATGCTGCTGTGAGCTCGTAGTTACAGTTGGATTTTAAATGGATTTATCCAACATGTATATAATCAATTAAAAGTCCTGACTGCAACTTTCCACAACTTCATTCTCAAAGAAATGTGCAACAGAATATGTGGAACAAAATGCAGTTTCTGAGCATGATGAAACAATAATAAGAAACAAAAACCTACATAACACATCCAGGTAGAAGAGAAGAACTTTTTTTATTTGTTGTGAAACTACAAAACATATCGTTGTTTTTTTTTTGTGCTGGTGAAATATTTACAACTCTGGTCGACAGTACAGTGTCTGAGAATAAAATTCACAGCTTTTCGGGACTCTCGCGATAAAAAGAAAAACAGGAAAAGCACACCCAAATCACAAAAAGTGCAATAAATACATGCTGTATGTTTCTCATAGCCGCCTCCGTACACACTACCAGGTTCATCACCAGTCGTATTACAAACAGATTCATTAGAATAAAAAAAAAATAATAATCAAACGAGGAAAAAAAAATGCACTTGAACTTCAAAAAACAAACAAGAATTATATCACAACCTACAAGATGAAAAAAATAATCATTTGTGACTAACAGCATTTGTTTTTTATCTCTGAATGATTTGTGATTTTCTCGTAGCAAAAACCTACATTCCTTCATCCAGATGTTGTTACGTATAAATGAGTCACTTTTGATTTAAAGGTTAAACAACATTCGGTCGATCGTGATAAAGGTGAGCGGACTTAAAAACAGACAGTGCTGTTCCTCAGACTACACACAGTCCTATTCTTTACATCTACTCGCTCTAATTCAGCTTCTCAGATCACATGATGGCGGCAAAGAAAAGAAAAGAACAATAACAGCTTCCATGTTGCTCTCCAAAGGCACTCTCTCTCTCTCTCTCTCTCTCTCTCTCTCTTTCATCACTCCAAAGGCTTTCATTCAAGTCACAGCGTTCCTGCTGCAGTAAAACCCTCAGAGTGCACGGCTGCGTTCACCCCGCAGGAAATCTGACCTGCTTCTCCTCCCTGACTCTAACACGTGTTTTGTGAAAAACAAAAACAGAATTAATTCTGACAGTTAGATTCTGGTTTGAGACACTTTCCTTCAGGGGCAGTGACCTCAGTCTGAACAGTCGGGTCTAAATTCACATGGTTTTGTCAGTTTGTCACGATGCCTTGTAGATTTTTTTAGTGTTCAGTCTGAACTGGGGTCAGATTTAGAGGCAGTGAAGTTTCATGTAAAACCACAAATGTTTGGAGATGTGACACAAACACACACACAGACACTGTCCATGACGGTCTGTACACGGGCTGTTTCAAATATGGACAAATGAAGGTAGAACAGACGAGTGAGAGTTAAAACCTGTGGGACCCTGAACAAGAAGCTACGATAGAGACGCGATAAATTAACCAGACGCACTTTTACCGAACCAACCACTTAGTTCTCATGCTTTAAGTCTGGGAGGTGGACAGGAAACATGAGGAGAGAGAGGGACGATGTGGGAGGGACACTGCAGTGGGATTCATTTTGTTTTTTGTTTTCGCCTGTTATAAATGAGAGTTAGCTTAGAAGAGCAATTTCCATCTGTCGTCCCTGGACCAGATGCTCAAAAGGCACCTAAATATACAGCACATTGTGAAGAGCACATGGTGTAGTGCTGTATGTGAGAGGAGCAGGAGACTCCATGTCTCCGTGACAGTTCAGACTGATCTCAGGTGTGAATCAACCAGGTGTTTAGTTCCTGCAGGTGAACGCAGCCTCAGTGTCGACGTCCTCACAGCATCTGACTCAGCTCCCACCAAGTTTCACTTTCTTTGTATTTATAATTTAATACAGAGCTTGATGAGTCATAGTGTTGTTTGATTATTCGGTGTGTGGGATATTTTTTTTTTTTTTAATAGACATTTGTGCAAAATGTTCCTACTGCTACCTGAATGTGTTGTGACTATCTTTTACACATTAACAGTTTTTATCTACTGGAAAACAAGATGAATTTCAATTGTTGGGACTCCTCAGCGAAGGTTTGAGAATAAAAATGAAAAGATGTGAAGACAGATCTGATGTAAAGTTCAAGCATCGTTATGAGCTGCTGTGAACAGGAGAAACATCTGGAATGATGCAGCAGCAGCTGGTTTCTGTCAGATACATTCTCACTGACACTGGGAATGAAAGGGTTTGTGCCGTGTGGTGGATTTACCACAGCGAACCCACGGCGCCTGTTAACACGGTGACCCAGCAACAAGTGAACGAGCGGCTCGTGACCTCAGCACATCTGGACGCCTGTGATTCATTTTCACTTATTCATCAGCATCAGTGGGATCCTGGTGAAAAGCCACCTGAACCTGAACTTTAGACTTTAAGACTTTCTGAGTTTGTAACTTTTCTACAGTTAAAATTTATTTATTTATTTTTTATTTTTTTTGCTCGTTGTTGTTTTCATCAGTTTCCTCTTTCCTCCTCCTTCTTCACTTGTTTCCTTTTTTCCTGACAGAGCTTCATTTTGTTTCCTTGGTGAATGTGAGACTGTTACTGTGATTTATTTTTTGGGTCCAGTGGATGCAATTTACTTGTCTTTAAAGGTCCCTCCACCTAGTACCTATTTATTTTTCCAACATTTCCCAAGCAGGTAAACAGTTCTTCCTTAAGCCACAAACTCTCCAGTGGTTTTATTTTTTTCCCATTTCCCGGCCTAAATTTCTACTTATTCATGTCGCTACTTTCTTTTGTTTGTGCTTTATGTGGAAAAAAATCTGACAAGAATTCAACAGAATGAGGCAATAATCTCTTTCTAAATTCGCAGGTTTCTGAACATGAATTATTGTTTGGTGGATTTCTGTAAGTTCATTACAAACATTACAGCTGATGAAAAAGGTCTGAACACACAGTCAGATCCACACGAGTCCAGTTATCAGCAGGATGAATATGAGGTTTATCACCTGAGTCTAACAGCAAAGGATTCTGGGAGGGGCTTTAATTTAACCCAGCGACGTGTTGATAAAAGACCCAACAACTACAACAGCTACACAACATCCAGGAAAGACAAAGACAAACGACCTCCCACACCTGTCAGTAAACAGAGATGTGCCGGAGTCGGCATCAGGAAGTCTTCACTGAGCTGAATATCAATCAAATAAAACGCAGTCATGTCAGAAAGTGAAGCGACGTTACAGCCTCCTGCACTGAAGGAAACTCTGTGGAAAGGTTTAAAACTGAAGTTTAAAAAAGTTTTGGTTTTGTAAATTAAAATGTTGTTAATATTCTACAGTTTGATATTTAATCCTTTAAACCTGAAACACTTTGTAAATAAATAAATCTTTACTTATCTATGGAGGCTCATGTCCACATTTAGAAGTGATCACCTGTAATTATCAAATACACTTTAAACATCAGGTCATGTTGTTTGACATTCAGAGAGTTTAAGGAACATTTTCCACCCACTGGAAACCAGCACTGTGCAACTTTTCAAAAACTACATTCTGTCATAAAAATAATCCAGCTGCAGGTTACAGCTGAACTCTTAATAAATACTGTGTCGCCCTTCAGTCTGACAGCTTCTAAAATCCTTAAAAACTCGGCGTCCTCGTGCACTGTGACGGTTGAGAGTCAGTAAATTTAACTGCGTCACCAAACAACAAAAAGAGACATTTTAAACTCGCAGTTATTGTATGTTTGACTATGTTTGACTTGGAAGCATCTCAACAAGCTGTGAACACTACATCGACATATTATCAATTTAAATGAAGATGTTATGGCAAACATGTTGCAAACAGCTGTTCGTGGTCACCTGATCAATCTCAGTCCAGTGTTCCCGCTCTGTTAGTTTGCTGGGGCACCATGTTAACATGATTCAACTTTACAGCTTCAGCTGCAGATCGTCCAGTTACAGAAACATGAGAGCGACTCATATGAATCCAAAACATCCAGTTACACAGAGGAAATATTCAAACTATAAAAACTGAATAAACAGAGTTTTCATCAGGGGAAAAAAATATTTTAACCAGCCAATCAGAGTGAAGATCAGGAGCCACAGAAGAACTTCTGTCTTCCTATTGGCTACTGGTCAGGTTTTCTCATGGGAGGGGGGTTTTAGTCACTTCCAGTTTAACAATCATACAATCAGTAAGAAGTTCACAGTCATCAAAAATACATTTGATCTTCACTTCCTGTGTGTGTGTCGACAATCATCGAGTGCTTCAACAATCAATAATCATTCCAGCATGAGGCAAAAGTTTCTGGATCCAAAAAACCCACATCAGGTTTCTCTTTTTTTTCCTTTTTTTAACTTTTACCTCAAGTTTCTTAAAGTGCAGACTATCCTATCAACTACCTGAGTGTTAGTGCTGTTTCTACACCTTACTGTGAGTGTGTGCGTGTGTGTGTGTAACTGAGACAATCATGACGACTTTTCAGTTTTAGACCTAAAACAAGACGAGTCTCACCTCAGACCAGCTGATCAGATCAGATCCAGGTCCTGCTGTAAAGACACGCTGCAGTTTTCCTCTCAGGTATCATGGATCAGAGGACACGCTGATGATGCTTATATACAAACATCTGTGCTGACAACATGGTGCACGAGCTTCAGGGGGATCGACCCTCTTATTTTACATTAACATACAGTTTGTGTTGGTGTTTGATTTATGAAAGTTATAATCCTTAAGATTTCAGTCACCTGTGGTTACTGGTGGTAACAGGAAGTGCTTTAATCATCAGTTCGGTCGGTTTACAGAGCCAGGGCCGAGGGGGGGTCAATAATGTCACAGCACTGCCCAACAGTGGCAGAGAGCAGCAACTACAGCAGTAGTGAAACTGAAGCAGTTAGTCAGGGCGGGGTCATATTGTAATCCCTTCATTTTAGGACCTACAGACGGAGATTCTCTGCTCCGCCTCCGGACAACCTCCGGTGAATACAACTAAAGGATGTTGTTACAGAGAAGAGGACTTTCAGAAGTCTTTAAGAGTAAAAAATATTTGGACCTGACTCACAACAGACTCATGGAAACTTGACCAGACAGAACAGAGACCCAGTCTGAGGGGGACTGGACGACAGTAGATGTGAAGACCTGATTCAAACAGAGAGAGAGCAGCTACACAGACAACATAATGATGCTTCGCCATATGAAAAAGCAGCAAAACATTTCAGTTTTCCAGCATTTCACAGTCCACACTCTACATCAGCCTCAGACACAACATTTTTCTCCAACTCACTGACACCGAATTTAATTTGGACCTGTTCAGACCTGTTCTTAAATTCTAGAAACCAGGTCGACCTCCGACAACCTTAGATCACTTCATTGTCGCAGTTGGGAGCAAAACACAGTGATAGTTACTGAATCCAAAACTGACCCAGAATCTGACAATGACCCAGTTTAAACTACTGGAAACCACAGGCTGTGATTTCTCCCCCCCCCCCCCCCCCCACCCGCTCTTTAAAGACTGATCTGATGTTTGATGTTGAGATAAACTGAGATAAACCTTCACTTCACTTCTTATGTCCTCATGCTCGTACCTTTGACCTTTTAATCAAACAACCACATCTTCTTTGAACACAGTCATTCATCTTTGGAGCTGATGAATTCACTCGAGACAGTTTCAGATCTGTCCAGTCACTAACGATGAGAAAACCACTTTTACTTCCAGAGCTCTCAGAGCCCAAAATATTCCCTCCGACCTCACAGCTGTCGAACCGTCGCCATACGTAGTGTAAACCTGGGTTTTGATGTGTAACAATCTTAAGGATTATAACTTTGAGGAGACCATAAAGGAAATACTCTGTTCCCCTTCGGAGTCTTCTATTAGTGTCTGCAGAGGAAATTACAATAAAAACTAAATTAAAAGATAAAAAACGCTGTGTGTGCTTGTATGTTTGTCTGCATATTAAGTTTTTTCAAAATGCTCAAAAACACATTACTTGAAGGTCAAAATCAAATATCTCAAGCATAGATATATATTGTTGTTTTATCACCAGCTTAAGTTGCTTAACCTTCCTCTAGTACCGTTTATTGATCTTATTTTGTGCTATCAATACATATATAGATATATATCTATATATTTATGTCCAGATGTGCCATTTTAGTATAAAACTCTTTGTACGCACATGTGCAGCTGTGTGACTTTGTGCTGGAATGATTTTAAACACCTAAAAGCCTATAAACAGCCCGTTAATAACAGAAACACGACGCCAGAAGCAGAGTGGAAGAGAAGAGCGAAGCACGGACAGAGGCTCTAGCAGTGCTGTCACTAATTTACAAATGAACACTATCCACATTAGAAATGCTGAGCTCCTTAAAAAGTTGTTTCTTCACGGTTTTGAATGTTTTTTTTTTCTTTTTTCTACTAAACATATTATTACTTTTTTAAATTCTTCATAACACCGCCAAACATTTGCTTCATTTGTGAGGGGACAGCAGGTTAAGACTGAGGGGGTGGGGGAGGGAAATACTTTGAAATGCTTCTCTACACGTTGTCAGCCGGCAGGTCGGGGATGCTGGTCTTTGCTCGTGTGAAGAACGCCATCTTCTCTCTGAAATCAAACAGGAAACAATGAGAGCAGTCTGCAGCTGAAGACAATAAGAGCTTCAGATAAAGTGAGACTAACAACACTTAGCTCAGTCATATATGAAGCTCCCTTCACTTTCTCTTCTGCTACCTAGCTAACGTTAGCATGAGCAGCTGTTTACCTACTAGTCTAGCTTAAACCTGAATTCAGCATCAAACCTCATTCCTTTACTCACCAACATCTGTCTCCAGAGGTGGACAGCAACCCTCTAGTTTTGCTTCTATTTCTAACACTTCTTCTCTTCGAATGAGTTAGCATGCTAACTAGCTAGTTGCCCATCTTGTAATTTTTCCGATACCGAGTCACTGAAGCATCACTGCTGCATTGAAGAAGTAGCTGCTTAGAGGACAGATTATAACCTCTTCTCTTGTGAATACAATTGTGGCTGAAGCTCTTAGCAAGACTGGTAAGTAAACTGCTGTTGATGCTAACGTTAGCTATGTAGCAATAGCAAAAATAAAACTCTGCAGTTCGGGACTTTAATGAGTGACTGAATGAATAAAACAACCCAATGATTTGCACGACTGCAGTTTGTTTTTCTATCACTTCACGGAGAAATGAATGAATCAGCACATTATCAGAGGAACCGTGCCAGTGACGACAGTTTGATTTACTACTGAACAAACACTGGCAGCTGTGACACATCCAAATCTGAATAAGGGCTTGTATCTCTGCCTGAACGCCATCAGGAGGTTAGGACACCTCTGGAGCAAAGATAACAGTCATTTCCTTCGTCAAGAAAGTTGATTAAATATCTTACTCCTTGGATCTAAATTAGGATCAACAATGCTTCACTTCATTTCCTTCTCTCAGACACTTGATAAATGTGTGTCCTGAGCTGTTGTTTCTCCCACCTGAAGGTCTGGACCTCAGGGACCTCTTTGCGGCTCTGGCCCCTGATCTTGTGGACGTCCTTGGCTGCTGCCCTCATCATCTTCTCCACCCGCTTCTCCTGCAGCTGCTCCTCTCGAGTCTGAACAGGACCATGAGCAGGTGAGTTGATCAGGGGAGAAATGTACCCTCTCACAGCTTAGTATGGTAAAAACACTGGTGAACAGGCCTGAACGCTGAATATGGACTGACGGGTTCTGACATGGTCACTCACCTGTTTCTCCGCCTGCTTGAGGAGGAGGCGGAAGCGCTCGTCTTCTTGGACCCAGGCGGGCAGCTCTCTCTGGCCCTGCTGCCTCGCCTTCTCCAGCTGAGCCTTCAGCTCCCGCAGCACCCGCAGCTCCTGCGTCAGCCGGGCCTGCCGCGTCCGGGACACCTGCAGGTCCAGCTCCAGGTCCAGGGACGTCCGCAGCAGACCGTCCAGACCTTTAACCTGCACAGGAGGCTGAGGAGAGGAGCAGGAAGGACACGGTTAAGAGCTGCACACACAAACACACAACAAGCTGCAACTAAGAATTATTGATACATTAACATCATTAATGAATTGTTTGGTCAATACAGTGTCAGAAAATAATGACAAATTCCCAGAATGCGACAGGATCTCTTTAGTTGTCTGAACAGTCCAGAATCTAAATATATTAAATCTACCATCATAGAAAAGTAAAAATATCAGTAACATATTTACATTTATGAATCTGGAATCTTTACATTTTTGCTTGAAACTGAACGACAACTGAAACAATTAATTGATTATAAAAATTGTTGCACACACACATCAGGGCAGCAAACAGGTGATGTTAAAGATCTAAACTAAGATGCTTCATTATTAAGACATGGATGTAGGAATGGTGTTTTCACTATATTTCAAAGCTGAAAAGCTGTTACTTTAATAAACAGATGATGAAGTGTACAGTGACAAATACTGTCATCAGTATCTGATGTGTTTAAGTGAATTTCCTGCTGCCGTCGAGCCCCTGGAGAGACCCTGAGGGAGCCTCTGAATGAATGAAACTGGCAAATGTCAGAGCAGCATTAAACATTCAGGTGGTTATTAAATATTAAGAGGCACTTCAGTGGGAGTCAGTGGGCAGCTCTAGGAGTCAGTGCTCCGTCTCTGTCAGGAGACTGCAGAACAGTTGATGTGGTGGATAAAGCTGGAGGTTTGACTTCATTATTAAACTGTCAGGATTTACAGGCGTTAACAGAGGGACAGGAGTCAAGTCACAGCTGGAGTCACAGCTGGAGTCAAGCATACTGACATTCACCCCTGAGCCTCAACAGAAAGACTCCACTTTACATTTGACTCCAACAAACCTTTTTAGAAAGGTTTTAAGTTTCAACTTCAAGTTTGTTTTTGTCATCCCCAGTAAAAAAACGACAGACAGAAAAGCATATAATATAGTGCATCACTAACCTGAGAAGAGAGTTATTAATTTACCATGAGAATAAAACAGAAACATTTCCTCTCAAATTAAGGTACAAAAAATAATTTGCAAACTTGTTTAAATGTCTGATGAGGACTTTCATATTTTCTTCTCATATTTCTTTTGAACGACTCACCTGCAGCGTCAGGAAGAAAAATGAGTTCAGCTGTTGCTGCTTTTTTTGTTTTGTGTTCAGCACAGTTGACCAATCTGAGTACAGAGCAGTCAGCTGTGAACAGTGACAGACATGAAGCTGTTTTTGGGGAGGGTGTAATCAATATTCAAATCAATATTTATCTAAAAGATAATCTTATACACTAGTTGATAGAGATGTAGGTTTATGTGTGGTGACATGGCTTTTATTACATTCACGATGAAGGAAAATTATCAACTGAAAAAATAAAAACTTACTTACATGATTCTTTTGTGTTGAACATTTTTTCATTTACCATTTTAAACTGATTTTAATCTGATTAGATTCTTATTTTTCCCATAGTTCTTGAAATTATCAAGTCAAATAAAACTAGAATCACCGCCTCGCAGCCTTAGTATAAAATGTCTTTTAAGCCACAGTGAGAATTTGTGACAGTCTGATCCCCGTCTCTGACACCGCAGGTGTTTTTCTCTTCACCTGATTTTATGCACATATTCAGTTTGTGTCATCAATTTGAACAGAAATACTGAAAAAAGTTCTTACTTATGTTTGAGAAGAAGAAGTTGGTGTAGCAATAAAATGGTACAATGGAAACAAGGAATAGTGAAGTACATGGAGCAAAACAGCAGCAGATGAGACATGAGAGCAGTGACTGGTTTCTACCTTCTTCATGCGCATGCTGCGTCTCTCTGAGGCGTTTCTGACGAACGGAGACTTCTTGGAGAGGGTGGAGCTGTCGCTGTCGCTGCGGTTGATCTGAAGAGAACAGAGTGAAACGGTGAAACGAGGCCCTCTGTGAGTATGTTCATGATGTTGTTGTATTTCAGCCTGACTCCGTTACCCTGCAGATGTACTGGCTCTGGGGTCCCGGGGAGAAGGTCTTGGAGCGGATGATGGTGTTCCCTCTCATGAAGGGGTTCTGCTGGCGGACATCGGGCCGGCGCTCCTTGGGCCGAACCACGGAGCAGTGGTGTGATGACGACAAGCCGTCCATACTCGTCTCCTTGTTCACCTGGATGAAGAACACAGGACAATAATAAAGAGGAGAAGAAGAAAGAAGAAGAAAACATGACAGACTACATCATGAACCTTCAGACACGACTGAAGCTACTGAAAAAAAACAAACAGAAGTTACCTTCTCTGTGATAGCTGCTGCTGTCAGAGGGGGTTTAGCGACCCTCGCCGCCTCCTCCTCCTCCTCCCCCTCCCATTGGCTGCTGTCAGGATAAAACTCATCCTCTTCCTCCAGAGGCCCCACTCCCTCCATGCCATTTCCTTCTTCATCATCAAACATGTCTCCCTCCAGCAGGTCCCCATGCCTGACAATTAACCACAGAGATGCAGTTAGAAAATAAGACAGAGAAGAAGAAAATGAACTCAGGGCTGAGCATCAGTGTCATCATTGACCTGTTTCAGACTGTTTTTATTGGTGAATAAAAAGCTTTTATTTTGTTGACGTTTTTTTATTTAGAGACGACTCTTTGTTTAGAATTGAAACTATGTTAGATTTTTAAATCGAGAACATGAGGTGACAGTTACAAATATTTCAGCTTCACAGCGAGGAGTCACTAAAAGACAGAAGCTGCTTTTATTCTTCCCTTCCTGTGAATCAAGACACGTGCACTCCTCCTCCTCCTCCTCCCTGTGTGTGTGTGTGTGTGTGTGTGTGTGTGTGTGTGGCGGCGCGCGCGTGTGTGTGTGTGTGTGTGTTAAGGTCACCACAACCTTAGGACACATGGTGATCATCATGGGAGAGGGAGGGAGGAGGAAAGTTATTTACAGTCTGAACCTGCCAGGTAACATTCAGTGTGAGTGTGTGTGTGTGTGTGTGTGTGTCACTGCACAAACATTCAGGTGGTAACTGACTGTTGCAGCCGTACAGTTTAAAGTGAGGATGTTTGTCTTATTTACAATAATAAATTGATTTTAAAGGAATGAGCAGTTGGTGGATGAAGCTCCATCATGTGTAAAAGTCCAACATTTAAAACAGTAAAAAATCAAGAGAAATACATGAGACTTTTTTCAGTAATACAGTAAGTAGAGTATTTTTACTGTAAGAATATATATGTTTAGTCTAGTGATCCCGGACCTAAGGCTCAGGCCCTTTTAAAGGTCACCAGATAAAGGGGTCATATGATAATTAGAGAAAGAAGATAAAAAAAATAATAAAAAATAACTCTGCAACATTTTTTTTTCTTTAAACTTTTCTCTAATCTTTGTTTTTTTAAATTAAATGTTATATATTTTTTTGTGCTAATATTTGAATGAAACCATCTGAGAAGTCACAGTGAAATTTCTCTTTGTTGTTTAATAATAATGTAATTGATTTATAAGCTTTCATATATCTTTACTGTCAAATCTTTATCTGAACTAGTAGCTGCAGCTGTGAAGCAAATTTAAAGCAGTAAAACACACAGCCTCCATCAAACATGTGCTGAAGCAGAAAAGTTAAGTAGCAGAAAACAGTTTTCTGTTTTAATATTTCCTGAGCCTCCTACAGTGAGTAAAACACAGAACATGTAAGTTAACACTCACCACTCGTCATCCTCAGGAGCTCCAACTGTGTCGCTGCTGGAAACACGAGTCTGAAACACAGAACACACACATCAGGACCAAACACATGTATATCTGTGTGTTAACCATGTTCTGTTATCTGAACTGCTTCTTATTAAACTCATTTTTCTGCTTGACGGGGGGCAAACAGGCAAAAAGACAAGAAACAGAATCACTGACAGGCACAGACAGATTAAACTTTAAAAACCCTCCTGTTTAATCCAAACCTAATACAAGTGCTTTAAATGTAACTCTGGTTTAATAAATGTAGAAACAGACCTCAGTGATAATAATCTGCAGCTGTTTTACTGTAATCCAGCTGCAGATTATCATCACTGAGATACGTACGTAAAAGATACGTAAAAGACTAAACTTAAACTATTTCAACATAATTTCTTTTGGTTGTATTATGTGTCCACTGGGTGACAGTGTCTCCCTCTCTGTACCCTGTCAGAGCCGCCCGCCGCTCGGCTCTCCTTGTCCTTGCTGCTGCTGATCTCGGGCATGTAGGCGTGGCTCAGCAGGTTGTACCACTTGGTGCATCTCTCCTCCGAACAGCTGACATCAGCCAGGCTGATCTGGGCTCCCGCCTGGAGGGAGGAGGAGGAGGAGGAGGAGGAGGAGGAGGAGGAAGATGGAGGCAGGTTAAAGAAGAGAGACAGAATTATTTTCAACACTGCGGCTTGTGGTGTCTGCTCATCCCTCGTCCAGTTAGTGATTAATGCACCTGACTATTGTCATTATTGTGTTGTCATATAGAACAACACAAACAAAAACATAAGAGATATTTTTTTATCTTATTCTTTTTGGCATGTTGCCTTTATTTGATGGGCGACAGTCTACGGAGACAGACAGGAAATAAGGGCAGAGACAGAACAGCATCACATGCAACAGAGTCTGGAGCTGAACCGTGGATGTTGCAGTTACGTGATATGCAACTTAACCATTTGGTCACTAGAAGATACAGTTTCTTTAAAATGTCTTTGTCTTTGTGTTGCGTATAATTATCTCAGGGAAACAACAGAAAACTGGTGAAAATATGTCTGAGTTAAAGAGTCATGGTTTCTGTACGTGATCCCTGACAATAACAAAAAAAGAGCAGGAAGGAGCAGCTCCACTGACCAGACACTCCTCGTGACCCGACTTGCTGGTGTTGCAGACGTCGACCCTCAGGGTCTTCTGCCGCAGTGCACTGTGGGATATCTGCATGCCGAACACCTCGTTGACCTCCACGACGTCCTGCGGTAGGGAGCCGCGCGTTCGGAAGAGGCAGCGGGTGGCCTCCACGCAGGGCAGCACCACCACGCGCACATACCTGCAGGACACACAGGTGTAGGTGTTACATGAGGCCGTGTGGTCACATGATGCCGTCAGTACACAGCAGAACTCTGTCACTGTTTCACGTCACTGTGTTTGAACGTCTCTGGGCTGCTGTCAGTCGTGGAACTACTTGGCCTCTACGCTGAGTAAAAACCTCACAAGGCTCAGTGTTGTGTTTCTGGGGCTGAAGACGCCGGAGCAACCGAGTCGTCAGCTGCCGCCGCCATCAGGAGACCGACCCTGAGGCACTCTGTGCTGCTGCAGGACTTCATGACTGAACAATGAGCAAGACACACACTTTCTATTTCTCTCTGATGTTTCACATCTCAGATGATTAAAACATGAGTCCTCCAGCTTTAACACGAGACTAGAAGGATGTGTGTACCGGAGGTGAAAAATATTCTTACAATCGTCATTGGTAACGCAACAAACAATATCTACATCTGCAAGAGAGAACAGGGGCCGGTTTCACAAAGACTCTGACTGTGGCTTCGATGTAACAAGAGATACACGTCTGAATTCATCTGTTGCACACTGCAGTTTAGTTCTTGACTGTCTTAAACCCGACTGTGGTACAATGAATTCTGAGTAAATTAAGAAATAAATGCCCGACCAAGGAACCACATCAAACCAACAGGAAATGCTTGTCTTTTGTTATAAGGTTATAAGGATGTTTTACTGCTGAAATTCAGTGAAGAGTGAAAAAAAAAATTATTAAAATCTGATTTGGAAAAGTCCCTTCTCATTGCTCTCTCCATCATAATGTTAGCAAAGACCGTTACCATGGTAACAGTGGTCTTAGGCCTGAGTTAATCTGGGGGTAAAGTATTTAGTGTTTAACCCGACACTACAGACCAGTCTGAGACATCTTTGTGAACCACAGGACAAAATAAACCAAGACTGACGCAGCTGTTTAACAACCTGACGGTAATTTGAAACAAAACGCAGTAAATTGTGAAAAAGGTTGATGATTCAATTGGAACATGAAGTGATGCCTCTACAGATGATTTCTGTGTCTGGTTGTGATGACATGTTTTTGTAATGTAGCACCTGCTCAGATAACGTTTGCATGAACAAACTGTGTCACACCTGTGGAGTGAGTCAACACTTTAAACTGTTTAAGTCTCACGCACGCACGCACGCACGCACGCACGCACGCACGCACGCACGCACGCACGCACGCACACACACACACACACACACACACAGACACGTGTATTCAAAGTGTTTCATGGAACTGTGTCTCGTCTTGTTTCTGATTTGAATATATAAACAGTCTGTTTGTTGAAGTTTCCTGTTTCTTTGTGTCAGCTGCAGTTTTTCTTTTCTTCCTCTTGTCTTTGTACGTTTAAAATGTCGTCTGATCAACAGGAGAGAGTGAGAGCTCGTACATTTTCTGGTCGGCCGGCAGACAGAGGGCGCTGCAGTTGGACAGCTGCATGACGTAGACGGTGAAGCGTTGGTCTCTGGACTCGTAGCGGAAGCCGAGCTGCACCTGGGAGCAGCCGGGCACCAGCCGCTCCTCATAGGAGCCCAGGAGGAGGTCTGCAGGGAGGCCGGGCCTGGAGGACACACACACACACACAGACACACACTTCTGAGTATATGATAACTGAACCTGACACTGACCCGAGTCCTCAAATGTTTATTGTTGTGTGTTGACATGACGCATGTGGGAGATAGGAGGTTTTTATGATGGAAATCTTTTTAAATAATTCTTGAATTATGACGACATGACGTGTGGAACTGGAACAAGGATTCCAAAGTTTATTTCTCACATAAACAAGTAATATGTGACGTTAAATAAAATATACTGTGTTCCTAAGACTGTTCTACAAGACTAATGTGGAAAATAAATATTAGAAAACATTAAAGAAAAACATTGTAAAAAAGTCAAATTTGCACGTGTCAGATGCACAAACACACGATGCAGAGGTCCGATGAAAACTCTGTTGTATTTTACTAAATTGATCCCACTGTGGGTAAATCCTACCTGCGTTCTGATGGCTCGTACACTCCACTATCACCGGCCACTGATTCATCAGATACCGCCGAGGTCACGCCAATCTTCTTTGGCCCCGCCCCTGTCCCCCGCAGCTGGGGAGCTGAGTCTGAAGACACCGGGAGAGAGGAAACAAAGTGATGAAGATACGTGTAAATGAATTAAACATTGTTTTCTTGGACATTCTGTTGATTGATTTATAAGGTCTAGATTTTTCTTACTGCCAACAAATTCCATAGAAATACTCATTAAGCACTGAATGTGGATTAATCCACCACTGAAAATAGTCCCGATTAAAAACACTATTTTCCTCCAGCTGGTTTCAACCTCTCATGGGTGCAGCAACATCTCTTGAGAAGCATCATGTTCAGGTGTTTCATCAATAATTTAAACAAGAATCTCCTTAAAATTCATCTGCCAGTGAGTCTCTACACTGAAAAAACGCAGAAGTTAAACATGTTGGTCAAACATGTAGTTTGACCGACGAGGCAGTGAAGGACAGCAGAGTGCAGAGTGGGAGATGAAGCCGGGACAGCTCATGTTTGGAAACCTCAGCTCACAGCGACTTGTTGAATCACTGATTCTGATCAAAGCCTCTGTCAACACTTCAGATATGTTTGTTTTGTGCTGTGGGATGTAATTAAGATATGGTGGCTTTGCTGAAGTCTGCAGTGTAAACTATCACCAGAGTCTCTCCTCTGTGGAGGTGGCAGATGGTGGAGGATGTATTCACACTTCAGAACACAAGCAGCAGCTTTTTGCAGGAGCTGCAGTCTAAGTCAAGTAGAATTAGCACCTTGTTAAAGAATGTATGCTAAAAAAACTAACTACCAGCAGTGTGCACTCGCAGATATTTGATTTGGATAAAGCCACTGGATCACAAACAGTCCAACCACCTTCATATTTTTTCTGGATGACCCTGCTCTCTGTGTCAGGACCCCCACTGTTTCATTAAATAACCAGAATCAATACCTCGTGGTTGTATCCCTCCACCACTCAGACTGGTCTCAGATTACGTCCTGTTCATCCAGAGTCAGATCACATATTAAACATTTGTGGGTAATTTTGTCATAATTGCGGTGTGATGACTTGAGTAATGACTGAGATATGGTTCATGAGAACGGGACAGATGGAACTACGTCTCCAGCCTTCAGCGGAGGCATAAAAAGTGCTGCTGCTGATCTGGACGCAGCCTCACTGGGCTGCAGGGGGGGAGGCCTGTCTGTGCAGGTAGAGCCTGGAAACAGGGACGGAGAGTGAACAGGAAACCAGACACCTCGACCACCTTTCACCTGAGTCACATTGAGAAGCTGAGTCATGTTCAGCTGCAGTTCAAACTTCAACTCACCCTCACACGATTCATTTCTGATCCTTAAGGTCACAACATATCATTTTTTACATTGTCACTCAGCTGTTCTCTGTGAAAGCTCAGTCACATCTGAACACACTCCCTGAAGCTGGAACTCTCAGTTCATTAGACAGCACTTTGTAAATAAATGAAACAGTTAACATACACTTGTTATTTTCTTCTACTTCCTGTGGCTACTTGGGGAAGATACTCATGTTGTGTCTCGCCCCCCCCTCAACGTGAATGAACATCAATACATCCACCGAAAGTCACAGAAAAAAGAGGCTTTATGAGTCTGAACTGAGCTGCTCGGGGAATCATCAGGTGTTGTCTGTTCACACACAGACAGACAGACAGACCGACAGACAGGTGACCCAGCTGTAATCCAATCCAACACCTTACTAACCTTCCTCTCCTCTACCCTCACTTCTCCCACCAGCAATCAGGTTTCACTCACAGTATCAAATTTCTCCTCATCATTCACTCACACACACACACACACACACACACACACACACACACACACACACACACACACACACACACACACACACACACACACACACACACACACACACACACACACACACACACACACACACACACACACTATCCTGCTTCCCAGTACTTTTGGATTGGAGTGTTTTCTGTGATATCTACTGTTACATCACCCTCATCTCTGCGGTCTCTCTCTCTCTCTCTCTTTCATTTAACTGCTTTAATAATATAATTCATCATCATTGTCGTCGTTATCTCATGTTATTAACTGGGATTATCACTGCAACCGTTATCCTGCAGCCCTCATGAGGTATCAAAAATAGTTTTACTGCCGTCGAGACGCGACACAATTGTTCTGAGGATAAGAGACTCGATGATTTAATGACAAGTCAGATGTTTTTTTTATTTGACCATCGAGCAGCTTCTCACTGTGACTGAGAGATGCTGGATTTTAGACTGGAGACTTATATTTATACTTTTCTATTTAAACAGGTATTTATCAAAAAGTGATGAAACCACACAACAGCAGCTTCTCCTGTCTGACAGACTCTGTGATGATGTGACCCTCTCTGTTTATGAGCGACAGTGTGTGGACATTTGGATAAAGAGACACAGGATAAAGGAATAAAAGCTTCCTGTTCACCTTTGACCTCCTCACCCAGCGTGGTGTTGAGGTTCTGCTTCTCCTCCAGTCCAGCTGGGCCCCTGTCCTGTTGCTGCTCCTGACAGTCCAGGCTGAGCTCCAGTTCTGCGAGCCTGCTGTGGAGCTCCAGGTCCAGGCCTAATCCGCCGGCCCCCGTCTGGCCGGCAAATGTCTCACCGGACAGAAAACTAGTGTCTGTGACCAGCGGCGAGCAAGGCGGAGACAACGAGGAGAGAGACGACCGTGGAGATAAAGAGCTCATGGAGCGAGGGGTCTCTGACAGTCTGAGGGCCTGGATCCTGGACGACCCCGACTCCGCTCCGATACCACCTCCTCCTGCACTTCCTCCAGCAGTGCACCCCATGTCTCCGCCCACCCCTCCTGTTTTGCCCTCGGGCCTCCCAGCATCCCTCCTTCCGCAGCCCATCACCACTTCGTGTTCGTGGATGGTGGTGATGGAGCTGGAGGGGCGGTAGCCCCCCTGGCTGCCCTCCTGCAGGAGGCTGTCCAGCTTGTTCTGGAAATCCGGGTCCGCGAGCTCGGGCTGCTCCAGGTAGATGTCAGTGAAGCTGAGGGAGGAGGTGGAGCCCAGGCTGGAGGTGGTGGCCAAAGAGCCTCGGCTGGACGTCAGCGAGCCTCGACTGCTGCCGGACGAACATGACAGGGTGCTGGCTGACAGGCTGGGGGGGGGACATGACACACAATACATCAACAGTGTATTAAAATAAAACTGTTGTTATCAAGTAATGTGAACTCCAGACGGTTGCATGTAACACACAGAGCAACTACAATGATTTGTTCGACACTGTGAGTCTCCTACAGGGTTTCTGCAGTTAAAGGTCCCATATTCCCGTCTTTTGTGATTATAAAACAGGTCTAAGTTGAAGGAATGTGTCATTTACTGCTGCTCTGACTCATTTATATGAACACGAGCAGCTTTAGTGACTAAATACCATGAAGGAAAAATCAGTCTCAGCAACTCCATCTGATTCATTACCAAGTTAACTCCTCTGCTGCCTCTTTAATAATCAGTCTGCTGCACCACAGACAGAGAGGTGATTTAAAAAATGATAAAAGCTCCATCCAGTCTAAAGGTGGATGTCAATGTGTTTCTGATTATAAAGCAGGTCTAGGTTCTATCTTAATACTGTGACAGTATCAAAGCCTCAGTCCACAGAGAAATGCACACAGCCTGTATTCAGAGACTGAGCCTTAAAACCAGCCGTCAGGACTTCTGGAACTTTGTGATGTCACAACAAAGCATTGCAGATTAAATTTTGCCAATCATCATGATTGAAAATATGGGTCCTTTAATTTTTATTTGTTATGCTGTATTTCTGTATTTAGCATGTTTCAAATATTCTGTAGACACACTGTCCTACAGAAGATTTCATTGGATATTGAGATGTTTCTGAGGTGTCATCAGTGGATGTGAGAGAAAACCTCAGGAGGACAGTGGAGTCATTTTCCTCCCCTCTGTCCATCCTCCTCTCTCCTCATCACCTCCTCCTCACACACTCCTGACTCTGTATCAACAGGTCTCTTAATTAAAGCCGGGCGGCTCGTTAGTGCAGAAACAGTGGAGCTCCTGTCTGCAGGTGAGACATTTGATGTCCGTCCGACCAGGAGGACAGACGGGATGAAAGAGTCGTGAGATGAGAACATAAGAGAGAGAGAGAGAGAGAGAGAGAGAGAGAGAGAGAGAGAGAGAGAGAGAGAGAGAGAGAGAGAGAGAGAGAGAGAGAGAGAGAGAGAGACCGGCCTGAGGAGGAGGACTGACACTGACACTGCTCATGTCAGCCTTTCAGATTTCCACTGTTGAATTCAAAAACCTGACTGAAATATTTATCGTTTCAGGGACATGTACGCCTCTTACAGCAGCCTTGCATCATGTCTCTGGTCGGGCTGCAGAATTAGATTTACCCAGAGATCATCAGTGCAGTCAAAAAGGCCAGGAGAACAAATGGCTTTGGTCTTTAGCAAATGTTTGGTTAATACAGGTTAAATACTGAAGTTGAGCCACATTTCTCAGCCTCCTCTGCACAGCTCCGCTCTCTGAACCTGCCTGCAATCTAATAACTGCAATTAATAAATGGATATTAAACTCATAATTCTGGTCTTCTGTGAGTTAATAACCTGCCAAGAACAAGTGCTGGACTTGGACATGATAAAGTATGATACAGCAGCTTATTGCAGGGTTTTACTGAAACATGTTTTCATTTTTCTCTCTTAAATAATTTTAATTTTCTTTTCATTTTCTCAGTGTCAAAGAATTGGAGGAGATTCTGCGATAATACAACTGTAATACAAACAATGAGTGAAAAACTGTTATTCAATGAATCATTAATTGTTTTCATGAATATTCAGGGAAGGTATAAATGTCAAATTTTGGATGGAAGTTGCTTTATTTATTCTGTTTGTTTCTCTCGTAACACAATAAGTGTTTTTGCAAGTGAACATTAAAAACTGTGACACAGTTTTTTTCCTTTGCTCTAGATCATTATTCATCTTATTTTTCAAAGACACTTGTGTTTCTTCTCTAATTACCTCAGTTAGTTCAGAACGCGCGAACTGTTGGGTTTGAGAGGAGAGGAGAGACAGAGACAAGGAGCAGCTGTGCACACTGTTGATCATTTAAATATTAATTATTAATTATTAATTAAAGTCTTACAAGCAGACAAGTTAGCAACAGTTTCAGTCATTATTTCTCTTCTCACCCTTTGATGAACCCAGAGCTTCGTTACTAACCTCTCTAACCGCTGGTGTTTCCTGACCCCGACTTCTTTTTACTGACGCTGTCATGTTCTCAGTATTAGTGCAATGTTGTTATTACTGACAGGAATGATGGACGACACTACAGATCTAATAACAAACAGGATGATCCTTTAGTACATTTACAGCAGAGCAGAGAAGAACGAACCTCTTGAGTTGAGTGTGCAGTGATGTGGCCAGTCGAACCATCTCCTCCAGCTCTCTGACCAGCTTGTTCCTTCTGCAGTGAAGTCGCAGCCTGAAATGATGACAAAAACAAAGAAAGACTGGACGTTATCCTCCATCTCTGCTGACACTGGAGGTGTGAGTGTGACACAGTGGCGGCGATGTGATTGGGTATTGAGAGCAGCTGATGTGTGTTCAGGTGACGGCAGAGTCACCTGTGTGGGTGAGCTTTACTTGGAGGAAACCAGTCCATTAACAGCTGTTAATATAATCCATGGTTTGAGTGGAAACAGGCCGGGGGGGGGGGGGGGGGGGGTCCAGATTACAGAAAGCTTTGTGTTTCCTGTCTCGTTATTTCCTCTGTACTGTCCATGTGTCTGTGTCCAATGATTTTTCACATCTGTCATATTGAAAACTGTGAATGAACATAAGTTGTGTTTATTTATTCTCTGATCAGATAATTCCAGGTTTTATTCATTTTAGATCATCAGCATCAATATCAAAAGAAGTGAACTGATCAGGTCTTCACTGGTCCACTGTCCAACTGGGTCGGGGAGGATCCCATTGTCTGTCCAAGGTCTCGGGTTTGGACTTTACCTGATCTCCTTGCACTTATTGAATGATGAAGTACTTAGTGCTGTGGCTCAGGAAGTAAAGTGGGTCGCCCATTAATCAGAAGGTGGTGCTGGTGGTTCAATTCCCAGCTCCTCCAGTTCACATGTCGAAGTGTCACTGGGCAAGAGACTGAACCCTGAATTGCCATCAGTGTCTGCCTCCATTGTTCCTCTGAGTGGTCAATATGACTAAAAAAGACCCATGTAGTTGGAGAAGTGTTGTCATGTTGGTACTGAGATACTGCGTTCACAAGGGCAAAAACATGTTTTGTGAGGTCACCACGACCTTGACCTTTGACCTTTGACCACCAAAATCTAATCAGGTCATCCTTGAGTCCAAGTGAACGTTCATGCCAAATGTAAAGAAGTTCTGTTGAGGCGTTACTGAGATATCCATGAGAATGGGACGGACAGACAGACTGTGCTGGAAATTAATTTACACACATCGGATTCAGATCAAATTTTTGGAGAACATTTGCAACAGGTTTTTTTTTTTTTTTTTTTTGGCCTTTATGCCTTTATTGATAGAGCAGTTGAGAGAGACAGTAAATGGGGAGGCAGAGAGAGGGGGAATGACACACAGGATAGGGCCGCTCGGAGCAGGATTGGAACAGGGGCCGCCTGCAGTGAGGACTATAGCCTCAACACATGGGGTGGGTGCTCTACCCACTGAGCTAAATACCGCCCCGCAACAGGTTTTAAAAAGTTGTTCAGTTCAAGTAAATTCAAGATGTTTTCAAAGCAGCTTTTGTATTAAATTTTGACCTGAGAACAACTTGTGTGGCCGTGTGGAGCCTTCAAAAACTCCACAGAGAATTAAAGACTTTGTTGGGCTCAAGGATCCGGAGTCTGACATTTTCAGAAGCTGCAGACGCTGAATTCAGGTGTGTGTGCATATTTCCTGTGTCAGCAGGTGAACGGTGCGTAGGTGGACTAACAAGGGGTTCCTTTTGTGACTGGGCTCCGCAGCCTCTCAGGTTACAGGAACAGGAGACAAGACACAAAGAGAGACTGAGCTCAGGTAGAGTCTGACCTGAACGCAGAACAACAAGAGCCCTGTTAGAGAGGAGGGGTTGCCGCTATTTAGGAAAGGACACGAAGGACGAAACAAGAGAAGAAGGTGAAGGAGAGTAGGAATAGAGGAAACATTTATCATTTTATATCAAAATCATATTTTGAGAAACTCCAGTTTTCATATAACAACAGACCTGATTCACATGATAAAAGTCTCTTAACAAGCTGCAGCAGGTGGCTGAAGGTAATTAACTGGCAAAACAACAGAAAACAAACCTGGTCTGGGGCTCGGATGAAATGCTCTCTCGCTCTTTGTTGGTTTCTAAACATTCACTCTTTGGCCTGAGGTGGTTTCATCAAAGGAAGAACTTTTTGAAAATATGTTTATGGAGGAGGGCTGTTCAGAAAAAGACCAACAGAGTGGGAGGTCGTCTTTTACATCAACAGTCCAGGTGTTCTCTTCACGTCAGGCTCAGACTGCTACAGTAACTACCAAGTAACTACAAGGTAACTCAGTACTGGTAGAGAGTGTCATCACCTGGTTATCAAAACATCGTTAGGTGGGAGACGTTATGACTCTTGACTCTTAGTAGAAACTGTGTTCATGTGAAGTTTGTCTGCTTTATGTAAATTTCAAGCTTTATCAGAGGAGAGAGGAAAGGAGAGAGGAGAGGAGAGGAGAGGGAGGTTTGATGTATCTGGAGGTGGGAGTCAAGCAGCAGCAGAAGGTCAGACACATCATCAGACAGCTGTGATCACCTCCACTAATCTCCTCGTGACACTGCTCCTCTGTGAGAGGCTGGTCCAGAAGTTACTGGTTTGTACATCAGCTAATGTCAGCCATGGTTCATTATCATCGTTATTATTATTATTTTGTGTTTGTTTACATTTGTGGCTACTGTAAGCAAACAGCCGACCATAGACCTCAAATGACACACTAATCCTGGTTCTCGACTAGTCATGAAAAATAGTTTTCGACTGAAGTTGTGATGCAGCAGGAATCATGTGCTCTACTCTGAAATACACAGTGAGAACCTGATGGAGGACGGTTTGCAGGTAACAGGGATACTGGAGTTTGGAGGTTAATGATTAAAACACGTGTCTCACCTCTCAGTCAGAGCCTTGCTCTGGTTGTCTCTGGCGGCCTGCAGGTCTCTCTCCAGGCGTTTCTTCTCGGACTCCAGCTTCTCGGCGTCATTGGGCTCCAGCCGCTGGCGGGGGCTGACGTACTGCAGCTCCTTCAGCAGCTCCTCCTTCTCATTGATGAGGATGAGGCGATCTCGCTCGGGGTCCAGCAGCCCCGGCCACGCCTCACTGTCCAGTTTGGCGATCTGCACCTCGATGGTGGCGATTCTGTGAGAGCGAGAGGGGAGAGGGTGAATGTGCAGAAATACATACACACACACACACAAACACGCACACGCGCACGCGCACGCGCACACACACACACACACACACACACACACACACACACACACACACAGTCCAGACAGAGTAATGTCTACCTTCTCTTGGCTTCCTCGTACTTCAGACTCAGACGAACCTTCTCTGCCAGTTTGTTGGTGCTGGTTATGAACTGATCACAAAAACAAAATTACACAATGATGTTAACACACATCAGTCTGTGGAGGAAACAAATTATTCACAACTACTGTGGAAAGGCAAAGAAAGCTCTCTCTGGGACTCACCTCGGCGGGGATGTCGGTCTGAGAGCCGGCATCGGAGTAGAGCCGGGGGATGGACAGCTCAGAGTTGGCGAGCGAGGGGCTGCTGCCCCACAGCTCCTGCTGCGAGCCGGAGTCCAGCTGGAAGCCGTCCTTCAGCACCGCCAGTTTCTGGATGAACAGAGCAGACAAACATGGCTGCAGGAGACGATGTGACTCAGGAGTTTTTGGAGCTCGTCCCGCTGCTCTGACAGTCAGCAGCTGGAGCAGCAGCAGAGGCTGTGACACTGTTTCAAACCCTCGCTGCCCTGGTTTGTGTCAAAATCCCTACTCTTCCTTCTCTGAGTCAGAACCCAGTCAGATCTGAACACAAACATGATTTACATATTTTTACATTCAGTGTTACTTACACTTTGTCAGGAAATCAGTATCTCTGCTGCTCATTTTGCATAAACATCGAAAATCTGCCTCATAATCAAAGAAAAAAGACACACAGTGACTGAGGCTGTTTATTTTTTAACTGCCGCTCTCTAATCTTTTCTTTGATCGTCGTGGAGCCGAAGCATCGACATCGATCTAACTCATCCAGTGTGAGCTGCTCGGGGCAAAGAGCGTCTTCAAAGGGACTAAACTGTAAAATGTAAAACACAACCTCCTCTGTGTTTGCTGCATGTCCCCCGTGAGTTACAGCGACGCAGCAGCGGCGACAGCTGCCGCACTGACACTTTCATCTTTACGGCCGTGATGAATATCTTATACGACTCTGCGGTTGGTTTTGAAGCCCGCTATGGAATTCACCTTATCTTTGTTCTTCAGATGGGGCAAAAAATACCACACCACCTCCATGATAACACTGGTGTTACAGTATTTTGATGATGCAGCGTCTCAAATGACACTCTCTTAAAACCTCTGTTTCTCTCTGAGTCCTCAGATAGTGATCCACAGATAGGTGTTTGAATTTATCTTTGAAAGATTTCATTACTCAAACATCATCTACTGTTTGCTCATCACATCCGTGTTTCCTCTCACTACAGGTTCGACTAATGCAGTTTTCACTCAGTATTTGCTGATTTAAAGCATGTTTTTCCAGTAGAGTGAATCCACACAGTTTATATTTAAGACAAGGTTCAGCACAGTATAACGTCACCAGTTATTTGTCTATATATACATTCATATATAATGAAGTGTCCACTGACTGCCTATTTATTAAGGACACCCGTCGCATCAGCACTTTTTTAATCTTAAAATGCTCATGTTTTCATGTCACATGTATAATGTGTCTTGTGTATAATTAGATTAGATTAGATTCAACTTTATTGTCAATGCCCATAGTTCAGGTACTTAGGCATCGAAATGCAGTTTGGCATCTAACCAGAAGTACAGAAAGCAGACATAGACAGACATATATATATATATATATATATATACATATATATATACACATATACACATATACATACATACATACATACATACATATATATATTAAATGTGATTATTCCATGTGTGCTGAAATGTGTATTATGGTTGTGACAAATAAACAAACTGATTCTGGTACATGTGTAAATGTGACATCACACCTGATGAGTTACGTTTGTGGGGTTGAAACTAACGAATGTTTGGTGTCTTTGTTAAATTATTCTGCTGATTATGTCATCTCTGAACTGAAGCTGTCAGTCAGAACACACTGCTCCTCTGTCCTTCTCTCTGACCTTAAGAAAACATGAAGAAGTACACACTGTACATACAACATATACACACTCCCCACCATGATACACAGGCACACAGACACACAAACATGAACAGACAATCTCACAGACTTCATTAGACTGAGCTGTCAGATGCAGATGGTAAGAGGGGAGGCAGGGGGAGAGAGAGGAGCGTGAGAGGGAGGCAGCGACAAGTGCACAGAGCAGATTATGTATTATTGAACACACTCCACTTCCAAACCAATCTGCAGCCAGATTTCCCTGATAACCTGGTTACACATCTGTGGGGTTTGTATGAGGGGGTGTGCTGGAGTACTGTCCACACTGGGGCCTTTCTCTACAGCTGGAGCCTGAAATGTTTGAAGCAGTGATAGAATACAGTGCTGGAATCATCTGTTTACTGCAGACGCAGGCGTGCAGCGCCTGTTTGTCCAACACCAGCGGTGTTAGCTCAGTAAAAATGTTTTATAGGACTGTGAAAAATAAACCAGGACCTGGAGGAGTGATGATGATGATTTATCAGGTATCGACCAACAACCACAAACAATAAACAGCTGTTTTCCAGTTGTTGCATCACAGGCTGAAAATGTGCATCAGACAAACTTCATGCAGACTAGTACAGCACACTCCAAGTCCCATCATGCAACTTTAATACACACTGCAGCCATGGTGGAAATATGGATGAGTTAACACAACAACACAGGGAGGGGGGGCGGATATGACACAAAGCAGAAACACCTTCTGCCTGTCGGCCCCAAACACATCTGAACTCATCACACCTGAGCTGAACGATTCATCACAGCAACAAAAAAATAACGAGTGTGTCACAAACCTAACATTAGTCATGTTAGCATGAACTCATTCATTCAATGAAATTCACACAGACTGATGCTGAAAGCACAACAACAAACCTGACCTCATCCAGTTTGTTTATATATTCATGAATTTATTTATGCATTTCAAGATCTATTTATATTTTTCTACATTAATTTATTTCTGCATTGCTTTATATAAATCAATGGAGAAATTCACAAAAACATAAATAAATATTAAAAATTCAGAACTAACATTTTTTCATTACCAAAATGTTTTTATTTTCCATTTATTGATGTAATCAATTATTTATTTATACTTATGTCATTTTTTTGTCCCTTTCTATAATAATGAAAGTGATAAACAGCCTTTCTACCTGAAACACCAGTAAAGACACACTTCTCTGAGGCACAAAGACTCACACACCACAGGAGCTACAAAGGAAATGACACTGTGTCGCTGAAAAATGTTCCTGCCATCAGCTAAATTGTTTTCACTTTGCAGAAAACTCATCACACAGCGCTCTTCCTCCTCCTCCTCCTCCTCGACAGGCTGTCATCACAGCGATGGGGAGGCGACACTAAAACACCACCTGCCTCCCTGCAGCCTCAGCTCCTCAGAGCCTCTAAATAGATTTTAGTACATCTGGCTTTTTACCTCACAGCTATATAAAGTGTTTTAAATCGTGCACACTCTATCCTGAGAGTCATCTGCCTCCTATTTCCTTTTACTCCTTCATTTCATTAAACTGTTCATTTTCTTTTCTTGCTTTTCAGCAAAAGTCACTTCTTTCCACAGCCTCGTCAGACGAGCTCCACACTGTACCTCACTGCAGCCTCAGTCCCTTCACTGCCTCTGTTCATCCTGAGCTGAGTTATCCAGAGGTGTCAAGGTCTTTGGCACATTTCATTCTGTGTATTCAGAGACCATTTTATACCTGTTAGATTTAACAAGAATTACATTTGCCCAGTCGCAGGAACAATTTAAAGGAACAGAACAAGCTATTTTCTACAGAACACGTTTTACTTTTACTGATCTGTAGGTGCAGCAGCCTGGCAGCTGCTGACAACACAAAATGCAGACACCTTCTGCTTTCAAAGTAAAACTCATCACTGCAATTCATTTTTTCCCCAACTGAAGTGAGATTTAATCCTTTTGTCTGTTTGTAGAACTGAACATCGTGACGA
Organism: Trachinotus anak; assembly: GCF_046630095.1. Taxonomy (NCBI): domain Eukaryota; kingdom Metazoa; phylum Chordata; class Actinopteri; order Carangiformes; family Carangidae; genus Trachinotus; species Trachinotus anak. Next base: position 7,365,665 of record NW_027273871.1, read on the forward strand.
GGCCTCGCTGTGATTTCTGACTTGTTCCACGTGGCTCTCGCTATCAGGTGTCAGTATGTGGTTTATCTGTCTCCTCTTTCCTTCTTCTATTGTCAGTCGAGGAGTTGATACTGGAGCTGATCGACTCGACATCCTTCTGCCTCCAGCAGCTTTTAAACAATGCTCAGCTTTTACATGCATCACAAATCTGGACTAAAGTTTACTTCTCTCGTGTTGGAGGTTTAGATAATTGAGACGAGGGATTAGAAGCATTTGTCTAATCACTAGAACAAAATGAAGGCTGTGCTTGAATTAGGTTCAACAGCTCTGTGTGACTGATACTCTACTCATTCTACAGACTAAATGAGCTGCTGGTAGGGTCTGAAAGTGGTGCTCTATCAGTTTTAAAGGTCCATACAGTCTGAAGGTAGATGTCCATGTGTTTGTGATTATAAAGCACGTCTAGGTTCTATATTAACACTGTGAAAGTATCAAAGCCTCAGTCCACAGAGAAATGCACACAGTCTGTATTCAGAAACTGAGCCTTAAACAAGCCATCAGCACTATGACATCATCAGGGTTATTTTCTCAAGCTTGACAAAGGCACAAGCTAAGTCACATACCCCACAATGAGAACATTAATCTTTATATGTAAAATTTTCAGACCCAATCTGAGTCGTGACACAGCCTCATGTGTCGGGTCAGGACCAGTTTACTTATTCTCTGGGATTAAAGGGGAAATAACTTGAGTATCAGTCTTTGTTTCCTACATGAAAAATCAAATTTTACCTGCATGAGCTCCTGTTTCTCCTTCTCCCCTGAGCTGATGGCATCTCGGATGGAGCGGACCTCACTGAGGATGGCCTGCGCCTCCTGCAGCTTGTAGCCATACGGGCTGTTGGACACCTTCTGGTCGATCCTGGAGGTCAGAGGGAGTCAGACAGAGACAGAGAGAGGAGGACGGAGGTCAGTTTGGTCAGCAGCAGCCAAGCATCCTATCACAATGTTCTCAGACTGTTCATACCCTGGAATTAAAACTGTCAGCCACCAAGAGATGGCCTTGGATAAATTACTTGTTTCACTCTTGTTTACTTATTTGAGGAAATACAGTCTGATTTCTCTGAATGAGGATGTTGTTCATGCTGCACTATAAAGGTCTTGTTCTGCTGTTTCTGTGAAAACACTGTTGAAATTAAGAAACAAGTTTTAAAGGAAAACATTTTTTGATTGTGTTGTATTGAGCCCTATAAAATATTTAGAGCAACAGGCAGCTCCATCTTCATTCTCAAACGCTGACTGGAAACCAGTGGAAGCAGTGTGTGGGGCATCAGAGCCTGGACACAGCAGCACATTCAGCTGGCTCCACACTATGCTGGCTAAGTGTGAACAGAGAAGATGTTGTGTCAAGTACAATGAGTCTGAGTACAAACTCAAATGTTTGTTCAGCTCGTCACTTCCAGGTAACACAGAGCAGAGCCTGTTTTCAGCTGTGGGCAGACTGGGAGGACTGGGCTGCAGGGAGACGCTGCAGGAATCAGCCATGAGAGGCAGCAGCAGCTATGTAAACCCTGTCATCAGCAAGTCATGCATGCATCTGAATAACAGGTCCTTCCACATTCTTCAGGGAGGGAAAGAGGGGGAGGGCGGTTCTGACAGAAAGAGAAAAAACAAGGTACAGAGAGAATGAGGAAGTGAGGGAGGGAGGGAGGCACTTGTCTGTAACAGGCAGAGAGAACAAGTAATCCTCTCTAAGTCCTTCTCAAACATGGACTTGTGAGAACTGTTTGTGAACTTTCTTATAATTAAAATCACAATGATCACTTTACTTTAACACACAGCGAGGGAGACGTTAGTGTTTAATTAACTGCTGTCACACCGAAGTTCAACAGGATATTGAGCATTTTACATTTGGGAGAAGTGTTTTTATTGGACTGTTCTTTATCCTGAAAACCAGCCCTGCTCCTGTTCCGCTCCTCTGAAGTGTCCTCACCCAAAACACCAAATCCACCTGTGAATGCATCATGACCTTTGACCTGAAGATACTCATACAGATTTCTAAAATTCACACATCAATAAAAACTGTTACTTTCTTGCTGCTGAACCTTTTTCAACAGTGCTCTTGTTTATCTCTGATATTGTTGATAAGCGTCAGAACGTGCTGCACACATGGCCAAAGGTATGTGGACACTAAAGCCCAGCTGATACTAGATTTTTGAGGCTGATAACGAGGAAATATGAAAACAATATTTTGCCCTATATTGTTTTCTTAAAATGGTTCCCCCCACTGATTTAGTCCTGCACTCGGGTCGAGCTCCAGAGACAGTGGGTACTGCACTTCCCATGATGCAGCTGTTAGACCCTCTCTGCCTGGTAGATGCCCACGACTTTCACACTCTATGAGGCTTCAGGCTTTTTGCTTTTAATGGAGTCACAGTGACAGAGAGACAGCAAAGGGCCACGGGCCGGACTCAAACCTGGGCCGCCGAGGTCAGGACTAATTCCCCGGTGAGCCATCAGGAAATTTCCACACGTGTAGCCCTGATTTTAAAAAGCTTCTCTAGAGCCACAGACAATATTACACTACTGTTAATTATACAACTGTCACTCACTTCAGTATACTGTAGAGGTGTCCACATACTTTTGGCCATGTTGTATTTAATTGTCACTCTTCTGTTGTGTGTATAATGAAATCATCATAAAACTGCAGCAGGATTCTGTGAAATCTCATCAGTGTGTGGCTGCATTCCAGTCTAAGCCTATTCGTATTTCTGCAAACAGCGATTGGTTGCTGATGGCGTCTGATGACTGTAACAGGAGAGGAAAGTCGCAGAGGAATGCCGTCCGATCGCTCTGCCTCAGCTACTCTTTAATCCTCCTGACACTCTCTCTGTGCTGCAGACCGGACATTCCTGTTCAATTTCAGCGGCGGCGGAGCAGCACGTTGACTTTCCAACGTGTTGAGTTTCAAAAACAAAAAAACAGCACTCCGTTGAGATAAACAACAAGAAGGAGATGAGTGAGTCTTTTTCAGATCAGCGTTCCTGACTGACGGCTCCTGAACTGAACTCGCCTCATATCCTGAGGTGTAGAAATAGGTCAGGTAGATGGGGTGTTTTCTCTCAGATCCACATTCCTGAGCTGTTGTTCCCTCGGTGCGTTTATAGAGGCGTTAGTGTTTAATGATGGAATGGAATGTGTGATAGTGCTGAAGCAATAACTGAGGCGATAACAGCCGTTTACTGCACTCAGGTTTCTGCACAACTTGCAGCCGAACCAGCAACATTTTCTCATGTGTCTGAGCACATGCTGCTGAACCGGCGGGAGGTCCAAACTCCTTCATCTCCCCCTGAGATGGTGTCACAGATAAATGATCAGGATCAGAGAGTGGTCTTCTTCACTGTACTGATTGGTGTCGTTTGTTGGCTTTTCTTATCAAGATTTTTACTCTTTATAAAACACTCAGCAGTATAACTGAGGTCTTGTCTTATCTACAAATAGGAGAAATATATCATCCACTCCCCTGCACATGTAGTGTCACTGCAGCCGCCCCCCCACACCGCCTCCTGTACATGACTCCCAACTTTTATCTAATGTCTGTCCACATCAGCTGGAATGTGAAAAGATTTCCACACAAAGAAAGTAAAAGTCGGCGTCGTGGCCAAAGCTCAGTTATGAAATCCTCCTGCCGGACACCAGACTCCAGAACGGAAACGAGTCGTGATCTGCAGCGTCGCGTTTCCCTCCATTCCCATCATCCATCTCTACTTCCATCGGGTCTGTGATTCGACAGGACAGGACTTGGTTTGTGTTACTCCTGCACTGCTCTGTGAACTGTGAGGCAGCTAAAATAAAAAACTGCTCCACTGTTGTATTGATTTTTAGTCCACAGCCACATTTAAGTGCAGTTTCATCCAGATTCAGTCATTTTGTGCTGGGGCTGAACTGTATGCAAGGAAGTATGAGTCATGATTTCAGTGGGAAAGGTCATTTTTGTATTTCATATGAAAATGATGATGATGTGATTTTTGTTGGGGCTCGTACTAAATGAACGTGTTCCTTTATGTCCGGAGAATATGATTTGTAGGGCAGGGCGCCACCACAACACTTCATTTATGGTCTGTTGTTGCTCTTTATAGACACCAGACATTTTAGAGACAATTGTATTAATTATTGTTTAAGAAAATAATAGTCATATTAATCTAGGATGAAAACAATCTCTAGTAAAAGCCCTGATATTTAATGACATTTAATACTGACTTAAAACTAACATTTAATGAACTTTCATTTGTTATTGACTGTCTTTCCTTTTTTTTTTTTTTTTAAACTGATGAAACAATTTTGGGCCCATATTTGATAATAAAGAATTACTATTATTATTGTATTATTCAAATATTATGATACTGGGCTGGACTGTATCAACATATTACATTTTGGATGTGACCCAAGCCTAATTCCTAATAAAGAAATATAACAATACTGCATTATTCTTTAGGAGACAGCTGAGGAGTTACTCCGAGAGCTCTCTCCATCACACACGTCACAGTTTTCTGCACTGAACTGAAGTTAAAGGTGTTTTGCAGGCAGACAGAGAAGCTGTGGAGACACTTCCACTTGTTATTCAACTCAGACTCTGAGCATCTTGCTTTGCTCGTCAGATTAAATTGGGAGGGCTGGTGGTCGCCTGCAGTGCGAGGATGGAAACCCAGAGTCAAGTATCAACAAATACACCTGTCAATGAGCCCTTCAGCAAGGATCACGCTGGAGGAGGAGGGACGGGAGAGCTGCCAGAAGTGAACCTGAGAGCACATTCGAAGCACAAACACCCCCTGGGCAAATCCTGTGGGTGAAGCGTGTTGGTGTTTGTGTGCAGACGTCAGGATGCAGCACTTACTCCTTGAGTGTCTCGAAGCCTTGTTCTTTGTACTGGAGCTCCTGCTTCATACAGGCCAGGTCCCGCTTCAGCTTGTTCACCTGAGACGCAGGGACAAGAGGGAGGAAGAGAGAAACTGTCAGAGTCTGTGTGTGTGTGTCTGTGTGTGTTCATGGTGATTAAGGAACTAAATCAGTCAAAACCCAGAGACTGAGATGAAACACGCAAACAGATGCAGAGCTGGAAGGGGGGGGGGGCTCTGCTCAGCATCACAACTTATTGATCATCCTAACATTTCGGTCTCTCTGGACCTTTGTCAGAACAGTTCTTACAACCATCTTAGATAGTTGTGTAACAGGTCTGTGCCAGGATGGGTGGAGAGTTATCTATTTAAGATCATGGTTGTAAGAACTGTTTGAAATACTTCTGATGAAGGTCTAAAGAGACTGAAATGTTAGGATGATCAATACATTACGATGCTGAGCAAGAGCAGAGTGCAGTATATTCTTCTTTTCAAGACTGAAGTGAGACTTTCCAACGCACCTGCACCTAAGATGTGTGAATATCTCCATCGAGAAAATTTGAAATGATATTTAAACAATCAGCATTAGAAATGAGCAACAGTATTGATCATTCAGTCATTAGCTCTGATTCCAGCTTCTCAGATCTAAAGATTGGGTGCTTTTCTCTGTTTGATCAATGTAAACTTTGTGTTTTAGGCCAATTTTTCACTTTTTTCTGAAATTATATTCATTAAATGATTAATTTATTCAAGGACAGACATTAATTTATGATGAACATCATGGTCAGCTGCAGCCCTGAAAAGACACATTTATGTTTGGTGGATCAGGTCTCAATCCAATCCAAGCATGGTGGTGTGGTCAAAACGTACCCGACTTTTGGCCGTGGTTATCTCTGCTTTCAGGATGTCTGGGTCGTACTTGCTGGAGGTGGATGATCTGGAATTCACTGCAGAACAGGTAAGAGAAAAAAAGAGGTGTTAAAAAACTGCACCTTATAATATGGACTTATTTTTCCTGTTAAGGCTTGAGAGAGAAAGTACATCCTCACAAAAGAGAAAGCTTCACCCGCTCTGATGTTAAGGACCTTTTTTCTCTCCTCTGAGCATCTCTGAAAACCATCAACAGGGATCAAAGGTTCATCTTTACAACTGCTGTCGGAGAAAGTATCTGAGAAAAGGACGCAAACAAAACCTCCAAAGTTTTTCTTCCCTCCTCATATTCTCTGTTCCCTCAAAGGTCAAAGGTCACTGCAGTCAGAGTGTTGCAATGACACAGTTTCTGTCTAAATATACAGCAAACCTGAAAGTATTTTCACTGACTGACACGTCTGTTCTGTCATTTTATCTTATTATTATTTTAAAAAAAATAAAATAATAATAATAATAATTTTACATTATTTTATACAGGTTTTTTAATTGTGATAATTAACTTGTGATAATTAACTTTTCTACTTAAAAAAAACATAATTTTTCCTGTGGAATCTGTTCCCTCGGCCGTGGGCAGTATTTGCATCAGGACCACCTGCTTGTCCAGGTGGAACTTCCTCCCTTGTTTTTTTGTTTCCTCACTAAATGTAAAACAAACTGGGCTTTCTCCTCCCTCAGCCTCTCCAGCTCCAGTACTCACAGCTGGTCTGCGACGTCGACTTGTCCCTCCACGCGTCGTTGAGCTGCCGGTACTCCTGCTGCGCCAGTCGCAGCCTCTGCTCCTTCACCTGGTAGATCTCCTTCTGTGCACTGAGGGCGTCCCGGGCCACGGCCAGGTAGTCCCGCAGCATGGACTCCTGCTCCCGCTGCCACTGAGCCCGCGGGTCCTCCAGCTGGGTGCTCTCTGGAGGAGACAGAGAAGAGGATTCACAGTGTTTTTATTTACATCAGTAGATGTGTGTGTATGTTGCACATCTGTGTCCAAATTCAAATGCCTTCAAACATGACTCAGCATGTATCAGGACTGTAAGACCAGTAGACAGTGAACTCACTGGTGTTGTGGTCGACATAGTAAGCTCCAACGACGGGGTCGTACGCCTCCTCCCAGCCGACCGGCAGCTCATCCCCGATACAGTCGGCAAACGTCAGAGGCTTCGTCTGCCTGAAGGAGACGGAACCAGAAAACAGAATCAGAATCCACCACAGAGACCAGCAGGAGACAGAAATATCTTCTCAACTGTCAGCACCATATTATGTGTGCATTACACCTACCGGGAACATATGTATGCACACGTTAAAGAGCCACAATCATTATCCAGCAAGGACGACTGAAACCACTGCTTGTGAAACTCACAGCTGTCAAGTTGATGTTTTCCTAAAAGGAAGGTGCAACTGTTCCAACCACAGATGCAACAGAAGTGTGTAATGTTCTGATACGAGGAACCAAAGTGGAGCTGGTATCTGTGACGTGAGTCTCATTTGAAACCTCTGCACCCACAAGCTCAGGTTTGATTAGGTATTTAAGGTGTGTGTGTGTATGTGTGAGCGTGTGTGTGAGTGAGTAAGTAAGAGAGAAGGAGACACTTCATGGTGGCACTAGATCATCCTAAAGATTAAGAGCCACTGAGCGGGGACGAGGGCCGCATAATATGAAGAATATCTGCGATGTGTGATATAATTATTAAATATTGAGATGACTTGTGATAAATAAACAAATGTAAAATGTGCATTTACAGCTCCTGCCTTCCTCTACCATCGTACCAAACTGACACTAATTACCCTGAAGGTACCTGGGAATTCATCTGATTGGCCAAATGGTGTGACTGCATGGCCCATCAATCCAGGCCTCCATTTTTTTTCCAGTTCATTTGTCTCAGACGCTGCACTTAGAAAACCCTGTGTGAATAATACGATTTATCAGTCACAGCTACTGGGAACCAAGAAAGTCTGTGACGGACTTAAATGAACCTTGTACAAATCAATATATAGCTACACTATCTGTAAGTTACATAAGGAAGTAAAGTGAATTTGCTTTTTTTCACCTCCAACTTCTACTACAAGTAATAATTGTGTAGTAAAACTAGTCTGACCCACATTAATCTGGTCAGAGGCAGGTCTAAAAGATGGATCTATCCCGGCTCACTGTGTTCGTCTGAGAGCTGCTTCAGGAGGAGGAGGAGGAGGTTGGGTGGAACTGTGTGTGTGGGGTGGGGGTGGGAGGCCTGGTGTTTTACTGAGTCCTCTATTCACCTCAGAGGGGGGATAAGCAGAAAAGGGGTTGGGGTGAGGGGGTGGGGGGTCCCTCTGGCTGGCCACAATAGGAGGAAACCAGCCCGTGGCATTCCACAAGCAGCGCTGACGCATCGCCTGGAGGTTTCTGGGGCAACCCACGGCCCTGCGGCGGCCTAACAGCAGCCGACCGCCCTGCAGCCGCGAAGGTAAAATCAAACACATTCGTATTTTGTTTTGATGAAACCCACCTGGATTTTTAATGATGTTGTTTAGTTTTTAATGCAACGGCAGTGAAAATCAACATGAAATGAAGGAACAAGTGAGATGACTTCAGGAATTGATACTTATACATACACGTTCTGTGACCTTCATTAACCTTGCCCTCACTGTGCTACAACAACACAGTGAAAATAATATGAATTGTACTTTATCGTTCAGTGAATATCAGCTAAATAAATCTCTGATGTTTTGCACACCACACTGCATGTTACCTGAGCTCATTGTTGCTGCTGCAGGTCACAGAACACAGCGTAACACCGGCTGGAGGCCGAGGCCAAACACTTGTCCTTCATTTTCAAAAATAACATGAGCTCTTACTTTCACAGGTTTTACAGCAGATAAATATTTAAACAAAGGACTTGTTCCTACATCATGAAGCTCCTTCTGTAAATACTGCATTTTGCAGTTGTTTCATTGACTAGTGCTGCAGGAATGAGATGACTAGATGACTGAAATCAGGTCTCAGAGCTCAGAGCTGAATCAAACTACAAGCTGAAGTTTAGTGGTGGTGAGGGTGAAGTCATGTGACCGTGGTGTCATTGGTTTATAGCCTAACATGAGCTTTTTACTGCTGCTGATTGTGTTTACGCTTCAAATATCATAAAGTGGAGTCATTAGTGAAGATGATCCTGCTGAACTAAACCTGTCAGGATCAGAAACTGTTTCTGATTTTCTGTAATCATCCAAAACACAGCAGAGAAATCCTATTGGCTGTTTGTGGAGGGAACCAGGTGATGATGCAGTCATGATGAAGGGTTGGCTGACAGAAACACATCATCCCTGCAGCTCTCTATGTTGATGTTCAGCGTCACTCAGTTATCACATGTTTAAATACATCATCAGTGTATTTTTCTCTGCTTGTAGTGTCACAGAGAGTAGAAGCAGAGTAAACAGAGAAGGTGAATGAAAGATTCAATGAGGGATTCACTGGCTGTGGAGCTTCATGGATCTAGATCCAAAAAGGAACCGGTATCAGAACCCCATGCTAATTAAAATGAGGTGTCAATGTTGGTGATTTTTTCTTTTAAAGTCCAACCAAGACCCGGCCTGACTGGTAACTAAGTATTTTTATTCCTGTAAACTTTGTCCAGGTCCCTATGACCAGTGTCTCCAACATCACATGGGATGAACATACCAACAAACTTACAGACAGCCACCACTCATCGATGAAATCATGACAGACAACAACAGCAGAGTAACAAGTGAGACTCTTCTCTACTGCCTCTTGTGTTTCGTGACTGCAGACACACACAAACAGCAGCGGCTCACTGCTGAGCAGAGAAACTGAACTGGGTCCTTTTTCAGGGGATGAATAATGAAAGGGGCCCGGAGAAGATCCCCTCGGCTCTGCTCTAAATTTAGCTCAGGAAAGACACAGGGAGGTTTCTGCCAACCGCTGATCCCAGAAAAAGCCGGCTGGTTGGCTGGCCGGGTGTCCACATCCCATTATTTGATTCCTCTCCCCGCTCACCCACTAAATCCTGTCCTCTAATCGCCGGGCCGGGGGGAGTCGCTGACCTCAACTCGTCGCTCTCTGTCACAGTTTCCCCTCTGAGCGGAGGACCAGCTGGCGGCGGCGGCCCAGCCTCCATTTCACTGTCAGTCATTTCAAAGCCACTTGTAGCGGTTCTCACATGCTTCAGTGCTCAAACGGCCTGCGATGGCTGTGGGAGCTCTTACACACTGGGAACAGGTATAATGGACAAAACGTGGACCGGACCACCTCCATCTCATTCTCCTGAACTCTCTCCCCACACTTCCTGTCCGTCTCCAAAGTCACTGTCCAACACAGGTACAAACTTCAGGAAAAAAATTAAAAATAAATTAAATTAAATGAAAAAAGCGACAAAAATTGTGGCAACTGACAATTATGGCCTCGTGCTTTTCCAGTGTCCTTGACCTTATCACCATGTATTTTTTTTTTACCTAGGGTCCTGAACCCAGAGCTGTTCAGTTTTAACCTGGAACGGTTCTAAATTATAAAGAACCCAAAGCATTTTTTAAGATTGGTTCTTTTATTTAATTTTTTTGTGTGAAAAAATGATAAAAGAAAAGTGACAAACAGAAAGTGACATAGAAGACATTGTGATCATAAGACTTAATAGACATAGTGTATATAAGATGAAATATTAGGTGCACACATGGTGGTAGTTGATAATGATAATAATAATAATAATAATAATAATAATAATAAACATCTAATTCTACTCCCAGTCAAGCTTTAATAAACCAGACCTGGATGTAGAGAAACACACTTAATAAACTGCCCTTTATTAAACACTTCTTTTTACACCAAAGTACTTTACAATGTGCCTCTAATTCCTCCACGTACACAAACACACAAACACACACATCACTGAAATAATTTGAATCCATATATCTTATGTAAATATGTTCAGTGAGACCCAGTCTGATTGGTGTTTGCAGTGTCATCTAAGGACACAGATGAAACCAATTTAAATACATTCACCTGACTGATGGGGGCGGAGTTGGATGTTTGGTTAATTGTCTTTGGCTTCACTAATATTTCTGTCAGACTCCTGCTGGAACAAAAGCAGGTTACATTCACTGCACTGGCTCATGACAGTGGTTGTGTGTTGACTTGTTACCGGACTCTGGATTCTGTTAAAACCTCAAACTTAAAATCACAAATGTACCATCTTATGGATATAAACACTTAAAAAAAAACAGATAAAGTTTTAAAAATGGGACCTTTAAATGATTAATTGATTATCATATCAATCTATAGAGGTTTGATGGAACTATTTTGATAAAAGATTAATTGTTTAAATAATTTTTCAGTTGAAGGTGTCAACCATTCTGTGGCTCCAGCCTCTTAAACATGAAGACTTGCTGCTTTTTGTGATTTGACACAAAAAAAAACATCTCTGGAATTTGGATAATATGTCTGTATGAGTTTCAGCACAGTTTCAGTGTCACATGTTGGTCTGCACGTTTTTTAAGAAGCTTATCTCAGGCTAAAACTGAATACTTGTGATGTTTTGGCATCAAAAAATGATTTGCAGGATATTAAGTTCTGCCTCCATATCAGCCTTTAAAACCCAATATCAGCCGAAGCAGCAGAGTAGACACACACACAAACACACACACACGCACAATTACACACCTCCACAGGTTTCACATACCAAGGTAAATAGCCTGGCCGGGCCCTGGCACTCTAATGCAAACTAACAAAGTGTGCGGCAGAGTGCAAACACACAGGGAGGCGGGCCGCATAGCTGAACGGTGAGTCAGACGGCAACACAGAGAAACGGCGTATACATTCCTCAAGTCCAGTTATGAGGCTTCAAACAACATTTCATAGCTGCTCAAAGTCCAACAGTGAAACAATGACACACACAAACACACACTCCCTAAACAAAGCACTGAAGAATAAACTGTGAATTCATCAGAAATAAAGAGAAATGACAGCAGAAATCTGCCTCAGTCTGTCTGCACATTACCCTTCTCGTACCAATGACAGCGTGTTATCTGGCAGATAACATTCCTCTCACCTGACGTCACTGTAAGGGTGGACAGATGATATTGCACTCTGAAGAATTTATAAGGCTCACAGAGGCTGATACCTTTCTCTGAAACATCCTGAGTTTACTGGCTTTTCCTCCTTCTGTTCCTCTTTTGGTTCAGCTTTTTTTCATGTAATAATCCTTGTAAACGTCAACAGAAACCTTTATATGCTAAGTTAGCATTAGCCCATAGCTACATTTTAAAGGTCCCATACAGTATAAAGGAAACTGTCCATGTGTTTTTTGATTATAAAGCAGGTCTAGGTTCTATATTAATACTGTGAAAGTATCAAAGCCTCAGTGCACAGAGAAATGCACACAGTCTGTATTCAGAAACTGAGCCTTAGAGCTCCAGAGAGAAGCCTGAGAGAGGAGATGTAAAACTACACTGAGATTGGTTTTTAAAATATATCAATATAAATAAAAATATGTCAAAATATATCTTCTGATGGAGATCAACACTTCAGATAAAGCAGTGGAGGAGAGTAAAATGTGGACCTTTAAATGTGACTGGATAACTCAGTCAGAATGTCTTATTCATTTAAAAATGGGCAGTTTCCTTTTTTTTGTAATACTTTATCAAGATTTTAGAGAAATAAAAAGCAGATCACCTCAGAACAGAAGCGAGAGAGAAGTTTCATTTTGAGTGTTAAAAAAAAAGAAAGAAAGAAAAAAAAAACAAGCCTGTGACTGAGAATTTTACACGAAATCAGCACTGCAATCTGGAATCTGGATGTCCTGTACAGCTGGATAAGCTATTCAAATAAAGAACACTGGATATCTGTGACTGTTCCTCTGAGGGCCCTGGGCAGGATACACACACACACACACACACACACACACACACACACACACACACAAAGCTGTCAATGTCAAAATAAGGCTGGCTGTCTTTCTTCATTCCTAAAAGACAGCCTGTACCGGGAGGGTTTTCACAGGACTGATGCAGGAAATCTAAAGCTTCTGTAAATACCAAAGACGACCATGTTTCTGAGGCTGAGCAGAAAGGAAAGATTTTGCTGATGCTGTGATCGAAAACAAACAGAAGTCAATACACATCAATCACCTGAAATACCCACAGTGAGGAAATATCGGAGGGAAAGTTAAACTATAATAACCTGCAAAGAACTACCAATTTAAATGCGAAATATGTCATTTCTGCCACTATGGGGTCTCGCAATCAAATCAACGATGTCATGAAATCACGTGGGACCGTGGGAGTGGTCTCCTCCTCTCCTCAACAAACAGACCAGCTGATTAGAACCAGGAAAAACACTGAATCAAATCAGTGCTTCTCCATCACAGTTTGGTGGACACAGGTCGTCTCAGAGGGGCTGAGCTGTCTGACATTTTCTCAGCTTTTTTCTCTGATAACTTCAGATCCAGATGTCAGATGACAAAAATCACTTATTAAACGTTAAAATGTTTAGTTAAAACTGACCAAGATCTAAAACCGTGTATCGTCAAAATGCGGTTTGTAAAAAGCCAGTTGTGACGCTTCAGGCAGGCTTTAGGATGACAACAGGAACTGTCTTTGCCTCCTCGCCCCTGCTCAGGCGCTGGAGTGAGGCTCTGGTCATTTCAAAGGAGATGCCAGGAGACACATTTGTATCTGTGACAGGTGGAAAAGCCAGACAGATGTGTGGTTGCAGCACACAGCTGGATGTACAGTCCCTATTCCTATTCCATCACAACAGGTCAAATTCATAGAAGAAGAACTGTCAACCTGCAGAGGAGCTTTTATTCTCCACACAAGAACAACAAGGTCCTATTGTCCTAAACCTGTTCCTGTTACTGCATCTGTCTGAATGTTCTCTGAGAGCTGCCACAAATAAATAAGTTATTAGATGGTCTGTTATGTATTAAAACCAACCACACTGCAGCTGTGCTTCAGGCAGTCTCTGCTCAGGTCCTGGTTAACAGTTTGCAGGGCCTCACGCTGCACTTTGACCCTGTGCACCTTGGCAAGCAGTGAAAGGGATTTCAGATGAATCAGGCCTTTGGCTGGCGAGTCTGTGCGCTGCTCGGTCCTTCACGTTGTGTGTTTCAGGAATGTGTGTGTGTGTGTTTTTTTAAGGACTTTGTTTGGGAAAGCTTTCTTCCTTCTCACTTCCTCTAAGTGTCTGAGTGTTAAACAACCAGAGGAGGAGAGGTCTTCATTCCACCTGCCACCATTTAGACTGCTGCCACAGCGGTGTGTGTTTTATCTCACTGAGCAACAGTTATTTACACTGTCAACATATCGATTATTTTCAGTCTATAAAAAGTCACAAATTAGTGGTGGATGTGAATTTCAGTCGCCCAGAGCTCAGAGTCACATCTTCAAATGTCCTGTTTTGCCCAAAGATTACAATGATTACAATGATGCAAAGCGGAGACGAGCAGCAAATCCTCACAGTGAAGCTGGAACCAGAGAATGACGATGAACGTCATTTTTTATAGCTTTCACCATGATCTATATAAGCAATGAGCAGCAACACGCACAGCAAAACACAGCAGGTGTTTGTTCACAATAACCAATCACGAAATCCGAGGTGGCTGCAGGTCCATCACAGCAGCCAAATACATACATCACAAATCAAAGTGTTAGTTTACAGTGATGCCATGAAGCTACCCTGACCAGAATGCAAATAAAGCAAATCAGCCACGCTACCAACAACAGCTACCGGTACATGAGCAAACTAATTTTGATAATCAAATAATCTTTCAAGAAAGTTCAGATAGATGACCTGTGCAATATTCAAATCAAAGGTAAAATGTGTCACAACAGACCATAAATGCAGCCTTGTGTTGCTACTTATTCTTCTCCAGAGATAAAGGAACAAACAAATAAATAAGAAAACACATTTTAAAAAATGAGATAAATAAATAAAATAATAAATAATATATAATATCTAAATACATAGCATTACAACACAACAACCCTGCTAGCACGCTTGTTGAGAGTAAAGCTAATATCAAGCACAACCAAAAAAGAAAAAACATAAAATAAAAAACAGATTTCAAAACAAAAAGTGTTGTGTGTACGAAGTTTTTCTGTTATACACGATATAAGTTAAAGATATCTGAGTGTGGGACAGCAGCCAAACAGGACATCGCCTCTCCTGACTATAGGAAGTCTCTGAGGCGGCAAACTGCTCAGGATGATGCAGTCGTACGTACATTGCTAATGTGCGCCGAAACGTAACCTGTAATAACCTCACATCATCATCATTTTTAGATTTTGATGAAATGACCTCCATCTGAAATCATGACTCATGTCGCAATCGCAGGATTTGCCAAAATTACTACAATATGATTTTTTTTGTATATCGTTCAGAGATGCTTCAGACTGTCAGACATACAGCAGGGTAAGACGTATAAATCTAAATGAACAAATTCAAATTCTGACATCATGACACGTCCTTACCTCAGTAGAAAATTGCACATTTTTATACTACAGGTTTTTTTGATTAGATAAACACAAAATCTGCAGTCACTGTGGATACAACCTGAGATGATTTTTATATCAAAGTACACAAGAAAAGACCAAAATCTCAAAATAAATAACTCAGTTTAACCTTAATCAAAATCATTTTACCTGAGCACAACCCTAAAAAATAAACCCAAATCTCACCTAATTGTAGTCATTAAAAGTAAAGTAAAGAAAGAAATTATAAAAACTGGAGTTAATGGCCCTGAGAAACTTTCACAGCTGAGGACAGAGGAATATTGTTTGAGATAATGACTGTGACTCTCTCACATCTATTGGCTGTTTGTTTGTAGTGTTGATGGATGAGGAACCGCAGCTTATTGTACAGTCGATTCATTGTTGCTCCAGACAACAGCATCAATTACACACACTGCGTCAGACATGTAAAGTACAAAGTGAACCTGATGCAATAAGAAAAGATTCTGTGTTCACTCACACTGTCGCACAGCAAAGACAGAAACAAGCCGCAAGCCTCCGGAATTCCAGACATAAGCCATTAAAGGGATTTGGTGTCAAAGTCCGAGGGGTCTTAAGTAACTGGTAAAGATGAAAAACCAGTCTTCATGAAAATCTGCCCCCCCTCTCACTGTGTTTTAGTATGAGTGGGACAGTGTGGTGTAACGCTGCATGCTTGGCCCTCTAAGCCTATTACACTGATGAATTTCTGCATTGGGAGGGGGGGTAACTCACACCTCCACACTTGATTTCTAATTACAGGGATGGAAGCAAGCAGGATGCACCCTGGGAGAAAAACAGCAAAGGAGAAGATAACCCTGGTTTTCAGGTCCAATTTTCACCTGATCAGTTTTTATGGTTCAGTTTATCCTCTTTTCACAAACCAGGTGAAACATTCTGCACCAAATTCCTCCATCATCTCTACATTTTCTCAGAATAAAGAATTGAAAATTCTATATTTGAGCTATTTTAACAATTCAATCTCATTTTGAAACAAATCGGTTGGCAAAATAAACTATGAACCTGTTATTGTGATTGAGGAAAAAAAAACAGTTTAAATCATGAAAACTGTTGGAACCACAGTCTTAATAACTGATCTGTCTTTTACCAGTGTCCAATCAGTCATCCAGTATTGAAGGGATGACTGGGATTTTCACACATCTAAGCTCCTCAAACAGGGTTTCCTTAAGCTGAAGAACCCAGATGGCAAAAATGTGAAGTACTTCTTCTGTGAAGTGCATGTTATATGATTGAAAGCCACAAGACGCTACTAAATGGACTTTGTAGTGAGATTGTTTTCTCCACCTCTGCATTATCTGAAAGGCTAGAGAGAAAGAAAAAAAAGAGGAGAAACAAGCCCATAGGTCATCTGCACAGCAGGTTATTATGACCCATTGTTATATTTTTTTGCTGTGACCGTTCCACAAAGTTAACCTTGTTGTTATCATTGTAACCATGACAACAAAGATCTTCTAATGTTGAGGAAGCACTTATTTTAACCCAAATCATGATCTTTTCCTAAACGTAACCAAGCCATGACTGTTATCATAGTAACCATGGTGACGAAGGTCCGGTACACCTGCTGCCATAGGGGTGCTATTTCAGGAGGCACTGCTCCAGGTCGTTTCAGAGGGGTGAAAAAACGTTGTTCAGGTTGGAGAACTGGTTGCCAAAAACTTCAACTGAACTAATTTGAGCACTTTATCAGGAACACCTCACTAACACTGGGTGGTTCCTCAGTTCTTCATGTCATGAATCCAACAGATGTTTCCTCTGAGACTCTGCTCCATGTTGACCTGACTGCATCACATCATTTCTGCAGATCTGTCATCTGCATATTCAAGGTGTCAATCTCCTGTTGTACCACATCCCAAAGGGGTTCCCCTGGATCCAGGTCTGGAGACTGGAGAGGCCACTGAAGTTCACGGGTCTCACTGTCACGTTCATGAAACCAGTTTGAGACAACATCTGCTTTGTGACACGGAGCATCAGCAGCAGTTAGGAGATGGTGAACTGGACTGTCAACACAGGGCAGGTTCGGTCTCTGGATTCATGCAGCTGACACTGACCGGATCCTACCATCTGCTGTGTCAGCAGAAATCCAGATCCATCAGAGCAGCTCCTCACCTGTCCAGTGTTGGTGAGTCTGTAGCCTGCAGCCTCAGGTTTCTGTTGTTGGTGACAGGAAGTGGACCCTGATGTGGTCTCTGCTGTTGTAGTCCATATACCTCAAGGTTGGATGTGTTGCATGGCAGCACATTTGACTCCAACAATCACGCCACAGTCACTGCCATCACATTTTGTCCTCATGCTGATGTTTGATGTGAACATGAACAGATGCTCCTGACCTGGGTCTGTGAGCACTGCACTGCTGCCACATGATTGGGTGACTGGATAACTGCATGAGTGTACAGGTGTTTCTAATAAAGTGCTCTGAGTGTTTTTCACCATGATGTTCAACCTTCCAGGCAGCCACTGACTTCCATACATTTCACTGTGACTTATAGAGACTTGAAACTTGCTGTAAGAATTAATGTTGGTATATTACACAACCAATTTACATCATCATTTTACCATTGTTAACGTTTGCATGCTGTTTGTTTCTTTGGTTTCATATGCTTGTTTCTTTGGTTGATTTCCAACTACACAGCTCAGGAATGCAACGTTTTCCATCGACGTGTCCTCGATTGCACCACCACAACAAAACTGAAAGTAGTCACAGCTCACAGCTGCATTACTGAATGATGATGACATAAAACTGACAAAAAATAAAGGCAAAAAAAATGTTCGACAACATGAAATCTGGAAGTGTATTTTTATTTCACACTGCTAAACTGATCATTTCTTAAAGGTCCATCCAGTCTACAGGTTGTAGACTGTTTGTGATTATAAAGCAGGTCTAGGTCTATATTAATAATGTGACAGTATCAAAGCCTCAGTCCACAGAGAAATGCACACAGCCTGTATTCAGAAACTGAGCCTTAAAACCAGTCGTCAGGACTTCTGGAACTTTGTGATATCACAACAAAGTAGTCACTGCTCTCAGCCATCCCCCAAGCCCCGCCCACCTGGATCCACCATCCAAGGATTGTATAATCCAGGATAATTATTAAGGGTAAAGTCATTGCTTCTGTCATCCACCTTCCCACTCACTGTCCATTCTATCAATTTGAACATGAAAAGCTTCTTCCTCGGTGATTTAAAGAGTGGAAGTCATCCCTCCTGTTTATTCTTCATCTCCCCTTTCAAAGCTAATGAGAATTCGCCTCACAGAGCACACTATGAAAAGGGAACATCTTGTTTATCACCAGCCGAGATCTTCTTGATGTAACACAAAAGGAGAAGGACTCCCACCTTCAAGGTCAAATTTCTGTTTCAAATAAGAAGCGACTGCAGCTCTGAACACAGATATAATCTGTGCGGGCGGGTTTACTGCTCCTGTCCTCATTAAAATTTCCTCTCATCACCACTCTGCACTCCATCACTCCCACTTAACCTGAGTCTTCACTGTTGTACCTCGTGCAAAACAGTCCCATCTGTTAGAAAAGCTACAGGTAGAAAAGAAAAGCATCGAGATCAGAGAGAGAAGCAAGGAGGAAAAGGAGCTTTGAGGCTTTCAGGGTGATAGAATGCTGCGATTAGTCAACTAATCGATTATTCATTGAGCAGAAAATTGCAGAAAACAACTACTCTGATAATCTTAAAATAGTTTTAGTATTTTCTTTAAGCAAAAATGTCAAAATGCAAAAATGCTGCTTCCAGCTTCTCAAATGTGAGGATTTGTTGCCTTTCTTTGTCACACATGACAGTAAACTGAATATCTTGGAGTTGTGAGCAGTTAGCTGGATTAAAGAAGTGATGTGAAGACGGCACCTCGGACTGTAGGAAATAATAACAGGCATTTTTCACTATTTTCTGACATTTTTTCTTGACATCTTAAATAGTACAATGTGTTTTTAAAAAATGTTAAGATTGTATTTTGTCCACACTAGGAATTTTATAAAACACTGACTTTTTTTGTTTATCAGTGTTTTCTTGTTTGTTATGTTTTTTGGGTTATTTTGAAGCTTGGATGTGAATACAGGAGCTATTTTGTTCCACTTTTATTGTATTTTATTTGTGACTTTGCAGATTTTAATTGTGAAGAGTTTTCTTTTCTTACTTATTATCAAATTATCAACTAGAGCTATTGTATTGTGCATTGTGAGTCTTATTGTGGGTATGAATGATATGGATGTGTACTGATGTATCTGCTGTCATTAAATTACTGATTATAAATTTATGGAAAGCCAAGGAAGAGCAGCCACTGTTACAATACAGTAGCTAATAAGGATCTAATTCAATAAAATACATAAAAATACTTGAAGCCAATGTATTTGGCATCTTAATTTTGCCCTGAAACACTATAACACTAAACTAAATGTAAGAAAAATATATTTACTCCAAAAGAGACATTCACAGCACTCCTCAGAATAAATATAACTATAATTTGGACAGACATGGATTGCTGACAGTTTGACTCAGGGATGTGACAGGTCAAAGTAACAACCACTCAAAAGCAGATGGGAATGTGTGTCTGTCAGTATCTGCAATTTTTTGTATTATTTTGTGGATTCAAGTAGAGTGAGGGCCAATAACTGTGTTTAATATATTAGTTTCCACCTACATTACATTGATCCGTCCTGTTCCCTCAGTGGGATCTATGGACCAGCTGTTGATTGTAATGGTCCACAGATCCCAGGACTGACCACAGGTGCAATATGGAAACTGTCCATTCATCTCACTATTGTACTGAGAACCAAAATGTTTATATCTGTTTGTGATGTGTTATTTGTATGGGACACAATTAGTCTCTCTATTTGCAGAGGAACAATACACACGTTGCAGCCTTTACAGTGGTATGCATAAATTGAATTTTTCTATATTTTTTCATCAAAAAGCGGATTGTAATTTGACCTCATCTGCAAGAGGTCAAAGGTCATCCATCTTTTTCAACAACAACAACAACACACCATCCTGATTCCTACCTGTCTCTGGGGTCGATCCAGCTGGTGCACTGGTTGATGTGGTCAATGTAATAGACTTTGCCATCAAAGTCTCTGGCTTCCTCCCAACCCTCAGGTAGTGGCAACTCCTTCCTTGGCATGTCAGGCGAGTCTCCATGTAATTATCTCCTCTCTACTCAAAATCATAACGAAGGGGAACCATCGCTTTTCTCTGTCATCACCATCATCATCATCATCATCACCAACATCAGTAACAGCAGTTATTCCCAAAATTCCCGGTCTGGGGCGTCTTGGATTGGGGAATAATAATAATAATCCATAATAATCCACAGATTAGCAAAGAGGTTTGTAAAAAGAGACTGTTTCAATGGGCAGAACAGTTCCAGCAGGCTGCACTTGTGCACCAGTTCATTTCTATGCGAGCGTCAAGTCATGTGTAATATAAACACAACGCTCATAAAACTACTCTGTGTTGTTATTTGACGTGTTTTTCCAGTTGTGAGCGCATGTTTTGCAACTTTTCCGAATCGGAAGGGAAACTTCGAGGCGGTCCGGTGACAACTTCTGAAGTGAACCAACAATTACCCGCGGTCCACAGAGCACGGCCGGTGCTGGTCCGCCGCTGCCGCTCCGCCGCCGCTCCGCTGCCGGTGTCAACGTCAACACCGAGGCAGCCCCACGTCCAAGTCCACAAACCTCCAGATAAACGCCAAAGCAGGGCGGTAACGTGTCCACAGCGGCCGTGTTTCGCACTGAGAACCGTCCGAGTGCCTTTGAAAAATCCTCTAAAATCCCCAAACCGGGCTCGTCTCTCCCTCTTGCCGACAGGCCACCATGTTTAGCAGCGGTAACCGATGCTAGCCGCCAGCCGCCGCGGGGTAACGAGCACTCCGAGCTCCGCTGAGAGGAGAAAGTACCGAGCGAATCCCCGGCCGGTAAAATCCGGTAAATCCCCGAGAAACTTGCTCTGTTATCTTGTTAAACGATCCGTTTGATACCGGACGGGAGGGGAGCAGCAGCGGCGGCGGTAAAGTCTTCCCTCAGTCCCGATGACTTCGGCCGGTCGACCGCTGCCAAGTTACCTACAATCACAACGGCAGCTTCCGGTTACCATTTCAAAATAAAACATTTGTTGACAACTAAACAAGACTTCCGGTCACTGTAATTTGCGTATACTAAGACTGATATCTACAAAATCAGTCAAAATATGTGTTTCAGTGATGGACTGGTGTGCAGATTTTACTTTTTTAATACTGCATTAGTGCTTTTGTTAACTACAAATAAAATTGAATTGAATTAAATTGAACCATCTATATTCTGAGCTGTGCAGATCAAATCATAAGGACTTTGAATGTTTGGACTCCTCTCCGTCACACAATATCATCAGGGAGGTGTATGATCAGACTAATTAAATCTGCTGCAGAACAAGATGCACAATTATACAGCCAGAGTCATAAAGAACTATTTTCAGAGACAAGAAGAACAAAGACTCCTGCAACAGATGGTCTGACCCCTGCAGAGCTGTGATCTCAGCATCATGTGGTCAGTCTGGGATCACATGAAGAGACAGAGACACTGAGACAGACTAAATCCACAGGAGAACTGTGCAGGTTCTCCAAGATGCTGGAGCAACCTGCCTGCCACGTACCTGAGAAGCTGTGTGCAGGTGTACTGAGCAGAAGTGATGCTGGTCGAAAGGCGAATACTGATCTGATAAAGTCTTTTTTCTCTTTAATACATTTTGGATGAATTTAACTGATGAATACAACCTTGTCATGGCCTAAACGTTTGCACAGAACTAGTCGTCTTCTGTATCTGCAAAGCACTGCCGATCCCTCTCTTGTTGTCTATACAGTTACATGTAGTCCAATAATTATTTTTTATTGTGGGATTGTGTTTTAAGTATTCTATTAGTTTATTTCATTTATTTTGGGCTATTTTGACTGTTAACTTTCTATTTGATTCATCTCTTCATTGTGATGTCATTATTCTATACAAATATTGGTGGTGTATAATAACCCGCTGGCCTTCACAGCTTTCTGTATTGGCAAACTCTCAAGCTCACAGCGCCCTCTGGAGGTCAATGCAGTGACCTGCTGCATGAATCCTCTTCATGCGGAGCAGTGGAGACTGATTTCAGGTCAGTTTTCCAGGCTGTAGCGCAGGTGCTGATGGGGTCAGGTTTGATCACAGGAAACACGCTGATTAAAATTCTAAAATTAAAGTGAGAAAGAAATGACCCATAACATCAATTCTGGGCTTGAAGGACGCTGAAAGAAAAAGTTTGAACGTTAAACTCAGAGTTTGTTGCAGCACTTTAAACATCTGGCTGTTACTGATTGTCATTGTGGCCCAGCGCTCATTTTTATCAGACCTGTACTTTGCATGGTTATAACTCCAGTGTTCACTCATGTAAATTACCTTTGAGTTAATAATGTAACCAGGAGCCTTTTTAAGTGATGGTGACTATCTGTGCCAGGTTTTCCAGTTCATGAGGAACTGTCAGTGCTCAGAGGTCATGATTAGTGAAGCCTGGTGGGCTCAGTAGTGTACTGTAGATTCCTGTACCAGGTTTTTAGTGGGAGTGTTAGTGTAGTTAAAGTTGGTATTAGCTTTAAAGATATATGTCATTGTTTCTTTAGCTGTCTTGTCTGTGTTGGAAAACAGGGTTCTTTGTCTTCCTGTTTCTTATATGTCCACAAATAATATCAGTCAGCTGACATCAGCTGTTATTTATCAACATTCATTCAAAGGGGACTTTGTTTGAAGCACTTGTGTCAGGACACGTTCAGGTTTGATGAGAAATCCTTTAGTTTTTTCTCTAACCTGTACTTCTGGAGAACGCCATAGAATTCACAGATGTTTTCTATTTCATTTTAACTTATTTCAGCTGTGACAATTTCTGAGTTTTTAACCTATTTTCATTGATCAGTCGATCAGTTTGCTTTATTTCCAGTTGTAGCAGGTAGGGTGGGCAACATTTACTCCACTCCTGGACTTCTGTAAAGTTTGTATGTGCTTACTTTAGTTGAATAGTACCATTATCTACCCAGCAAGGCTCCACTTCAGAGGGAAATGTTGTTTTTTCACTGGGTTTATTTCATACAATTATTTTGTAAATCAAAATTTAACATACAAAAACTTAAGTCAAACATTGTCGTGTATATTCATCTCCCAGCTAGCAACTGTAAAATGCTTAAGTTAATTTTACTGTAAACACTTTAAGTACATTTTGCTCATCTTTCTAATGTAGGCTGCTCTTTCATATAATTCTCAGTCCACTCGTTCATTTCAAATGTGGGGTGGACAGAGGAAAAGAAGAACAGAGAACGTTTAATCTGAAAAATATGTTCTCCGAGAGTTCAGAAAGTTTCCTTTTCAGATTCTGCTGGTGCAGATTTGACCTGAGAGAAGGAAGAACTTGGTGTGGCTGCAGGTGGAGCGCTCTGCCTGATGCCTCCTCTGCTCTCCAGCACCTCCACACTCAGAACACCCAGCCCGTTGACGTCCGAGCTCCCACCGGCACACCGGCGCTGGGCGGGGTGTTTGTGATGCCTTCAAGTGATGTCGGAAATATAAAAGAGATGGAAAGTGGGATTTTTTAAATAAGATCCAACATTTGAATGTGGGCAAATACAGCTCTGAATAACGTCTGGTAAAGGCGGCCTGTTACTTACCAAAATACTTAATGATAAGGCGTATAATATCTAATTTATGGATTCTGTGTTTATTAAAATCATCATACATAGAATATTAAATGCCTGATGTCACGCAACTTTGACAACAAAACATCTGTGAAGCTTTAAGCTTTGTTGCTCTTCCCCATCAGTATCTTTAGCTTTCCATGAAAGGGCCAACAACAGGGTGTCTCCTCTGAGGTTCATTTAGTCCAAAACAACTCGAAAAAACATTAAAAGTCAGATTTTTTGAACTTGAAGCTCAGCAAACATTTGAGTTGTATCTATGCAGAGACGATGAGAGGGTCCTCTACCTGCTCAGCTGCAAACAGCAGACAAAGTCAGAGAGCAGCTGGTGAACAAAGTGGAGCATTCAGCAGCTGAAGAGCCAGAAATGTCCCGCAGGAGCTGGTGGAGACCCAAAACAGAGCTAAAAGAGAGGGAATACTGGACTTAGGTTCATCAGGTGGATCCTATCTGTACTCCAAATGGATCACCATGTTGCAGTGTACCTGCTGGATGTGGAAATCAGTGACTGCGGTTGACTGTATTGAAGTCAATGCTGTCACCAAATGGAAAAAAATCAGTTACTGCAGGTTTAATGTGATGAAGCGAGTGTGGTGATGGTTAAAATAAACCAACCTTGACTGTGACTTTGTTGCTACAGAATAACGTTAAATGACTTTCATCTTTGCTCCTGTCATAAATACCACAGCAGCTAGAGGTTTTTGAATGTAAACACTTGTCATTTTAGGAAACTTGATGAATCAGCTTATTGTGTTGATGATGTCTAGGCCACACACAGAAGGAGAGGGAGGTATGGGGTGTTGGAGGGTCCCTCATTTTGCCATGAGATCTCTTAATGGGTAAATCCAGCCCTTTTATTCAGTGCTCTGAGTGATCTATTATGATAAAGGACAATTCAATTTATTATCATATATGTCAAAGACAGTGTCAAATCCTCCCTTTTGAGAAGATTGAACTAGCAAAAGTTGGCATTTTTTGCTTAAAACTTGACTAAAGTTATTAATCTGTTATCAAAATAGTTGCTTGTTTAATTTTATGTCGATCGATTAATTGATTAATCGTTGCAGGTTTGGTTAAAAATAGACCTGAATGGGTTGGAAGCCGCATTTCCACACGAGATGCGAGAGTTTACGAGCAGCACTTGAACGCAGCATTTTTTCCTCTTGCGCGTCTCGAAACGAAAACAAGCAGAAAGCGCTCGGTCACATGAAGTGCGTCCAGGGGAGCAGCGCCAAGGAGGAAGCGGCTGTCAGTCCCAACGCTGTCGGTGTCCGGGAAGCTGTGACCCCCACCTCCGCCCTCAGGTTCCCCCCCCGGTTCCAGTCGCCGATCGGTGCGCTCCACATATGGTTCTCCTCCGGCACATCTCCATTGCCCTGACCGCCGCCGTGGCAGCCCTGGGCTCCGCGCTCTTCATCGCCCTGAACTACTTCTACAAGAGGCGGATATGGTCCCCGCAGGCGGAATACTGCACGATCAAGGAGGTGGGACGGCATGTTTCTGAGTGACCCCCCCTCCCTTTTTGATTTTGTGTGGTTTCATACTCAGGTGTTTAACTTGGAGGGGAAGGTGGTTGGGAGGCTGTCATTGCATCTGACTGACTGAGTGACTGCAGAATTCTGATGACTGTAACTGAGGTGACAGTGATGAAGATGATGAAGATGTCATGATGCTTGCTAAATGATGAGAGTGGCAAAGGTGGTGAGGAAGATGAGTCTGAAGATGCTGAAGCTGGTCACATTTCAAAATAAGAAAATGTGAATGGAGAGAATGATGAGGATGATGATGATGAAGAGGAGAATGGTGGTGCTGCTGATGAATAATTGGCGTGCTGAGGATGATGATGATGATGATGATGAGTGCTTTAACTATTTAATAATTATGATGAAGGTAGCACTGATTAAAGAAATGTAAATAGTGAAAATGATGATAATGATGATGATGATGATGATAAATAGATGATTGCAGTGGTGGTGAGGATGATGATGAAGATGCTTTTAAATTACAGTGGAGATGATGATGATGATGATGATGATCATAGTGAAATGACATGATGTTGATGATGAAGAGGTTGATGGCAGTGGGTATGAAGAGGATGAAGATGATGGTGATGATGGTTTTGATGATGTCACTGATTACAGGGACATGATAAGCAGATGACAGTGGTGATGAAGGTGGAAATATAAAAAATGCCTGTGGTAGTTGTGATGATGATGATGGTGGTGGTATTGAGTCGCGATGATGAAGATGACAGTGAGGATCTTGACAGTGTTTGAGGGGATGACGGGGGGTGTGGCACCTGATGGTTTTGATGACGCCTGTTTTGGTTCAGTCCATGTGTTTATTATTTTAAACATGACCAGATACGCCTGCCGCCGTACAGGCGCCGTTTCAGGAGACACTGCTATTGGTCGAGGGTTGAAAAAACGACCTGTGTGGTGGTTCAGGTTGGAGACTGGTTGAAAACCATTTTCTGTTGTGGGATCACAAAGACAACAGGAAGTAAACACCTGATCCTGGTCTCTGATAATTCTCCGCCATGTTTGCATCTGTGTCGTCAGCTCAACTTACATGAACTCATTTGGCAGAGCTGCAGTGCAGTAGGAGACCTCGGCGTAAGGACCACGCACTAAATCTGTTCAAGAAGATCAGGTAAAGCAATGCAGAGAGTGTTCGATAGGCATGTTGGGGTTAGAGGTGAGTGCTGCTCTGACAGACTTCGGGAGCTGGTTCCACCACCAGGGACCCACAGACCAGAACAGACTGGACTGAGACGGTGGAGGAGAAGGAGCATCAGGCTGAATGATTGAGTTCAGGTAGATGGCGCAGACCCAGAAGTCACTCTGCATGCAGCATTACCACCATGCTGTAGCCAGTGGGGATCAATAAGCAGTTAAACAGTTGTTGGTCTGTACAGAAGAGAAATATGTAACAGTGATCAACACACAGAAATCAAAGGAAAGTCTGATGTCAGTGATGCAGATCATAAACTGTCCCTCAGCTCATGTTGTCCAGAGGAAGCTAAAATCAGCTGAGTGTTTCAGCCAGAAATCAGACTGTGTTCATCCTCAGCTGCTGAGGTAAAGAGGTGAGTTGCTGCATTGTGCAGGAATATTATAATTAACACCAGGACCAGGCTTCTGCCTGACTAAACAGTTAATTGACTCTAGTTGCTGCTGTTGTGAAGAGACAGAAAAAGAAGATGAAGATGATGATGATGGTGGTGATGTGTGTTTCCGGTGGACTCCTGCAGTCGGGCACAGAGACAGACAGAAGGGAAGCAGCTGTGTGACTTGATGAATGATTCTTGAATGAAGCTCTACAGCTGCAGACTGAATCTCTTAATAAAATCTATTTGCATGTCTCTAATCTTGTTTCCTGGATTCAATCAGCAGCAGCTTCTAATGGGCTTAGCCTGCCTTATCTGGCTCAGTCTGTCTTTGGAGGATAATGTTGTCAGTGTCTGCCAGCAGCTTGCTGCAGAGGGGACTTAAATGTTTTCATCCTTAGAGCCAAATTGTACCAAGATGCACTGTAAGTACCAACATGCATTGTAATCGTGTCTCCGGCTTTGGAAAAGCAGGAGAGTTGACTAACAGCGTTGTTTTCGACCTCAGGGAGTTTCAGTGGGTGGGAGGGCTGCAAATGCTCATTTGCACAGTGACAAACAATCACAGCAGAAGAAGATTCAGCTGCTGAGACAAACAGACACGAATGACTGTGTCTTCAGTTTCTGGGTCCATTCAGATGTTTGGTCTAACTTTGTAATTTCTGCAAATACATGCACAAATGTAGACGATGTGGCTTTGCAAGAGCCGCTGCATTAGAGAATCCTCATGATGACGGCTGGTTTTAAGGCTCAGTGTCTGAATACAGGCTGTGTGCATTTCTCTGTGGACTGAGGCTTTGATACTTTCACAGTATTAATATAGAACCTAGACCTGCTTTAGAATCACAAACACATGGACATCTGCCTTTAGACTGTGTGGACCTTTGAGACAAAGCCACTGGTTTTACCCTCGGTAGTTACAGCATTGATTATGGTCACAAGTGTTTGTGCAGAACATTATGATGTCACAGTGGCGCTGACCTTTGACCTTGGATATAAACTGCCATTAGTACTCATTAGTACTCTAAAGAGGCGCTGTGCGGTCAAAACAAACTAGTTTGTGTAATGTTTGGTTTCAGCCACTTCTGAAGGCAGAAGTGTTTTGTTGTCAGGCTGAGTGGTCATAGATGGTGATTGTTTCAAATGACACACACTTTCACACAAAACACACACACAATATCACACAACTGTGACATCAGAAAGGTGTGAGGCTGAAGAATAAAGGCACAAATAAAAACAAATAATAACCAGTAATAGAAGTAATGAATTCTCAGTGAACAAACCCGCAGATATCACACGTCCGAAAAGAAGGAAGTTGATACTTTTAACTTCCTGCTTCCTGTGTAATACTATTTCTCCGGTGATCAATAACAACAAATACAAAAATTGCAGCGTCCACCACGAGTGTCACAGTCATGAGAGCATCAACGCCCCCCCTCGTCCCTGTCCCCTTGATTTATACGAATTATTTCTTTGAGTTCTTCATTTAACCCGTTCCACAGATTCACCCCAAAATTTGAATTACACAGATTTGTTAGATTGGTTCGTTGACAGTGTTTTTTAAAATGAAATGACCTGTTCCCTCTCTGTCTGAGAACAGTTTGTCCATGTTGCCAGGAACTAGATTCTTTCTTGTCGTCGACCATGTGCCAAGGCAACCTGCCATGTTAAGTTTCATGAACTTCATCCCCTGTGATTGTCAGTGTGTTTACAATATCCAACCTTGTTCACCGTCATCACGGCTCTTTTTTGTAGTACACAGAGTGATTGTTTCTTTTGTAAATGTTTCCCGACCATCAAACTCTGGGGCTGAAAAATGAAGCCAACACAAAGACTGTTCAGGTCTCTAGAGCTAATTTCCTCCTTCATGACAACTGTACCAGCTGAATTTTATAGGACTCACTTGTGTACATTTTATTAAGGACCAAAGTTATGATAACTGAGGGCGTGGCCTCTTTGAGTGACAGGTGAGTGAGGGTGTATGCTTGATATAAACTGGCATACAAGACGCAAAATGACAAACAGCAATTAGCAGGTATCAGTGTATGCACTCACTAAAGCTGTCTTGTTAGCTTAGCTCATTAGCAGATGAATTAGCCTAAGGTTAGCTATCCTGTAAGATGCCCAGCTGCGCTAACGATGCTAACGGGAATCCCCGTACCTCGACACACTAATTCAAAGATGGCAACACAAGTGAACAATACAGAACCTACAATACTTTGTTAATGTATTCATCATTTTGTAAAATGGAAGGAATTCATTTTCTGCCATATTGTCTGTAATTAGTGATCAGTAATGCTGAAGTCCTGCTCTGTCACTGCAGCTGAATGCAACAGGTTCACACTCGCTGTCTGTTGTTTGAATGAAGAAGAGGCAGATGTGATAGAGAGAGAGAGAGAAGTCACAGCGTTTAATCACATTAGAACTCCTGAACACCAGGGGCTGATGGTATGTGACAGTATTAGAGGTTCACAGTTTCCTACACTTCTCTCCTTCTGTAATAAACTACCATAAGCAGTGCTTCCATGTGATGAAGCCCTTGTGTTGCCGAGCGTCTGCCTCGCTGGAGTGTCCTTGAGCAATCCCTCCCTGTCAGATCCAGCAGTGCAGATCCTGCAGCTGAGCTGAGCTTTTTTTCTTCCTCCCTGTGGAGTAGAAAAACAGTAGAAATCAATACAGTATCACTGAGTTTATGGGAAACGTCTGAACTGACAGGAGTGACTTTGAAACCTAAAAGAAAAAGTCTGTGAAGATTTGAGCCAACAAATGGAGCAGGAGGTAAACGGCTCCATTTGTTTATCAAAAGGAATAATCAGCGTGGAAGGTTTCCTTAGGTTGAAAAGCTTCTTCTCCTTTGTAATTCTGGGGCCAGACGAGCTCCAATCAGACGAGAGGAGCAGAGAGCAAGCATTGTGTGCAAGAATTGATCACTTTGCAAAAAAATCCATGCTGATAAAGCTGCAGGAAGCAGCAGCGCGGGCTCTGCAGCCTCAGCAGCCTCAGCAGGCTCAGCGGCTACGACGAGGCTTCAGCACTCTCAGGGGTTTGAGGTTTGTCTCCCAGTGAGCTGCATGAGCCAGAAATACACAGAGCTGTCAAAGCAACCGACTTTATCTGCTGCTGCCTTCTCCCAGCAACACCAGCCAGCGATTACTGCGAGAAACACATCTGACAAAATTTAATTCATCACCAAAAGATCTTGACTTCAAGATCGGTGGTGGAGGGGCTGTGGTGGAGTTCTATCTGTCGAGGGATCAAATTAGAGCCTGATTATGAAGGTGCAATTATGAAAATAAAATAGACTCATCTTTCAGGCTCGATCATCCATCAACAAAGTGAAGTTGAGTGTGAGTTGAGTTTTTAATAAAGAAGCTAAAACCGATGCATCTCAGCTCTAAAAGGGCTGATATGAATTGCTAATTGACTTTGCTCGTCTGCACACGGCATGAATAAAGACTAACCTTGTGTGACTTTTAGAAGGGAGATGACTGACGTGCGCAGGACCTCAGAGGAACCATGGCTTCCCGGTGCCTCCTGGGTGCAGAGAGAGCACTGAGGTTTTGAATCCGCCTGCTAACCTTTACCGACTGTCAATCTTTCTACAGATACATGGAGCTCAGCAAAGAACAAGCACTCTCCGTCTCTGCAGGTTCCCTCAAATCTGACTTAAAGCTACAGTAACAAAGAGCAGGGTCATCATGATGCTGCTCTGTGATGTGTTTAATTAAAGTGTAATATCAGGAGTTTTACCTCTAGAGGTTTGCAAACGCTGACTCATATTCCTGAACATTATGACGTGTCTTCCACACACTCAGGGTCAAGGTCCTGACATACTGATGATCCAGTCTGCAGGCCTGACAGTAATGAAGTTCATACTTAATGCTTGTTAATTTGAGAAAAGCAGCAGCATTTTGTTCAGTACAACTAAAGCTGCAACAAATGATTGTCTCAATTAAAGCTCCACAGTCTAAAGGTAGATGTCCATGTGTTTGTGATTATAAAGCAGGTCTAGGTTCTATATTAATACTGTGAAAGTATCAAAGCCTCAGTCCACAGAGAAATGCACACAGCCTGTATTCAGAAACTGAGCCTTAAAACCAGCCGTCAGGACTTCTGGAACTTTGTGATGTCACAACAAAGCAGTCACCACTCTCAGGCCCGCCCCATCCCCGCCCACCTAGATCCAACCTTATAGGTTTGTCTGAGTGTTTACCTGAAATCTGCTATATCTTTATTAGATCACTCAGATAACAGTCAGTCAATTAGAAGAGAGGCTTAAAGCTAAATATAAACTCTTCATACCTATTTATTTTGAAAGAGCAGTGGCAAATGAGGAAGCTCCAACACTCAGCAGACCGACCAATGGTGTAACTTGATCATTTAACTAACTAACAATTGGTCAAAAACCCAAAGATGTTCAATTTGCAATTATATAAAATAGAGAAAAGTAGCATGTTGCATTTTGCCGCAGCCATGGTTTCAACATCTGGTGGAAAGACTGAATGAGATGGTGAAAAAGTCAAATATGGATGTAATGTTTGGTGTCCACATACTTTTAACCATGTAGTGAAGCTGAAAATGAGCTGTGGTGTAGCTGTAGGTTATACTGGAGGACCTGGAGACCCCCGGCATGGCTGTATGCAGCAATACACATTACACTGTGTTCATATTCAGATTTAGTTGGATATGTGTAAACTGCACCGTAGCATACACTGTTAAATAAATTCAATTTGTAAACCTAAGGCAAACCACCCGCTCTTCCGTACCCTCACTCCTAGTAAATAACTTCCTTCACTGCTGAATCAATTATGTGTGTTTCATTTTTGCCTCACGTCTACATTTCTGAACGTCTCTGTTCTCTGCCTGCAGGAGGAGGAAGAGCGAGGGAAGCGACAGGTCCTGGTCCTCGGTCTGGACGGGGCCGGAAAGAGCAGCATGTTGCAGGGTCTGACCCCCGGGGAGCCGGCGGCCAGAAGGGGCCGTTGCCGACCCACCCGCGGCTTCAACTTCATGAGCCTGAACGCCCCCGCCTGTCAGCTGGACTTCCTGGAGAGTAAGACTGCTTTCATCCCTCAAAATCAGTCTTGTGTTTTATTAAACAGCTTAAAGTGGGGGAATGGAGAGAGCTTTCACCTCTCTGTTCAGTACAGTCGGCCATTTGTTTCATTAAAAACGTGACAACAACTCCACAGACATGTCTGCAAAATCTGGAAAATCTGATTCTCCCTCAGGATGATTTTAAAAGACAGAAGAGCAGATTGTGGGAAGTGAGTCCGAGTCAGTGACTGAAAATGGCCTTTTCTCAGTGTTAGCAACTATGATATAAACAAGTATATATAGAGTAGTTAGCGTGCTAATATTAAAGGTCCCATATTTTAAACTTTAACAGTGAAGTGTTGATATCCATAAGAAGATATATTTTAGGGTTTAAGTACAAAGAACCATCTCAGTGTAGTTTTACATCTCCTCTCTGAGGCTTCTCTCTGGAACTCTAGTAACAGCAGGTCAGTCAGCCAATCAGAGGAGAGGATCTGAGCCTCTCCTCTGATTGGCTGACTATAGCTGAATATAGCAGATTTCAGGTAAACGCTCAGAGAAACTAAATCCTGCAAAGTTGGATGGTAGGTCCAGGTGGCTTGGGGCGTGGCTGAAGGCAGTGACTGCTTTGTTGTGACATCATAAAGTTACAGAAGTCCTGAAGGCTCGTTTTAAGGCTCAGTTTCTGAATACAGGCTGTGTGCCCCTTCTCATTTTATACAATATGGGACCTTTAACATTCAAACCTACTCACAGTTATGTTTGCATACTAACATTTAGAAAGCATTTAGCACATTAGCTTTTTGACTTGTTTTGTTTGTTTTTGTTTTGCTTATGTATGTACACATTGTATTACACATTAACATATGGGTCATACTGAAAATGAGGGCACATCATTTACATAAGTACAAACATTTTTTCATACATTTTTTCTTAATTCTTTTTTCAATGGTTTTTATGTGACTAATTGATTCACATATATTCTGTAGTCTGTAATTACATGGCTTAAAGAGGACACACCACTCTTTATTTTACACAAGTGCTTTTTCTATTTATTACTATTTCTTTCATAAATCTGTTTTTTTTCCAATAGCTTTCATGTGACGAGTGGTTCACAGTATATTCTGAAATATATAATCACATGGCCCAGAGGACACACCACTCTTTATTCTACATTAGTCCTTTGTCTATTTATTAATATTTCTTACGTAAGTATGATTTTGTTTTTTCAATGGCTTTCATATGACTGAGTGGTTCATTGTATTTTCACATGGCATTAGCATTGTTAGCACAGCTGGGTGTCTGGGCGGCTTACTCGAAAGCTAACCCAAGGCTAATTCGTTCAAATATTTTATGTATTTCTTTGATAGGTGAGTTTTGTATTTGCAAAACAAAATGCATTAGTTTGTTAATGGTGTTTCACCTTTGCAAACCAGTCAGTGAATTCTAGGGCATTTGCAAAAAATGTTTTGTTTGTTAAGATTTGGCATGAAATTAGCTCCATAGGCAAAATGTGGACCCTGGTAAATCTGAACCGAGCCTGGGGAGTAGTGCTGAACTCGGTTGCTTACATTCCACCACTGCTGATCTCCTCAACTCACACAACTACTAATGTGAAGCAAACAAGCAAACACTGTCTAACAAATGATACTGAGGAAGTGGAGGAAGAAGCACGTCCAGAGGGAGATGATGAAACAAACATAATGTCATTTTACTGCAGCACCACAATATTACCAAGATATAAAAATACCAGTAAGAAGTGCATTGAAAAAATTAGAACAGTGTATTTAAAGCACTACTGGGGCTGACAGGAATTTGAACAATAGTTTTCTGTCATGGATTCAAAGTTTTGGACAAGTGGAAAAGTTGAAACTGTCGGTGGCTGTAGAAGAAAAGTTAAAGTTCGGCCCCTGGGGACCATGAAAATCTATCAAATAGCCGTTGACATATTTCTATCTGGACCAAAATGTTGGGCTGTCATTGCCATCCAGACCCACACTAAAAATCTGAAGTGGACATGAAGGACGAGTGAGTCTGCTGCTCACAGTCTGGCTGTTGTTCAGAACTTGATCCAGATTTCGTTTTTTTTTTCCATTTCTTCCCTGAAAGCTGCTGCATCCATCACTGCCAACACAGCAGCACTCGCTGTATCATCCTCATTTGTTCAGTGACTGAGGGGAAACCTCCAGCAGCTTCTGTTCAGTATCAAGGTATAATGGAAGTGAACACCTAAAGCTGCTACAACCTTAGAAACTGTGACTGTGACCTCAGACGAACCAATCAAACCCTGCAGGTCTAACTCTGAGAGGCAGACAGGTCCAGTTAGATTGTGGTGTATTTACAAGTACATAAATCCTAATTAGCATTCCACTGGAAGCTGCAGCGCTGCACTAAAAATAGCATAAATGACTTTGCTCTTCATTCAACCAGTCTGAGTGTGAGGCGCTGAACTGCAGTCGGGCTCAGAACGAGTTTCTGCGGATGTGTTCGGAGGAACGCGTCGTGTCCAGTGGCTGATTCATTCATGATCTGAACACAGAGATCGTTGGACTCTTTGTCACAGTGACATTGATGCAGAGGCGTGTTGACAGCTTAGTGCAGACTTACACACGTCAGAAGCTGTAGAGTGCACAGGGAATGACAAGTTTCTCTTTATGAAGTCCACTGGGAAAATCCAGCTAAAAGCCTGTTAACTCAACATGGAAAGACACAGATCAGATCTGTTAGAGAAGTGCTGTTAGCCTTTTGAGTTTGTGCTAAAGGGAAGTGCAACTCAGAATCAGGAGGAAGTTTCTAATATTATGTACAAACTGTGCAAACTGTGGTTCCCAGCTTTCCTCTGTGGTAAACATGCTTGTGTCAATACATTCTGTTCTAGTGGCATTAAAAGAAACAGACGTGTGTGTTCATTGTTTTCAGTTTCTCTTGACTTTACTATAAGGAGCAGTTCAGTTTCAGCCTATGTGAAAAAAATAAAAAGCGAGCCCACAGGTCGTCTGTCAGCGGGTTATTATGACTCATAGTCAGGTTCTGTTGCTAGGCGACATCTAGTGGTCGTAGTGATGACGACAGGAGCAAAGGGAAAAGTGCGGTGACGTAGTTTATAGAGCGACAAAGTCCACGTCAGGAGGAGGTTGGGGTGGATGGATGAATGTGACCCAGGAGAGCGGTGTTCGATTCCCATGTGACAGGAGCAGCTTATGTTGTTTCTAATCTGTTCGTTGTTATTGTTGTAACCATGACAACAAAGATCGTCTAATGTTGAGGAAGTACTGATTTTAACCCAAATTACCATCTTTTCCTAAACCTAACCAAGACATGACTGTTATTATAGTAACCATGGCGACAAAGGTAGGTACGCAGATCTAGGTACAGTCTGCATGTTTATTATTGTAACTATGACAACCAGGGTTCGGTACACCTGCCACCGTAGGGGAGCTTTTTCAGAACACACTGCTCTGGGTCATACCAGAGGATTGACGGTTGATCAGGTTGGAGGACTGGTTGGAGGACTGGTTAGTGGACTGGTTGGAGGACTGGTTGGAGGACTGGTTGGTTTCCTGCTAGGAGACACTGAACACCTTAGTTTAGAGTGAAGAGGATCCTCTTGATATCGACGGCTCCGAAACTCTTCTGGTAACAGAAAGTGGAGAAAAATGCAAATTAGCTGCTGATTATACACCAGACTCCATGTATAAAAACATGAATTTATTAGACCACCGTCATTAGAGAGTGCTGGGTGCAGCTGCAAGTTGCAACCAGTATTTTTAGAATATGATTTCCACATTTTTTAGCTCCCTTTTCTTTGGAATATTCAATCTTAACATCGGTAAATGGAATTTTTTCTTCTTTTTGAAAAATAACAAACCCTAAGTTTCCATTTGAGCAGTTAAAATTGAAGAATTTAAAGCACATCAATATTTTGTACTAATGAAACAGTGAAATGATGAATCAAACTGCAGCTTTAGTACTGTCAATGTCAAATCTGAAAATGTCTCAAATTGTTCAGATGACTCATTATTTTACAGTAGGTGTTTGTGGAGCTGCTGCAGCACCATCTCCAGCTGTGAGAAGTTTTGTAGGCATTCTGGCCTTTTAAAGCACAACTTCACTTTGTAATTTTCACTGTTTCACAGATTTAAATCCAGTATTTCCTGTGGGAAAAGAGGCGTGAGGATGCTGTCTTGACCTACCACCCCGACTGTCAGTATTCCTGTCTCAGCCCTGTTTGTTTTGGCCTCTGTCTCCAGCCAACTCTCCATCTGCCCTCCACATGTCCTCACACTTCCTGACTCCCTGTCCCCCTCACTGGACTGCCAGACCCACCTTTTCGCGTGTCTCTTATTACCAGTCACCTCAGCTTCCCTGCCCACTTACACACCTGTTCCTCGTTACCCTCAGCTGCTCCTTGGTATTTCTGCCTGGTGCTTTTGTCTCTCTTTATTTCCCTATGTGTCTGCTACCTGGGTGCAGTTACCTGTTGTCTTAACCTACCTGCCTCCTTATCCATCCTTGTGTCTGTAAGCCTGGCCCTCTTCATTTTACCTCTTAAAGTCCCTTCACTGCACCTGCCTACGACACTGCTATCACCAGTGTTTGGAGAGAGCACGTGGTTCAGGGCAGACTGCACCATACAGCGACTCAGTATTGGAAAGTGACAAAGTGACCGACCAGGGCTAGCAGGTTAGCATGCTAACTTCAGTAGAAGAAAAGAAGTGACAGAAACAAGAGTTAACATTGATGTTGCTTTCTGCTTCTGGAGCCACACAACCTTAAAGCCACAGTCATGCTCCCCTGCAGACACCATGGATGCACAGTTGTTGTTGTTATACTTCTCAGCAGCTGTGGCTTGTGAGAGCGCAGCCACAACCTCCTGCAGGGAAAAGGACAGTGAGACCTCCATCATCAGTGAGGACGACTCCGTGCAATATATACACATCCGCGTCATTCACACCCGTATGACTCAGTGTCTGCTGTGTGTGCAAATGTGGGTGTGTATCTAATAAGGTGGCCTGTGGAGCAGCAGGACGAGGGTCCCGCTGAGATCCCTCTGACTACAGAAACACAAGCTGCTCCTGCCGCCCGGCGTCAGGTCCGCCCTCTCTACCTCGTCACGTAAACAGGTATTTATTACTGCCACATCACATCAGCTGAAGGTATATCACTGCCCTGTTTCCTAGCAACATTCTCCATTAAGTCGGGCACCAATGAATTCCTGCTGCAGCGTGCTGAATTCAGAGGCGGTGAGGACCTGAAGTCACACCCGCCGGCGTGTGAGCCAGCATTCGGCTGCCGAGCCCTGCTGGTCATTTTAATGCACGTCTGTTCTTGGGCAGAGGAGGAATCATGGATGTTACTGTGAAACTTTCCCTCCACTGAAGCTGGTGACCCAATATTTTAACAAATGTGTCCTGTGAGTGTGTCGCACCGGACCATACGATGGCATTTTCTATCACAGTGAATCAGTCAACCTTCGGTCCACAGAGCTGGACTGATAATGATCTGTGTAAACACCGTCGTCCAACACCCACCTGCTCCGAGCTCTGACTCCTCTGAGTTTTAAACATGGAGGCTGAAGTACTGGATGTTCATGTGTGACCAAACAAATCAATGAATCATGCACAGAGACAGTCATTTTTCCAAAAGGCCAAAATAAAAGTCCCCGATTAAAAGGGTGAATCAAACACACCCTCAACTTTAAGACAGTTCTGCCACAAATCTAAGAATAAAAATGCCTCAGAGCAAAAGAGAGGAAAAACAAACAGAGAAAAAAATGAGGAAAAGATTTAATTGGTTCTAAGAAAACAGAAAATACACCCGAATGTTGATGCAGTTCCTTGGACTATAAAGACTAACAGAGCAACGGAAGGAAAGAAAAAGTAAAAAAATAGCACAATCTTTTCTTTTCCTGAGTTACAGCATTGAACAATAGTCAGAAGTGTTTGCAGAACATTGTGATGTCACAGTGAAGTTGTGAATGAATTTATGAGTTATGGCCAAAAACCTATTTTGTGAGGTAACAGTGACTTTCACCTTTGACCTTTGACTACTAAAATCTAATCAGTTCATCCCTGAGTCCAAATGAATGTTTGTGCCAAATTTGAAGACGGTCCCTGAAGATGTTACTGAGATGATCATGTTCACGAGAATGGGACAGACTAATAACCCAAAAACATAACGCCTCCGGCCCTGACTGTCGCCGGGTAGAGACGGGAAGAGTTCAAAGAAGGCAAGAAAAAAATAGCCCAGAACAGATTGTTTTAAAAAAAGAAAACCCAAAAAAAGAAAAAGCAGCTGCTCAGTTATATTTTGCTCAGAGCCTCACTGACATATCATGACTGGAGGCAAGTAGATGGAAAAAATGAATCCGACCAATTTCCCCAGCAGGAGAAGGTGGAGATAAATAATGGCCGTGTCGTCTCAGCCTATTTCATCCCTGGGTGAAAACCAGATTAGTGATTTCTTTCAGTCCGACGC
The DNA here is from genome assembly GCF_046630095.1 of Trachinotus anak. Lineage (NCBI taxonomy): Eukaryota > Metazoa > Chordata > Actinopteri > Carangiformes > Carangidae > Trachinotus > Trachinotus anak. The sequence continues at coordinate 7,404,261 of NW_027273871.1, forward strand.
ACATCTGAAATTAATCTGTGACCAATTTGTTTAAAGGTGGAATACCAGCAGTCTATAATTCAGCTTATTGCTGTGATTTATGTGAAAGCCTTCTGCTTCTACTGCAACAACAAGGAAAGTGACAGAAAACATCTGCTAACCGGTCGAAACGCCCTCGAGCGAGGCGACCAGTCAGGGCTGCGTGGCTGTTTTTCTGCAGATGACCTTGCAGCCACAGTTTCTTTGTGTAGATCGATAAAAGAACATTTCTTCAGATCCTGTGTGACTCTCAGTGCCTTGTTGTCTCTGCTGCTGTAAGCTTAAATAATAAAACTTACACTTAAACAGACCCCTCGGGGTGTTATAGTTAGATAACACGCCACTCCCTTCTTATCACAGCCTCATTTAATTGTGGGACCTCCAGTGAAAACAGACTTTTCTTATGATCATTAAAGATTTAGACTTTTCTCCAAAGAATATGTGATCAGAGCATTTGGAAAACCATATTTTTAGAGCTGCTTTTGTACTTTAAAGCATTTCCATCCTGTCAGCGTGGACTAAACACAAGTTAAAGCTCCATATTTTACTCTTCTTCTGTGTTTTATCTAAAGTGTTGATCTCCATCAGAAGATATATTTGTGGTTTTAAGAACCAGAAAACCATCTGAGTGTAGTTTTACATCTCCTCTCTCAGGCTTCTCTCTGGAGTTGTAGTAACAACAGGCCTGAACGCCCCCGCCTGTCAGCTGGACTTCCTGGAGAGTAAGACTCCTTTCATCCCTCAAAATCAGTCTTGTGTTTTATTAAACAGCTTAAAGTGGGGGAATGGAGAGAGCTTTCACCTCTCTGTTCAGTACAGTCGGCCATTTGTTTCATTAAAAACGTGACAACAACTCCACAGACATGTCTGCAAAATCTGGAAAATCTGATTCTCCCTCAGGATGATTTTAAAAGACAGAAGAGCAGATTGTGGGAAGTGAGTCCGAGTCAGTGACTGAAAATGGCCTTTTCTCAGTGTTAGCAACTATGATATAAACAAGTATATATAGAGTAGTTAGCGTGCTAATATTAAAGGTCCCATATTTTAAACTTTAACAGTGAAGTGTTGATATCCATAAGAAGATATATTTTAGGGTTTAAGTACAAAGAACCATCTCAGTGTAGTTTTACATCTCCTCTCTGAGGCTTCTCTCTGGAGCTCTAGTAACAACAGGTCAGTCAGCCAATCAGAGGAGAGGATCTGAGCCTCTCCTCTGATTGGCTAACTGCTTTCTGAGTGATCCAATAAAAATATAGCAGGTTTCAGGTGAAAACTCAGAGAAACCAAATACTGCAAGGTTGGATGGTGGGTCCAGGTGGGCGGGGCTTGTGGCATGGCTGACTGCTTTGTTGTGACATCACAAAGTTCCAGAAGTCCTGACGGCTGGTTTTAAGGCTCAGTTTCTGAATACAGGCTGTGTGCGTTTCTCTGTGGACTGAGGTTTTGATACTTTCACAGTATTAATATAGAACCTAGACCTAGACTTTATAATCACAAACACATGGACATCTACCTTTAGACTGGGTGGAGCTTTAAAATGTGTCTACTGCCCTTTACCAAATGGCCTAATTGGTCCTAACTTATTACAGTGAAGTTACATCCCTGAAGTACAAAAGAAAGAGTTGTCTTTAAACACCTGTTAAGTGACAGGTGTGTAAAAAGAATAAGCAGTAGTACAAAACAGGAAAAAAACTCCCACACACTGTCAGCACTTTATTAAGTAAATTTATAAGATACATTTAATTTCACCCTGAAATACCTGCTGAAGGCCGTTTGACCAATTAAAGTAGCTTTTTAATAAAATTTTCCGTCTGATTCTTTTTTTTTTTTGTATGTGTTCCCAAAGTCTTGAGACCCTGGGAACACATACATTATCTGTGATAAAACATGATAAGCTTCAGTCACATGATAACAAACTACAATCTGTTATGACATGACCAAAGTTTCATGTTTTGAATCCATTCACTGAAAAGAGTCGTTCGACACCTTTGAAAGTTTTGGAAAAAGCAAACCTTTAGTTTAGAATCTTTTATCACAGTTAAAATCCAAAGTAAGTGAAACATGGAGAAGGTGTGGGTGTTAAATATCAACAGAGTAACATCACTAAAATGCCAGATGGTTATGAACGTTTGTGTTCTCTCTGCTGCAGTCGGTGGAGGGGAGGACCTGCGACGCTACTGGTCCGACTACATGAGGAGGACTCACGTTCTGGTGTACGTGGTGGACTCCGCTGACAGGAGCCGCCTCCCTTTGGCGAAGGCTGAACTTCACCGGCTCCTGAGGGTGGGGCCTCACATGCCCGTGGTCATCCTGGGAAACAAGCAGGTAAAGCAAACGAGCTGTGATGTGATGAAACGTAAAGAGTATTTGAGATGTTTTGTCAGCCTTGTTGATGTTCGTCCACTCTGAGCCGCCACTTAATTGGAGGCTAATTTTAAAATCAGCACTGCATGAACACATGATGATGAATTAAATTCATCTTTGTATCATCATAAATGAATGGGAACCAGTGGCTGCCTTGAACAATAGAAAAATACATCTAAAGGCAACAATAACAGGAGTAAGAACAAAAACAGTGACTTTTTCTTCAAATTTAACACTAACCTAAAAGCCGTCACACTCTGGTGGACTGGTGTTCTGGTAAAAACCCTCCAGTTAAAATTATACTGAGGTCTAAACAATGAAAAAAACAAGTAAATATGGAAAAACAAGAGAAGACTTAATGGAGTGAACAGGTGCACGTCATTCCCTCCTCATGAATCCAGCAGAGATGATCCATCGCACTCCTGAAATAAACATTTCTACATTTCCTCCTCGGCTCGTATTTCTTCACTCTGCCTGGCACTTGTGAAATTATACATGACCCTTCGAGGGAAGCGGGGACATTCGTCACACGTGCTGTCAGAGCGCTGCAGCTTCCGTCCGCTCAGTGCTGTGGGTTTCTCTAATTATCAGCAAGGAAAGAATCTGAGATAAAACCTCACAGAGCAGGAGCAGTATGAGGGTAAATATTCAGTGTATCATGGTTAAACGTCCAAATCAAGAGGTGCTTTAAAACACCACAGGTGTGAAATGAACACACTTGTCTTTCCCTCCTGTCGTCTTGAAGATTAATAATAAAACTCCTACAGAGTCAGTCTTGTGCATTTTTAAACCTATTGCCTGTTTGTGTGAGCGTTTGTAATGCAGATTGTCTTTCAGGTTAAACTGATGAGTTTTGAAACGATAACATCAAAATGTTCAACACGAATGTAATATTTTACTGAAAGTGTGGGTTTGCTGATTTGCAAAAGACTCCTTGACATCTGGGTGAATGTTTGACTAAATCTAGTTGAATATTGAACATTTATTCAACGTCTGCATCATTGTTTTAGCAGCTTTTAAATGTCAACATGCAGTGAGGACATGCTTCACATTCATTTAGGTAATGTTAAATACAGACCTTCTGTTTGCGTGTGTGTTGAGGCTCCCAGCCAAACTATTGAGAATATTTTATATTGGTAACATAGGCTGCTGGTTGTCCTGCTGCACAGTGGGGAAGTGTATGTTTTTGCTGGAGTGGTTGAAGCGATAATAAATCAATGCACTAAAGAGCAGATGAGTGCTGAGGAAAGTACAGCTCTTCAGTTTGGAAAAAAAAAATATAATGGGTTCGTCCCCGGCCTGTTCCTCATCCCTCCACCAAGTTCGGTGCAAATTGGCTCAGTGCGTTTTGTGTAACCCTGTTGACAAACTGAAAACTGTCCTTCCCCTGATTCATGTTCCTCAAAGAATACCACTGGTTTTAATATTGATGGATGTATTATTACTGACCTAATGCACCTGAATGTAATATCAGGTATGCAGTTTTCAAGGCAGTGCTGTACTGTGCAACAATAATAAGATTAATTTAAACTCTCCAAGCTTATATATATATTTTTTTTCTTTCACTCTGAATGAATGTAAAGCAGTATATGGGATGATGGGATGGTGTATGTGTGGCAGGAAAACATCTTCATTCAACCTCGGTTGTCCTGGGCAAATGACGCAGGTAAAATAAAAGAAGCAGTGTCTTCAGAAGGAGGAGCTCTCTTTGACAGCGATACTCTCTCTCACCCACCACTACTTTGTTCTCTGCCTCGGCACTCGCTCTGTTTCAATAGTACAAAGGATGTTTCCAGCAGAACCTGTGTGTTGGAAAAGATGTGTTGCAAAGAAACGAGGCGGACATCTATAGACTCAAGCCTGGGTTGAATGGTTTGTGTAGGAGGCCGGCATTAACTTCACTGTCTTTGCATATGAGTTGTGATGAGAACTGAGACATCCACCGTTTGAGAATATGACATGTAGTTATTTGCAATGACACGTTGTAAAGTGTTACGTAAATTAATGGTAATTTTATTCTTACTTACAAAGACAAGTCAGCTTTATCAGGTACAATACATTTGTTGGTCTGAGGAGAAGGTCTTACCTTGATGGCCAGAGCTACCAGGACAACTTTACACAGTGATTTTCTATGGGGAGAAAAAGAATTAAGGCAGAGATAGGAATTATTTTATCTAACACCACCACTTGACATTTCTGTGGTGCTAGCGCCTCGTGCTCCTGTCGTACTGTACCACATGTTCTTGTGGTACCTGTATGATATTTTGAGACATTTACCACAGGATTGCACCTCAGGCTTTGTGGTATTGCACTATACATTTTGTAGTATTGTACCACGAGCCTATGCAGTAAATTCCTATAGTACTCAGATGCTTGTGTGGTATTTGAAGACGTTTATCACAGCGTTGTATCACACGTTAGTTGCCTTAGAAAATGCAGTTTGTAGTAAATCTACAGGTTCTGTGATATTACCACAGAATTTACTTCACCTGTGGTACTTTAAGGTCAGACGTGAATACCACAGGAACATTTTGTCACAGGAAACTTTTGTATGAATATCTCTTACCAAAATGTGGCTGCATGCAGCTAACCAAGCTACAGACTTGGATCTTTTGCCATTTTTTGCCAAAAACATGAGTGTTGAAAACATAATGAGGATATAGCTGACGTCTTTAAGTTTCAGTGGTCGTTATTTTACTTTAACAGACATTTATTTTAAACCTTTTTTTGAATGTTTGTGTACATTTTTGCACAAAAAGTAATTGCTGGAAGGTCAATACTGGCATACTTTATAATGAATACTGGTTATTGTCTTCAAAATGTGGATTTCTTGTCAAACTGAGTGTTATCTGGTTCTGCTCTTCACAGGATAAGCCCAATGCTGTCAGTGTGTCGGAGCTACATGAAGCCTTGTCTCTGGCCTCTGTGACTGAGGACAGGAAGCTGTTCCTCCTGGCTGCCCAGCTGGGTTCGGATGGAGCCCTGAGGAACTCCTGCCAGGGCCTGGACACCATCCAGGACCTCCTGCTCCAGCTCGTCTGATCTCAACTCTCCCCACAGGGAAGAAGAGGAGGGACGGAAACAAAAGGATAGCTTAGGGACATCCTCCTCCTCCTCCTCCACCTCCTTCTTTTCTTTATATAAGCTCTGGCTTATTTGAGGCAGAGGAGGAGGAGGAGGTGATGAAGGCCTCTGAGACTGAGGCAGAGGATTTCTTTTTTTTTTTTACTGAAGAGAAAAAGATTGAGAAGATGGCAAGATGGAGCGCAAAGCCTTCCTGTACCTCCTCCTTTTCCTCCCTGTTCTTTTCACAGTACGTCAGCTCTTCCTCCTCCTCCTCCTCTTCCTCCTCCTCCTCCAGTACACTTGTCCTCCAGCTCATCTCGTCACACTCCCTGGAGAGGAGGAGGTGCAGAGTGAGGAGGACGTGGACAGAGGGATGAGGGTTTATTCACAGATCTGTGACTCAGAACCACAAAGTTCACCTCCTGCCGATGACTCAGACTGTGAACTAGTCTTAACGTCAGCCTGCTACAGGTTTTTATTTAAGCATGTAGATTCTACTGTATATAAAATCTGAACTGAAATATGTCGTAGATACATATACACATTTTAGTTTGGTTTGCAGCAGAGCAGAACAGGCAACACTCAGCGTTGCCAGGTTGGAGGCCCTGGGGACTGAAGCTGCACCAGCTCTGTGAATTTAGTGACTGGGTTTAACAGATTCTCGCCGACCTCTACACCGAGGCTTTTCTGAGATCTAGGGGAATTTTGTGAGGGGATTTAAAGGGACCCCCTGACATTTGAAAAGGCAGCGTTATTTTCCCTCTCACAGCTCTCGTCAGGTTTCTACACTCCCGTGGTTTTCTTCACGCCAGCCTGAGAGCATTGCAAGAATCTGTCTGAAACCAGTTCCTCTCTGTGTTTAGTCTAAACAACACTACACAAATTACAGCCAACTACCAGCACTGGATCAATTCAGTCCAGATTGTGTTAATCATTGAACTTGAAGTGACGGCACATATCATTTATCATTTGGCACCGTGTGTTTCCTGCCAACACATATTGAGTCCTGCAGGAATGAGTCTTAAAACCTGGACATTAGTCTCATGTCATCACTTCCTGTTCCCTCGTCCTGAAGTGTTTCTGGTAGATGAGTGAAATCAGGTCTGTGTTTAACAGCAGCTCAACACATTTTCAGGTTTGATTCTCTGGCATCAGATCCGTCAGTGAATCCCTCAGTCCTGATTCTTGAAGCTTCTCCGGCTGTTAAAAAGGCCGGTTGCTAACAAGAGTCTAAATGAGACGACAGAGGTTGTCGGGGACGTTAAACGTCATCAGTCCAACATGAAAACCGATCTCCTCACCAGTCCACCTTTACAGCCTCGCTGTGTTTCTACAGACTGTCACTAACTCTGTCAGAGGAAAGGCTTCTGTAGAAGAGCTCAGAGCTGAATCAGACTACAGGCTGGAGGTTAGTGGTGGTGACGGTGAAGTCATGTGACCGTGGTTTATCTAAGATGTACGCAGCAAACATGTCCTGAAGCCCTATTTTTCTTTTCATCAATGAATCCCATGAAAAGACCAAAACCAACAATGCACGTCTCAACACTGTCTGACTTCTCCACCATGAAGGTGTACATGTTTAAATGCGGCTCACAAATATAAAAGAAAAAAAAGCTGGATAATGCTGGACACAAGTTTTTAGTCGTGCATTTTTGGGCACTATTTTCAGCGGTGGATTAATACACATTTAATGCTCTAGTGAGTATTTGGGGCAGCAGGATGTGTGTGTGTGGGACTGAGTCAAAATAAACTGCGTGTGTGTTCATAATAATGAAGCAACATGTCATCAGTGCGACAGTGTGACTCACTGATGAGTTTTTAATCGTTTTTTGGACGACAATGGAGCCACACAGATAATACTTGTTCATGGGATCAATTAATTGTTGGTGTTGGTCTTTATGTGCGACATGTTGACAATGACGCTATCACCAGCTTCATCCTTTAATGTTTTTGCTCATTATTGAGCCAGAAGAGACGTATTCAGCGAGGACGGGATCAGTCAGATTCATCACTCCATCTGTTTGTCTGATTTGAGCACAATTTGGATTTCACATAGAAACACACACACACACACACACACACACACACACACACACACACACACACACACACACACACACACACACACACACACACACACACTCCCAGTCCTCTTTGCTCCACAGTTGTGTAGAATGTACTTAGACAAGACGCAGTTAAAACACACACCCTTGAATGTATCAGTGCAGATGTGACTACTGAGTGTTTGACTTTAAAGCTACTTGTACAGATAAACTGCAGTTGGTTAGACTCATGATTATTTTAATGCTGTCTGTGTGCAGCCATGTCTGCTTATGACGCACAATCTCGTAATGAATGTGAAGTTTTATTCCTTTTGATGTCGTGTGGCTCTGCAGAAATGTTGTTCTCACAGCAAGCTCGCCTCCCGTGGACTGCTGTACGTACTCTGTTTTTATTGCCAGTGACTGCTTTGTTGTTTTCCTGTGTTGTGGAAATGGGAACTGTTAGATATGAATTCATGCATGTCATCATGTTTTTGTTGTTCTCTTTTAAAACTTGAGCTGCAATTTTGGATCAAGTCTTGATGTGTTTTTTTCTTAAAACGACAGAAAACCTTCTAATTTAATGTGAGAATCTCACTGAGAGATTTTGCACGAGACCAGAGTTCAACTGGAAAAATAAGACCTGCCAATAAACATAGTTGTGTACTTAACCTATGTACACAAACTTATCTCACAACACACAAAAAAAAAAACACAGGCAGATCTATAGAACGCCTCCCGCTTGGGAGCTTATTGCTCAGTGTTGAACAACATGTGGAGTCTGTCCCACTGTGTCTGCTGACTGAGCACGTCAATGCAAACACAAAGATAAAATCTATAGGCCTCCACGGCTGCTGGAACCGGTTTCGTCGGGCAAAGTACCAAAACTGGTCAAACAGGAAGTTTTCACGAGACAGCATGAAAACACACACCTCGTCGTGTTCATGTAAAGCTCAGATTAAAGATCAATGATGTTGTGAAACGTGACGTGAACAGAAAGGATTTTCACGTCTGACATTTAAAAATTCTGCGGTTTGAAAAAAGTCTTAGATTCCTCAGATCTGAAGTTGTGAGTTCAGAGATGCAAAGTGTTCACACTATAAAAACAGCATCGATGTTGAATTGTGAGGTTGTAGGAGTCCAGACTGAAGCCCTGAAGGGCACGTGCAGCTTTTATGTATGTTCGGACTGTATTTACTGTACTGTAGTTCCCAGTGCAAGAATATATCTACACCAAGAAACTACAAATTCATCATGACGGACATGTTAAGGCCTCACACGGCTGTAAAACTGATTGCACACAAAAATAAAAATGGCTGGATGGATAAAAATGGAAAAGACAAATTTGCTGTTCCAACATATTTTACCGCTGATGGAGAAAACATGTAAAACTCTTAAGTGCTGGAGGACTTGAAGCCTTCGGACTGACGTGAAATTTACTGCAAACAGTTGTGGTTTCCTGCTGACTGACCCTCTGATTGTTCCTGGACGGCCACCATGAGATTGATTTTCAGGTTTTGACTGAAATGTCTCAGCTTCTGGATGAATTGCCATGAAATTTAGTGCAATAACACAAACTTAAGTGACCAGGTTACAGTTGGTTTTGAGCAGATTTTGCTCTGATATCTTGGCCTTGTTTACAGGCAGCAGAGTTTCTAATCTGCTGGTTACAAGTAGAGATAAGAGATAATTATAAGGGGTGATGCAGTCATCTATTTAAAGCTACAATATACAAGTTCTGGAAATCAAGCAAGACTCAAAGCTCCGCCCACCTTTCCTCTACATCCTCGGTGTGTTCGCTGTCTCCACTTTTGCAGGAATCAGGAGCTTTCTATCCAGTATCAGCCTTAGTGAGCAGATAACACTAGCTTGAAGCTTCAGTGTTAGCGGAGTAGTATGCCACATATTGATTGACAGCTGTGAACTCCCACCCCTTTGGTCCTCTCTGATTGGTTAGAAGGACGAGGCTCATCAGGAACCTCAGAAGGGAGTATCCCTGCGCCGCTGAAGCCTTTGGCAGCACCTCTCTACATCAAGGTGTGTCTTGAAGCATATTTCAAATAACAGATGAAACCACAGTGGCCTCAGTTTCCATCACTGATTTGTTAAATTCAGATTCCTTTGAGCCGTCGGTCTCCCGTGACTCACCTCCAGACAGGAAGTGCAGCAGGCAGCTTCTTCTATCACTGATACAGTTTCACCATGTAAAGCTATGCTTCCAAATAAGGTCAAGCAGAGTGGGCAGTGGTCTGATACTGCTGCATGCCCACACTGAGCGACAGTAACCAGGTTACCACCGTCTGTACAAACGTGTCGTCAGGTCTCTCTGTATTCCTGAAGTGCAGGTGAACGCACTGACTGACGACCAGGTCATATCTGGACTTTGTCACATACTTTGGTTTATGACCAAACACCTACGAAGCTAAAGACATTCCCATCAGCCTCAGCTGCACTTTGTTCTCCAAAAGGTTTTTAGCATCAGCCTGTTAGCATTTAGCTCAAAGCACCACAGAGCTGCAGCTTTAACTGGTTTAATAACTGGACAGATGTCATTCACCAGATGTTGGGCAGCACTGTGCTGAACCTCTGGGCAGATTGTTTCCTGTCAGGGACTCGAACCTCACTGACCGTATGATTATCAGCAGTGAAATGTGGAACCACAGAAAACCTCATGAATCCTAATGCAGTATCTGCTCAGAGTCAAGTTTTCAGATTAGAGTTTGTTTTGCCAACATGAAAAATGAAGCAAAAGCCTGTTAGTTTAAGATTCAGCTCCCATCTGAACTGACTGTGTCTGAGAGCGTTGATTCATTATTCAATTAACGACCCAGCAAACTGTGGAGCACTGGAGCAGAAGCTTTCTGGTTTCTCTGTTGGATACTAGGTAATCACATTTTTAGATGTATTTTTCAGCTTGTTTATCAGAAGCACGCTGGAGGTTTCTGTAATGGACGAACTCCACCTGAGCATCACAGCTTCAGTTTTCCAGCCTCACATTTACTGATTTTCATCTGAGATCCAACGCTGCAGCTGCTTTTGGCCCCAGCTGTGGTTCTGGTGCTAAATGTGACTTTAACTGGATCAGTTTGACTCAGCTGGTGCTGCAGGCGCTGCGCTTTGTAAAAGTCAAGGTTATTGTCTATACAATGTTTTAAAACATGTTCAGCTCAGTTGTGTCTCCTGCTCCCTTTGTGTTTCCACCAATACTCTGCAGCCATGGCAACGAACTCACCAGGGTCACACACGAGTAAATCCATAGAGCTGGATGTCACGTTCACACGCTCTACAGAGAAAACAGTGTCCAATCTACATTAAAGGAACAAACTGTCCAGAATAATAAGGAATGTTGCGTTCAAGACAACGGGGATATCCAAGACTCCAGAGTGGGAACGAAAATAATCAACAGCCAATCATGTTAACATTAATAATGCTGGAGTAAACTAGTGGGCTAATCGTTAATAATTACAGACGTCTCTGCAAAAACTTCATTAATATGTAAAGAATGCAAATATATCACATACAATAGTAAATGACTTTTTAAAAATCGTTAAATAGTGTTTGTAATATTACACAATGGAGAAGACCATGATTGTAGTTGCTGTGATGTTAAGTCAGGTTAATCTTCCTGCATGAGTTTCTGATCTGTTCATCAGTTCAAATCACCCCCACCACCCCCACCCCCCCACAAATCGAAGCTTGTAATTTCCAACTTTCCAACATGTCTTGAACGCAGCAAAAGATACTGCCAGTGCATGGAGAGGTGAGACGTCTTCAAGAACCTCCAGCAAGTCCAGCATCTAAGAAAACCATGATCTGGATCACTGGGATCTTCAGACATGTTGGTTTTGGTCTTTACATGAGATTTGTTGACAATAAGAAAAATCATTAAAGGTCCAATAGAGTCTAAAGGTTTTTAAAGGTCCATACGGTCTAAAGGCAGATGTCCATGTGTTTGTGATTATAAAGCAGGTCTAGGTTCTATATTAATACTGTGAAAGTCTCAAAGCCTCAGTCCACAGAGAAACGCACACAGCCTGTATTCAGAAACCTCTCCCTCTCCCTTTAAGGCTGGATGAGATGTACACACCTAGTATATGACTGCGTCATTTTTAAGACGTGGCCAATAAAATGCATTTTTATTTGCCGAAATTTGTGTCAGGAAAGTGAAATGCATTTTGGGAAATTGGTTATATTTCGTTTGTTTGCATTTTTAGCCAAGAAGAAGTTTTTAAAATCTCAGTTCAGACAGCGGCTGACGACCTGAGTGAGGGGAGAGATACTGACGCAGATTAGCTGGATGAAAACATCTAAAACAACTAATTAGAAGATTCAGACACTGACTTCAACCTGCTCAGCTACTAACCAGCTAGTCAAGGCTCTGGGTGAGGAAGAGGAGGAGGAGGACGATCAATAAACCACAGATTCACCTGAAGTAACCTTTATTACTCAGCCTCTGAAGCAGATAGAAACATGAAATGAAAACCATCCGAGACCTTAAACCTTTGACTTGTATTGCAAATTATTCATCCAATTAATCAATTATTAATCAATTTCTATATATATATTTTAAAACTATAAATGTTAAAAAAGTTGAACTGAAATGAGAATTTTAATAAATGTGCTTCTTTTTCCTGCAATATACAATTTCCAAAGCAAAGATTTACAATAAAAGTCTCAAACCCTCAAATGTTTTTATTTCATGTTTGTTTCTCAGAGGCTCAGAAATAAAGGCTTCAGTGAACCTCAAGTTTTCAGAAAACCCTCAGGATTAGGAGGTTTTAGAAGGAGCCTCAGGTCTGAAAGGGTTAAAACGAGCCGTCAGGACTTTTGTAAAGCAGTCACTGATCTCACCCACCTGGATCCAGCTCTGCAGGATTTAGTTTCTCTGAGTGTTTACCTGAAATCTGCTATATCATTATCAGATCGTTCAGGAAACAGCCAGCCAATCAGAGGAGAGAGAAGCCTGAGAGAGGAGACGTAAAACTACCCTGAGGTTTTTATATCTTCTGATGGACATCAACACTTCAGATACAACAGTGGAGAAGTTAAAATATGGAGCTTTAAACACATCAAACTGATCCTCGAAACGTGTCCTCTCCTGGAGACAATCTGTCTCAACGTCCCCTCCTCAGAGATCCTCCAGCTGACAACACTTCAGCTTGTTGACTCCAAACGGCATCACAGTGATTATTTGTCATTTTCTAAAAGTGGAACACTCAGCTGTCGACTTGTCAGGACCTGTTCACGGTCAATTTTCTCCCTCTCTCAGTGTCGTCCTGTTTATCTTCACTTCTGTCTGCACTGATTACATCGACCTTCGTTCACGACTCTTTCCTGTTTCTCCAAAGACACTGACGCTGCTTGTTTTCCCAAGACTCATGAATGTGGATGTCTGCTCTAGAACCAGCTGAGCACATAGAGGTTTTCTGATGGCTCAATATATTTGCTTTGAATATCTGAAACCAAAACCATGTAGATCAAACTATTCACCTCTAAATTTCAACCTCATATTGTTCCATATAGATATCAAATAAAATAAAGCAATAAAGTCTTAATTTAGATGCAAGAAAAATAACAATTTATGGCATGAAAATGTAAATATGGTGATTTCAAACAAAAGGTTAAAAAAGTGAAAAGGCAATATTTCCTTTCTGTAATAAACATGTTTAATATGGGAGTAAATGATGCTTCTTGAACCGTGGTATTCTGACCCAGCTGTTCAGAATCCATTGACACTAACCGGGTCAACTGGTTAACTGGATTTTCTATGCGTGTTGACAAGTCTGGAAACATGTGTCCAGATCTCCACTGCGGCGGGAAACATGATGCTGCAGTGACAACCCCTCAGACATCAGCACATCTGAAGCATTAAATGAAGATCTGAGACGAATCTGCTGCCGCTGCAGTAACAACGCGTCTCAGCGGCAGCGAGATCGGGACGATTCTCCTGTAAAGAAGCAGAAGAACTAAAAACACAGATAAGTTGACAGGTGTCTCTCCTGTCGCTGCAGGTTCGACTCCCCTGTCCTCTGTGAACTCGGTCACAGTCTGAAGGTCCCGTCTCTCATCTGAATGAGATCCGTCTCATCCTGATGCAGAGAACGATATCGAGTCCAGAACAGGGTCCGCGATCCCTCTACTGGTCCATCGGCTGCGAGGCAGCTAGAGAGCTGACGAAGGCGTCGTAGTGCTGCGGGTGGCAGCGCTTGTACTCGTTGATCTTCCTCTTGATCTGTTTGGGCGTGTCCTGGTAGTAGTTCTTCTCGTCTCTGGCCATCGCCTGAAACAACAGGAGCCTCAGTTTGAACCACACAAACACTGCGACATGTTGGACGCTCAGTGCCGGCTGGGACAGCTGTGTCCACACTGTCAGAGTACACTGTGTACACTGTGTACTCAGTGTAATCAGTAAGTAAAGTAAAAGTTTGTCCTGAGGGTGGAGGCGGAGTTAAGGCCACTCTGGATTAAAGGGTTTGTCTTCTCTACGGTGGCTGTTTTAGGATATCTGAGGTTTTTTGGTTTTTTTTGTTTTTTTTGTTTAAATGTCACTTACTTTGTCCTCTTGCCCAAATTCATTCTCATTTTCAGATACTCTCTAGTTTTACTCATTTATGTTTCACAAATCTACAAATGATCCAGTTTAACCACTTATTGTCATTTTGATTAAAGGTGTAATTGTTCATTTCTATTACATTAAAAGCTACAACATAAAGGTGAACGCAGGATAAAGAACAAAGAATGTGTCGATGTCAAACCCTTCTCTGAAATCAGCAACATTAGACAACTTTCATTTTTAATTAAGATGGACCAGAATGTGTGTACTTTACTGACGGTAGGAGGAGAGAGCCTTTAATGCCTTAATTTGGTAGGGACAGTGACAGGAAGTAGGGATGAGAGCGAGGGGATGACACGCAGCGATTCAAACCCGGGCCGCTGCGAAAAACTGAAAACTGATATTTATCATATATCATTTATCGTGTCTGCAATCTGTGTCCAGTCAGCATGAATGTATACTAACATTTCGTGCTAATACCAATGTGGAGGCATGAAATGTTAGCATTAATCTCAAAGAACACCTGAGGCTAAAGGGTAACATTACAACACTCCACCTATTTTCTATGAGACGGAGCGACAGATCAGCTGACATCACTCCGAGGGAAATCTTTAAGAAGTGATGCAACTGCAGCTCGAGCTGGTCGCTGCAGACTGACTCCACTGAGGCCGAGTGCTGATCAGGAAACACTGCACAGGTACGTTTTAGAGAGTGAATATATAATGAAATGTCACAGTCTCACACACTCACACACATTCATGCTCACGCACACGCACGCGCACACACGCGCACACACACACACACACACTCCTAATTAGACCAACTGTTGAAAATCCATTTGAATGAGACACTTTTCTGATAAGACATCAGGTCGTTTAAACTTCTGCCACCTCTGAGTAATAAAACCTAAAACGCTGAGTGTGTCCCTTCAGTCTGAGGTCACCAGAGAAATATTAATCAGCTGTTTTAAAGAACACGATGGAGCTGGAACCTGATTTGTCTTTCAGCTGTGCAGCTTCACCCGAAACAAACAGAGGACGCCATTATCATCAGCTGCACCCAGACAAAAATATTCCACAGACAAAATAAGTTTCCTCTAAGAGAACGTCTTACACCTTGGCAGCCGGCCCTCATATCTCGGATGTCAGAGTGTCCTTGAACGCACCAACGGGGAAACTTGTCCTGAACAGTTCTCCAACACAGTCCAGCAGAATATCTGATATTAAACCATTAAACCAATGTTAAACCTTCAAGCTAACTTCAGCATGTTAATGATGCTAATGGTGCTTATGGTGCTGAACAGAACAGAATACTTGTCAGATACAGACGCACTGTTTGGATCACAGTCTGTTAAACTGTGTGGAAAAGAATTTTGTAGACATCTTGTACAAATAAGTTGAATTCCTTAACCTTATTCTAATTTCCCTGAATTTTATTTTGATAGCGTGAAATGTTCAATAACAACAATGTTCCAAAAAAAAGGGAAAAAAAAGTTGCGGTTCTGTTTGATTTCGGCCCAAATGAGGTGAGATTCCACATCCTCAAAAAGTGACTCCACTGATTTTCATAGAAGATATTACAGCGGTAAACTGGGTCAGATCTTTAAAGTTGAGACACTGAGGCCTTTTCAGAAATAACATTCACCCATGTGCCAATGTCTGAACATCACATTTCAAATATTAAATGGATCCTTGTGTCTCTGCTAAAATATCACCAGCCTCAAAAAAACAGTAGAGAACAGCTTCTATTATTCATGTGGCCTTTGCTGAATGAAATAACAAATCAACTCTTTCTGTCAACGTTTCACTTCATTAAAGTGTTTAAACCATCATTAATCATCTGTAAAGCTTCAAGTCTCTGTAGCTCCAGTCAGAATATTATGAAACGCATCGAAACAACCTAAAGGTTCTCAAAGGTAAGAACTCCATCTGATACCTACTCGAGTGTACTGTTACCGTAGCAACATCATCCGGGACACACTCGAGCCTGGGTTTGAGCTCTTACCTTGTAGTCGTCGCTGTGTTCCCGGATCATGTACTGAACGTACTCGATCAGGTCGGAGGATAACGTCTTGGTGTCTTTCTCTGGACGACTCGCCTCCTCCTCCAGCTCTGCACAAACAAAAATTAGCATTAACCGATTGTGTATTTTTCACATCTTTTAATGATTAACTTGACTTTTTTCTTCCATTTTTCTGTTTTAATTCAGTGAGAAGACAAAGACATAAAATTTAAAAAAGCAAAAATCATCAACACAAATGAAGCTTTAACACTGAGGGAATAAAGTGATTCAGTGCTGAAACCCAGAGAAGCTGCTGCTGTGCATAACAACAAACACGCCCCGCTCTCATTCACCTCGCTCTGATCAGGCTGCAGTCGCTCCGAGGGTTCGCAGGAAAAGACCCAGAGAAACAGGGAGAACGAGAAGAGTCAATGACAGCAGAGGAGCTGCACAGACTTCACCTTCACCTTCAGTGGGATCAGTCACAAACGTGGAGCTTTCACACAGACTTGAACTTTAATTCACTTTAAAATTAAAGTGACTTTGTGCTGTTAACGGCAGCAAAATGAAAAAGAAGAGTCCACAATGGAAGATGCCATTAAAGTAGCTACACTGCACCAGCATGAAGTGGACAGTACACGAAGACTGACTTCAAATCTATCAATCAATCCATCCCATTAATAGACCCAGAAAAACCATACACACACACACACACACGCACGCACGCACGCACGCACACGCACACGGATTAATGTGCAGCTGAAAATAGTCCCCAGCACACGCTGCACTTCCTCCTGTATCTGATATTTCTTCTATATTTACTGTAAAACGATCACATTAGAAGCTCTGTCACAGCAGCTGCAGGGAGAGGTGCGACTGAGGGGGGAGAGCATGACGTCATCATCACGTGGCATTACTGGTGACTGTCTTCTACGGGAAGAAGGTTGGTCCAAGAAGCAGCGAGGTGCTTTTTGACACTAGGAGGCTCTGAATGGTAAATCTAGTAAATAAGGCGCCAAGTTGGAAAGACAGCTTGTTTGTACCTAATAATTTTGGAAGAGAAACAACCAATATGGAAACTTCAACAGTCAGCCAGGCGACCAATGGTGTAAATCATTCCTCTGTTTATAGGGCCAACAGAAACGTCATGTAGCAGTAGCAGAGTTAACATCGTGTCCAGGTAGAGTTCAAACAGTCACTAAATCACCACCTGTCAAATACAGGATGTGATACATTCTGGTGGGACCGGGCACTTAGCCCGACTCTGCCCCATTCAATCAGGCTCTCGCCCGATCCGGCCCAACTGTGGACTTCCAGTGCAAACAAAGACTAACAGAAGGTACACTGAAGAGGTCTACAAAGGAAATGACTTACGGTTGAGAACGTAGGGCTTCGTGACGGTGCCGATGGGAGCTTTAGTCTCTTTGTTGTCTCTGAGAAGCTGCGTGTGAACAAAAACACATGATGAGGAACAATGAGGTCGGGTCATTTCTGGGTTAATCGCTCAGGTCAGAGGATGATAAACATGTTTCTCTTCCACAGATCCTTCATCTTCTTCTCTAATGTGACATGACGGGTGTGAAATGTGCCGTTTTCAGCAGTGAGAGATTGACTGTCCTCACTCCTGAACCCAGAAGAAGCAAACATTGATCATTTACTGGTCTCATTGTTGTACGTTAATGAAATGAAACCGTGTCTGAGGCTGCAGGAAAACAAGCTGCAGCCCAGAGGACAAGATTAACTTTAATTAACCTGAGAGAGAAACCATCAGTGAAGAACAACAAAAAAATCTCATTAAGCATTAAAAATAACAAACATCCATAAGAGATAAAACACATCAGCACTGGTGTTAGGACCAGTTACATACTGAATAATGATGCTGTGAAAGTCATTAGGAAAAGCTCATGTCTTCATTCAGGAGTTATTATCATTATTATTATTATTATTATTATTATTATAGTTGTGGGACATTTGTTTCTGAAGCTGACGACACAGAAATTCTAATCTCATTTGTTCCTGTTCTATGCAGGAAGAGTTTGATTCATATTTGCTTTGAAAACCAGTTAAAGGCATTTAATGTTTCTGTTTCCTCGGGTTTCACGTTTTATTGTCAACACTTTGTTGCCCCCTTCTGGCACAAATGAAAACTACAGGACATGGATTAAACTCCTGACCTGTTTATTTACAGTTTAAATAATAAAGGTTTTGATTTATCAGTTCCACAGTTTCTCTAAAGTGGAGGCAAGAGACTAAAGCAGCTGCAGAGAGACCACAGTCATCCAGCTGCTGATCTGACGCCTCCATCAGCAGAGACACAGAAATACGTCCTGCGTGATCGACTGTTTCTTGTAAATGTAATTTATCTTATTTTTTTCTCCTGTTTAGAATCATGTATGTAAATCTGCAGAGCTGGTGAATTCAAGTTCAAACAGAAAATATAGTTCCGAATAAAGAGTTTCACTTAATGAACAGACTATGACAGAAAAAAATTATTCAAACTGCAACATTTATGAAACAAAAATGTGTGGTGTTCTGGCCAACATCTGTACAGATGAGGTCCCTGGTTTCATTCCTCATGGGGACACCTGTTACATCTGTCCCGTCCGTGTCTACACCGTCAATAAAATGCCACAAAAATAATGTTTAAATGACTAAATTAAAATGAAAAACAAAGTAAAACCGCACAAAGCTAAAATCAGATGTGTTCAGGTACTTGTGATAAATGTGGCCCTGACTGCAGAACAGAAGTAGTTTCATTTACTGCTGGACCTTAAACATCAGTGAATTATTTAATACAAACATTGATTCATGTGGTAAAAGCTTTAATATGTTCATCAAAAAAAAAAAAAAACACACAGATCTGTTTTACAGATTTTGACATGTATGATTTTATTCTCAGGATCAGCTGCGAAGCCCAACCTGATCACACATGGTCACTAACGCAACTGGAGGTGAGAAGTGAACTGATCTGAATTTTCAGGTCACAGAAGCTGGATATGAGCCACTAATCTGTCTCCTCATGTCTCCACAGAACCAAACCCAGAGCAGCTACTTACGCTCTGTTTCTTTATTGGCAGAGTCCGGTTTGGATCGAAGGCCAGGCCCATCTCCTGCAGGTTCCTGTTCATGGACTTCTTGTCGTCCCACGCATTTCGAATCTGTGAACTGAGAGATGTTGTGGAAATCTTAAAAAGGATAAAGACTCAGGCCTGTCTTTGTGGGTTTTATTCAAAATAGAAACGGGATCAACAGTTATACAGAGATCAGTGGTCCCCACAAAGTGAGAGCCACGAAATGAGAACAATCCAGTCCCAATTAAAAAGGAAGGGGATACAGGTAACCACAGTGGACAAACCCCTCTTTAATTTCTCATCCCACAATCTAACATGGTCCTTCAAATGTGGGAATTTAACCCCTTACATTCCTCCGATTAAAGTCACATGAACTGCAAACCTGGCGCTAACTGTTTTGTTTACATCTACTTATGCATGTTTAATTTCTGGCTACTGACTAGAACCACAGAGCCATGTTATTACCAGAGCATCAGATTTAAACCTGACACCCTGATGGTAGAGTCTGTGCCAGTTGTTTATTCGCAGCTGGAAACTGAAAACTGTGCGCCTGCGTTTCATTTCCCGTCCAGGTGGGCAGTGACTCAATGAAACAACTGAAGGATTTAAACAACGTGGATATCCGCAGTGAGCACGCACATCCCGACCACTGCCCCCAGAGACGACCCTGCAGACCACTACAATAGGAAAAGGTGGCATTCAGGCATCCTCCAGCCTGTAGGACAACACAGTTTCTGGACGGCCTGACTGTGCCCACGATACCAGCCTCCATCCAGCATCAGCACCTTTCAGCAGAGCAAAGCTTCATCCACCCCCACAGTTCAGCCAGGTGCTGACAGAGGAGTGGTCTGACCTGAACCCACTGCCACGGTTCACTACCATCCAGTTTATATTGCTCAGAATATTTCAGTAACATAATTTCACATTTGCCACTTTCTCTCCTCTCTGCCTCATCAATAACCTATCAAATACAAATTATTAACTCACAGTAAAGCCCTGTTACTGTGACTTATTTATCTTATGTTATGTACACAGTTTCTATAGTGGTGTCTTCAAAAGAAATAGAAATAGAAATCTGGGCTTTATTAAATTAGACCTCATTTAAACCAGGTCTGGAGCAGGTTTTAGTTAACCCTCATTTAAACCAGGTCTGGAGCAGGTTTTAGTTAAACCTCATTTAAACCAGGTCTGGAGCAGGTTTTAGT
Source organism: Trachinotus anak (assembly GCF_046630095.1). Lineage (NCBI taxonomy): Eukaryota > Metazoa > Chordata > Actinopteri > Carangiformes > Carangidae > Trachinotus > Trachinotus anak. Next base: position 7,424,581 of record NW_027273871.1, read on the forward strand.
TAAACCTCATTTAAACCAGGTCTGGAGCAGGTTTAAGTTAAACCTCAGATAAAGTGACCTCTCTAGGACACAGAGGCGGGTTTTAAGTGATCATGTGACTTTGGTCCACAAGCTAAAAGCCATTCTAACCATTAAACTGTGGCTAATGACAGAAAAACAGCCCCGGTCTCTCTCATGTTGCCAACATGCTCAGCGTTAGCCAACATTAGCCTACATGCTAACTTATGTTAGCTTACATGCTAACGTACCGCTCCGTCCGTCACTTACTTTTCTATCCTGGGATTATATTTCTTGATGAACTTTTTCTTCATCTTCTTCCGGTCTTTGTTGTAGTCAAACTTCTTCCTCTTGCTCGACTGCTTGGTTTTCGGCATGTTTGCGTTTCTCTCTGTTTTCTCAGCAAAGCGGAGGCTTGTTGCTCTGAACTCAACGTGCAGCAACAGGAAACACGTGTTTGTTTAGTTCCCGTCATGTGACTACAGACCACGCCTCGTTTTCACCTTTGACCTTTCTGAGTTTTTTTTTTTTTTTTTTACCCGTTATTTTTCTGATTTTATGTTTTATTTTTGTGATGCTGACACCGGTCACTGTTTTTATATGATACAAGCAACACGGAAATGAAAATTAAATACACGAGTAATAAAAATAACAAAAAGCTAATTATCATGAATGATATAAAGTATAAAGGCGACGAGTTACTGCATCGTTAGTAACGACATTTGTTGAGATAAATCAAATTACACGCAAATCTGAGGCTTTTGTTTTTGGCCAGTTTAACAAAATGTTTAAATATTTTATACTTCTCGATTTTCTGACTAATTTATGAACCAAATGATCAGTCAGTTAAACCAGAAAATACTTTGAGGACTAAATGTGAAAACACTGTAACTGTATCTTAGTATTAGAACAAAAATATCTTTGCACAAGTTGCACTTAAAACTGAAATGTTTTCTGTTTGCCACTTATTAAATTAAATGTGGGACTAGTTATTCATATTTTATTCTGTGCTGTAACTTGTTTACCTGCTGTTTAACGATTTATTCAGTTTCAGCTCAGATATTCTGAACAAATAACAAAAACAAACACTAAAGCTTCACATAGGTTTGCATCAGAGTTTCTGATACCCCTTTTTTATTTATCATCACTCATCATTACAATACTACACTTAGTTTCAGTGACAGCTTTGACTTTGAGGTGTTGAGTCAGGGTTGGAAACACCTGCAGCCGCTGCTTTTATCCTCTAGATGTCAGTCAGGATCAAATAAATATCTCACAAGCTTCAGACCCATGTTTATCTCCTTCAAGTTATTCAATTCATTCAGACAGACAAAAGTGAAATTTTGGACTTTGGTGAAAGATAAAATCTCTCATTTCTGCACTTTATCTCAAACTATTCATCAAATTTCTTCTGACTTTCAAAGCTCCTAACTTTACTTTAGTGCCACAGGTTTCTGAGGCCTGTTTGGGATTTTTTCATTGTTGCTTCTTCTGCACATTGATTACATGTATTGTTCTCATTGTCTGCACATGTGGTACTAAATTTCACTAATGGTATGTTTTCTTTGATTGAACGTTTTTTATTCTTTTGGTTTCTTATCTATTCCAATCTCATCCCTTTTACTTCTTCTCTATTTGTCTATTTATACATTACAAATATATCAGATTTGTATTAATTCCACATGTTAACTGTTAATAATAATAAGCAATCATTAAGAACATGTGAGAATTGCTGATGCTAAAGTATAATTCTTGTGGTTCTTGGCTGTTTCAGCTCAACTCTGTGTCATTACCACATTTAAAAACTGAAAGAAAGAAGATTCATATGGAAGGTCCCTAACCTCAGCACCTGCTCTGAACTGAAACCTAACAAAGTGGATAAAATATTACAGGTCTAGATATTAAAAGGAGTCCAGTACATTCATCATTGTTAACTAAATAACACACTATTTCTTCGATGATAAAGTGAATTTAAGTTAAAAACAACAACACATAAACAGTAGAAAAATGAGAAAGAGAGTCAGAGCGTTTACATCTTTAAAGCAACTATAGTTGATTTCATAATAATTAAGTATCAAATGAAAACAAGGTGAAAATGTGTGAGGGATTATTCAAAGTAATGAATAATCTGCAGCTCCCCTCAGTCTGACTGAGCTTTACAGTGAGTTTCAGCTCATCATTTACCCTCAGGTCGACTCTCACCGCTCTGTTTCCAGCCGCTGCAGACAGATGTTTTCAGAGAAACAGCTGCACAAAGCCGCTGTCCTCAAGCTGTTCAGCAGCAGACAGCAGACAGATTCAGCCGGAGAGCAGCTGCTGGACATCGTGGAGCATTTCGCATCTAAAGAGGCAGATATTTCCGGCAGGAGCTGGTCAGGTGGACACACACACACCACTCCAAATGAATCATCGTGTTGCTCTGTTTCTGCCGGAGGGAGAATGTAACATGTTATTTAACGGCTGCCAGCGAGTACAGGTTCACTTGTGTACATAGTCTCATCTCTGTTAGATAACGTTCTTCAGCTGTTTATGACCTCTCCTTTCATTAGAGACACCATCCTCCTCATCAAGCCGCTGAATGATTCGAGGGAGGATGAGGATGAGGATGAGGATGAGGATGAGGATGAGGATGAGGATGAGGATGAGGATGAGGATGAGGATGGTCTCCAAATGGAAGTTTGGTCCAGACATTGAGCTCTGAAAGCCACATCCAGGAGAAGCAATCAGTGAGTGACAAGTCCTGATCAATAACTCTATCAACCTCCTGCCTGATATGAGCTGCTGTCGTCAGCCTGCATGACAAAACAGTCAAAGTCTTTCTTAATGTAACTTTAATGCACCGTGGTGCTTTCATTGATCTGTGCAGTGAAAGATGAGCCACAAAGAGCAGCAGCTCTGGAGTCAGTAATCTATTGATTTTTGTATTTGTAACAGTGCATCAATCTGATGGTTCTGATTGATACATCCGTGGACCTGAAGCCTTTCTGACCCATAAGAGGAGTTGTATTTCAGTCATAGCGTATCGATTGAAATATTGTGACCTACGTCATTGTGAATCACAAATGAAGCTGATGGGAATATGTTTATTAGCTAGATAATTAGCACATCAATCAATTCCAGGGAAATCAAAGAAATATGAACGTTGCAGTTACTGGATTCAACCCTGCAAACCTCACTACTGTGGAACCTTTTGGTCATTCTTCAAATATTAAGATCAGAAAATATGTGAAATAACTTCACATTGCTACGACTGAAAAACCAGAATGTAAATGTATTTTCTGGGCATTGACTAGACGTCCATGGTAAGACTCAAAATACATCACATATAATTTCATTCATCTCTGAAAATCAAATAAATTCCAGACAAATCCAAATAGCGATATCCTACTGTGACCTGTACGATCATTTTTATGAATAACAGATTGTTGTTTAGTCTTTAAAATGTCACAAATACTATAATAACATAACAGAAACAGCAGGTATATGAAGAAGAATTTAAATAACAAAATGCCAGCAGGTTTTGGTAACTCATATTCACACATTTGCTTTTTCAGTATTTCACTTACAGCTAACTATAAGTCTAACTTACTTATTTGTCAGGAACCAAAAATAAAGAAAAGACACATCCAGAGTGATAATATTGTTGTTCAATGTTGATTTGAATTAGACATAAAATATGAAAAAAAAAAACATTATGAGTGTAGCTTGAAAATATGAGCAGAGTGAGACGTCTCTGTTTTAATCCTCTGTTCACTGCAGTTTTCTGAGAGAGTGAGACGTCTGTGTTTCCTCCTCCTCTCTGACAGCAGCTCCAGGGAGGAGGAGGAGGGAGGAGGAGACAGAGGAGGAGGAGGGGACAGAGGAGGAGGGAGGAGGGGACAGAGGAGGGGACAGAGGAGGGGAGGGGTGCGGACTGTCACCGGACAGCGCTGAACCAGAGCTCAGACGGAGAGTTGAATTTCTCCTCCTCGGCCGGGCGGTGGGAGGCGGCGGACGGTGTTTAGGGAGGATACGCTGAGCTTGAAGCCGCCGCGGGGGACCAGGAGCTCGGAGCGCTGCTGCGGCTGTAACCCCGGACAGCATCACGACATGGAGCTGGAGAACATCGTGGCCAACACGGTGCTGCTGAAAGCACGGGAAGGTAAGGATGGAGATGGCGCTTTGACAGCTCCTCTCTCCCGGTATCAAACCTGCGACACGGTCCGACGGCAGGGGGGATGCCCCGGACACGGGTGACAGAAGCCGTTACCGCACTTCCTCCTGACGAGTCTGTTGATGCTGCGGCTCACTGTGAACAGGACACTGCCCAGAATATGCGCCGCTCTCTCGGGTGGATAGTACTGACGCGCCGAACTCCATTTCCAAGTTGATCGATTTAAAGTTTTCTGGCTTATTCGTGAGTTTGTGTAGATGTTATTAACGGGCCGAGACGCTTGATCAACTCCCGAACAAATATGGGCCAATTCGGCGTAGAACTTGTTTTAGTGAATACCTTAATTACACAGAATCTCTGCCTTCCTTGTTCATCTTGCCCTCAGTAAACAGTGCCCTCGGTGTCAATAACACTGTTACAATGCGCTAACCACCTACATAGAGAGTCCTGCTGACAGATGCCAAACCGGCAGGTTATAGGAGTTAAATATTCACTGTAATGAACTTTTCTGTGCTGCTATATGCCGAATTAAAGAATGGCTCCCGGAGACATGTGAAACGTTATCCGCCTTGATGTGTGCACACATCGCACACGGAAGAAATGAAAGGGCGCGTAAAATTGACACTTTTTAAAACGAGTTTGGCGTGGCTCTGACAAAGCACACGAAACGCGAAGTACGAGGTCCGGAAGGGGTTGCAACTGTGAAATGTGGCTGCAGCGACACATCGGGTTTCCCTTTGCTGATGTTGCAGCATCGTCCTGTGCGTTTGCGAAACAGGATGTCGAGGCAGAGCAGCTGTGTTGTACTGAGGTTTGTACTTGGTGCAGTTCATGATTTTTGGTCTTTTATAAAATGGCTTTTATTTGCTAAGCAGTCTCCTCCTGTAGTTACTCCAGGTTAACAAGCCACTGCTTTAAAATACTGCTGTACCACAAGAAATGTACATCTACCAACACTATATGTTACTTCACAACAACACAGGGGAGTTTGCAGTGTAAATCTTATTGTGCAGAAGGGAAACCTCATCAGAGCCCTTTGTTATTGTCGGTCAAAACAGGAGACAAAGGTTGTGGTGACTCATTGCCAACATAATCCTGAAGCCATCTGCAGGGGAGAAGATGAGTGTCATGATCCCTCGCTGTGAGCTTATCTCCTCAATTCATCTTATCTGCTGCGCCCCAAGCCCCTGTGTTGGCACCCATCTGCCCCGCTCAAGTGCCACTGAGCAAGGCATCACACCTTCCAGCTCCAGACAGGCCTTGACCTCTGACCTCTCTGGAGCTGAGAAAAGATGCTCTTTCATCACAGGGGAGCAAAAAATTATGTGGCCTGAGACTACAGAGCTACTGCAGACCGAGTTTGATTTGATTTATTTTACAAATATGTATAAGTTTGAAGCCAGATACCAGGAAGTGATCAGGTAAGTTCACAGCTCGTCAGGTGTACACGCACCCACCACAGAGCCTCAGTTTGAAGGAGATCATCGACATTTATTGCATTATTTAAGCCTATTAAAGGAGCATTCCCCTGATTTTACACACAAAGTTCAGTTTACTTGTCACGAGTATTTTTACTCATTCTGTGAAATGGGTGACTATTTCATCAAAGTTATCCTGCCGTCGGCTTGAGGCTTAAAACTAGTTACAGGCTGGAGATGTGGGGTTTGAAAGAAGCCGGACTTGAAGAGGCAGAGAGGTACTGTATTCATTTCCATTATGAAAATCACAGGCGTTGTAGGAGCTTGACGCATAGGAGAAACTGAAAGTCACTTGTTTTCATGTGTAATGTCCATATTAAGGCTGCAACTAAAGACGATTTCTTTACTGATTCATCCGCAGATTATTTTCTTGGTGAATCTATTAGTCATTTTGTCTATAGGATGTTAAAAAGTAGTAAATAAATGGAATTTACAATTTCTACCAGCCCACTGTGATGTCTTTAATTTGACCAGCAGACTCAAACTTCAAACTTTGACCTGACCTGTTGTTACTAGAGCTCCAGAGAGAAGCCTGAGAGAGGAGATGTAAAACTACACTGAGATGGTTTTTGGTTCTTAAAACCACAGATATATCTTCTGATGGAGATCAACACTTCAGATAAAACAGTGTAAAATATGGAGTTTTACCAGAAAATAAAAACCAGTTAGCAAAGAATCTGAGTAGATAAAAAAAAAAAACAAACTTCAAAACTTTTTGATAGTGATGGAAAAAGAGAGAAAAGTGTTTATAACACTGATAAAATAAAAAATGTCTGGTCCAATTGTCATTATGTGATTGGTTCTTGGTATAATTAAAATTGATCTTGTATTTAGGTGAAGTTCTTGTTCAACTGCTTTACAGCAACGTTTTTATAGTTGGTTAATATCCCCTCCTGTTGTGACCGGGCTTTTAAATCTGTCTCCTGTGAGTCAACCAACGTTGTGGAAGTGCAGCACTAAAATGGGCAGAGTTCTCCTTTAACTTCAATTTGCTTATACTTACATTACCGCTGACCATTTTCCCGCAGCGTGCCCCTCGCTCTCAGACCGATTTCCGACCTTCTAGGAAGCAATTAGTGGCCGTTAATTTCAAATCAGATTGCAGAGTCGTGAAAGTTGTTTGAAAGCCATCTGCAGAGGGACATCAGAAGATGAGTGTCACGATCCCTCAGTGTAATTAATCACCGTTAACTGTACTGGTGCCACAACAAACTGTAGTTCATCATGAGTCAGAGCAGTGGACTTTCACCTGTGTCTGTTCTATGAAACTTCATCTCATAGAGGAGAATAGTTTTCTCTTAAAAGAAGCCTTTGCTTCTTGGACCTAAAGGCTTGATGCCATCCACCTGTCACTGTTACACTTATTCATGGAAGGAAGGAAAACATGTCTGTAAGAAGAAAAATAGAACAGGAACAGAGGTCATCAGTAGATATTTTTTAGATGATGTTAAAGGTCCATATTTTACACTGTTTTATCTGAAGTGTTGATCTCCATCAGAAGATATATCTGTAGTTTTAAGAACCAAAAACCATCTCAGTGTAGTTTTACATCTCCTCTCTCAGGCTTCTCTCTGGAGCTCTCGTAACAACAGGTCAGCCAGCCAATCAGAGGAGAGGATCTGAGCCTTTTCTAGGTGATCAAATAAAAATGCAGCAGATTTCAGGTAAACACTCAGAGAAACCAAATCCTGTAAGGTTGGATGGTGGGTACAGGTGGGCGGGGCTGCTTTGTTGTGACATCACAAAGTTCCAGAAGTCCTGACGGCTGGTTTTAAGGTTCAGTTTCTGAATACAGGCTGTGTGCATTTCTCTGTGGACTGAGGCTTTGATACTTTCACAGTATTAATATAGAACCTAGACCTGCTTTATAATCACAAACACATGGACATCTACCTTTAGACTGGGTGGAGCTTTAAAATTTTAGGGTGGAGTTTCCCTTTAAAGCTGTTGTTCCTTGGCTGCACAGAGGAAACTGCCTAAAGTTCAGTGACCAAAAGTCATGTGGTGTTTTTTTTGGGGTTTTTTTTTTTTTTTAACCAGTGATGCACTTCTGAAGTGAAGGAGAGCAAAGGGATGAGAGAGGCAACAGGTGTGATTGCAGAGATCTTTGTGCAGACAGAGCTCTCACTCTGCTGCTGTTCAGACTTGACCTCTTGTATCACTTCCTGTGTGCAGGGACGTGTGAGTTCTCCAGCAGGGTTTCATCAGTTAGCTGAGGCTGTGTGTGGTTGTTTGTATAAAAATATCAGATCTTACTGTAAGTTCAAACCGCTGTTAAGATGCTGACGTCAATGACGAGCTATACATACCAACTGGTAAATCTATTAGTGTGTAATTCTCTCTTGACGTATTTCTTTTTCCTGATTGTCCCAATGAAGGTTGAACCCAGGTAACCTACAGTTCTACTATTGATAGTATACTGACCTTACCCCTTGACTAATTCTATTTGTGTGAGTAAATGTGTAGCTGTTGAGACAGACCCACAGTTCTTATGATTTTTGTTTGACTTCTATTGATCTGATCGACGAGGATGGGTTTGAAATCGATACTTGTGCTGATACAACACCTGAGTTCAGGGGCTGACACCAAAATTACAGGGTTTTTTTAATTTTCTAATTTAAGAGATATAAATGTTTTTTCTGCAAAGTCTTTTTCTTTTATTAACAAAAGAAGCCAAAATTCTTAAATGTTAAAGCCACAACTGTTAACGATCAGTTGATCAACAGAAAACTGATAAAACAACGGGATATTCAGTTAATTATTTAAGTCAGTTTTTCCGTTTTACTGCTCTCGCTAAACTGATCAGAAACTGAAGATCTTTGGGTTTTGAAACTTTAGTTTGGATAAAGTTTTTTACTGACAAAACACTTTGCGGAGAAAATAATTGGTAGATTAATTGATAATGAAAATAATTAGTGAGTTTAGTTGCAGTGCTAAAGTGATCTGATGTAACATTTGCTCATCAGTGTAATTAATCACCGTTAACTGTACTGGTGCCACAACAAACTGTAGTTCATCATGAGACACTAACGTTTTCCACCAGTGTGTTGATCTGAATTAACTTGATTATGAATCAGACCTTGAAATCAGAAGAAATATGATTTTTAAATCGGGAATCTGATCAAAGAGTAAGAGGACAAGATAGTAAACCAGCTGTCAATACACGATGGTTTTTGATGCACTCACGGCTAAAGGCTAAAGATACTCCTGACAAGCTTCTGTTACTCAATATGTTTTAGTTTCTTTCTACTTAAAAGTTTAATTCTGTTCTTGGAGTTTTCTGTTCATGATCTAAAGCTGAAGAAGGATCTCATATCGACAGGTATTTTTTTTAGCATTAAACAACCACAGCTCACACGAGGCTTCGAACAGGGCGTCAGCGGCTAACGCCTCGTTCACGTCATGCTGTTATTTCCAGTTTCCGTGTTGTAAAAATACAGTTCATCTGCAAACAAGTCATCTGTGGCACTAAATGATAGAGAATTGCCTGGAAAACCAAATGAACACGAGCCAAAGTCCGTCATTCACAGCAATTAAATACAAATGAGGTGGATACAGAGCTACTTTGTCATTGTTCTGTTGAATTTCACCCCTCACATGACCAACTCTTCAGTCCTACAGTTGACTTGAGTCAGCTGATGGTGAACACTCCAACACAGCTCATAGAAATTACATTAAAGTAAGATTAGATTACATACTCTACTGAACTGTTCAGAGAAATCGCTGACAAAGGCAACTTTATTTTTTATGAATGAATTGGTAGATTAATTAATGGCAGGAGGTTGGGGTGGACTTGGTCTGTGAACTTTTTACTGATGCATTCAGTGTCGATGTATTTGCAACTTGCCAAATATGTAACTTAACATTTCCTCAATATGTTAATACGTAGGAAACTGAAAACTGAAACTGAAATTCAGTTGCAGGTGTAGTTCCTTTGAAATGTGTCAGCTGCTGCAGTTTAGTTGGATATAAACACAGTTTCTAGGAGACAGTGTTGGAGCACTTGCAGGTTTGTTTCCCATTGTTTCCGTCCATCCTACGTGACCTGAACGCAGCATAATACACAGGATGTTGTCACTGATGTTCCTGGTGTAGTTCTCTAAAAGTATTATTCAGAGGTTTGTTGTCATCATTGTCGACATCATCACGTTTTTGTAAAGTTGTCTTGTAATCTTTAAGCTCACAGAAAAATCACAGTCAGTCAGTTTATTCCCTGGAAATCACACACGATCACGGCAGCACACGCAGTACATGTTGTCACTGTGTTGTCACATCCATCTTGTCAGGAAGCTTGAAGATGATGACATCTGTTACTCAGTAAGATTTCCCTTTGTTTCTGGTTTGTGATCAATTCCAACATTGTGTTGAGTAATATGTTCAGGAACTGATGTCATTTTCGTTCAGACGTCAGCAGATTGAAACTTTGACGTTATGAGGAGCTGTTCTCTTTCCTGTTGGTGTTTAACAGTTTTATCTACTTTAAAACACACTGACCTTCTCATATAATCCAGGAAAAAATCACTTCCTTTCAATATTATCATCTAAAGCTACTAAAGAAGGTCCTACTTCACAATAAAGGTTATTTTAATCCCTGGGATGCTTTTATGATGAAAGGCAGCAGCAGGAAATGGAACTTCAACAGCACTCGTGCTCCTCTGTGCTGTTTCAGGGGTGAATTCATCCTCAGGCCTCTAAATGAACGTGAGCGGGGGAAACCGTGCAAGGAGGGGGGAGTCTTGTGGTGGGTGAAGTGACTGGGGGTCCGGTGCAGAGGCAGAAATAGACTCTTTAATGGACGTCGTGACCAGAAGCACATCATGACAAACACAGCTGATTGCAGCGGGGTGGGGGGTGGGGGGGGGTGGGGGGGGGGGGGTCGGGCTCTCGGGCTCTCACTCAGAGCTTTATTAGAGGAAAGGAGCTGCAGATGGACCTGAAGATGTCCCAGAGGACGCCAGACAGTCAGCTGGAGGTTTTCTCTGGACACCTCCTGATCACTGTTTACAGATTAGTTCATTAATTAATCAACACTGTTCTGTAACGAGGCTCTGAGCCTCTTTTCTGATTGGCTGACTGTTTTCTGAGTGAGCCAATAAAAATATAGCAGATTTCAGGGAAACACTCAGAGAAAATCCTGCAAGGTTGGTTGGTGGTCCAGGTGGGCGGGGCTTGGTGTGGCTGCTTTGTTGTGACATCACAAAGTTGCAGAAGTCCTGATGGCTGGTTTTAAGGCTCAGTTTCTGAATACAGGCTGTGTGCATTTCTCTGTGGACTGAGGCTTTGATACTTTCACAGTATTAATATAGAACCTAGACCTGCTTTATAATCACAAACACATGGACATCTACCTTTATATTATATGGGACCTTTAACATATGATTTCTGTCAAAAATACCAGAAGCAGAATCTTTTCCTCTTCAGCCAAAGTCAATTTTATAAGTTTAAGCTTCACAAAGAAATGAAATTGCACACAGTTCTGAATGAGTTTAGCTGAGAAGCGACAACATGAGGATACACGTGACCATTTCAGAGGAAGTAGGATTTAAAGTAACACTGGGTTATGGCTTGAATATCTACATTTTTATATGACAGAACATTTAAAGACAGTTTGCATATTTTTGCTTTAAGAAAACAATGATTCACACTAGACTGTTGTCATGTTGTTTTATTACGGCATTTAGTTTTTAGTTTAACATCTGTAGACACAGTCCATGTACGTTTGTGTCATTAGACTGGTTGTTTTATGAATCTGAACCTCTTCAGTGTCTTCATGGTCAAAACAACAGTCACCTTTGATCTGAATGATCTGTTTGAGTGTGGGCTGAGTTCTTCCTTCATGACTGAAGCCTGTTAGTCTGTGTGTGCTCATCAATAAGAAGCTCCTCACTGACACATCTTATCCTCATGATGTTCCCACTAATGCTCCGTCTCCTCTGGTATCAGTGAACTTAGCAGTAATTGTGCTGTTGATACTATCTCCCTGTTTCCTGGACACAAACAAAGCACCTTGTTTGCATTGTATCTGCGACAATAATAGTCTTTACTCATGTTTGAGCAGCAGCTGCCCGTGGAGGATTTGAATAGCAAATCCTGAAGCGTATCATTGACTTTCTCCTCGTTGAAGGCAGGACGCCTCGTGGCTGCCGCTGTGGTCACAACAACACTGTGTTATCAGTAAATACTAACACTGTCTGTCTGTTTGATCCTGGAGCATCACTAAGAGCAATCGGTCCCGCAGAAATGTCACAGCATCGCCTTGTTTGACCCTCTGGAGCTGATGATGACCAACATCCACCAGCAACATGTTCTCAGACGGCGAAGGTGTAGTTTCTGGTGGAGATAGGGAGGGTGTGCCCCCCCCCACTTTATAAAATCCCGCTCTTATTCCCCAAAACTTTATCGTTTCAGTCAGAATAGTTAAGATGTTGGCTACATAAAGGTGAGATTACTGCAATAATTGATGTATTTTTACACTCATGATGAAATAAGATGAAATAAAGAGATGATTAAAGTAATTAAATCAAAATGAACAAATCAAAAAACTTAACACCAACAACCAAACTGCAGCAGTGGCTCTGTCTGACTCTGGATCCTCAGAGCTCCCCTCTGGTCTCTGCAGCGTTCGGGAGGGAAAACGTGTCATCACCTGCACTGCTTCAAGCTAAACTTCATCACACTGTACTCAAGCGACTTTTTAACACCATGTAAGGGTGTTTATGCTTTTCTTCAGTTCCTGGAAGTTAGATAGTTAGATTGGAAATGTAGGAAGGAGAAGGTGAGAGCTTATAGCTGTTTCCTGGGGACAGAACGTACTGGTTTAAACTCAGTTTGTACCAGTAAGAAATATTCAGTCCTTTATTTTTGGCTAGTGCTACATCGAGGACCTGGTTCCTTTACCTGGTTCCACATCGTCCACATCTCAGATTTATTAACAGGTTTGTTGTCGTGCTCACTGACGACTGTTTCCCCTGGTTAGAGACACAACTGACCAATCAGAGCTCAGGAGACGGGGTTGAGAACAATCACTTTCTGTCTTTGTTGCTACGTTCATGAAAGACGATGAGTGAGTGAGTCGACATGTTTCTGTGCAGGAAACGTTAATGAGCAGTGAACCGCCACTAACAACCACCTTCTTCAAATTTGGCACAAATGTTCACTTGGACTCAAGGATGAACTGAGATTAGATTTTGGTGGTCAGAGGTCAAAGGTCAAGGTCATGGTGACCTCACAAAACACAGAAGTGGCCTTGTGAACTCAATATCTCAGGGACACCTCGAGGGAATTTCTTCAAATTTGGTAAAAACTTTCACCTGGACTCATGGACAAAGTGATTAGGTTTTTGTGGCGAAAGGGCAAAGGTCAAAGTTTTAGGTCAAGCTGACCTTACAAAACATCATTTTGGCCTTTTAAAGGGGAAGCCTGGAGAATGCCTCAAGGGAACTTCTTCAAATTTGGCACAAACGTTCACTTGGACTCAAGGATGAACTGATTAGATTTTGGTGGTTAAAGGGCAAAGGTCAAGGTCAGTGTGACCTCACAACACTTTTTAGTCATTACTCAAGACTTCACACAGCAATCATGACAACATTTCACACAAATGGTTAATATTTGATATGACTCTGGATGAACAGGGGCGTAACCTGAGTGTCGGTGGAGATTGTAGTTTATTTTGTTTTGTTTTTCTCACCATGCTGCTGGTTTCTGTTTGTTTCTTGGGAAGAAAATCAACTTGCAGGGACTTGAAACTTTTTTACAGCAGTGTGGTGAATGAATGAACTTGAATGCACTTGAACCTGCAGCAGTGTGTGTGTCACCGGCTGCACGAGCTCCTGAGCAGAAAGAACAGGAACTTCCTCTGGTTTCTCTTTGTGCTCGTCTGACATTCGCTCTGTGTTCGCTTCTCTGAAGAAACTGTGTGAGGAGCAGACACACAAACCTGAGTAGTATACTTATGAGGACATTCATTCTTACAATGTCTTACAATCATTTAACCTCATAACTCTGATCCTGAACCTGAAAATAGATTATTAATCTTTGAGGGACCTTTTTGTCCCCAGATGAGAAGTTAAATACAAACATACAGATTCGTTTTTTGTGTCTTGTACAAGTGATTTAACAAAATCTGTGGCATTTGAGAATTTTCTTCTGTCTGTTTCTTGTAGGTAGGAACTGCATGAGTGGTCCAGACCTAAATATGACACTGAAATTAAATTTATAACCGACATATCATCATCATCACTGGTTGACAATTTACTCTGTTTTTTTAAATGTTTTATTTTATTATCCTATTTTGGCCCAGCAGCATATAGAGTTCAGTTGTAGGAAGAAACAGCTGCCGCAGGATCCTCCTGCATTTTGCTGTTCATGGGAACAACCTCTAACAAACGACAGTGTAACGTCACCTGTTGTTTAATATTCTCTCGTTTATCTCTGAGTCATGAATCAATTTGTTATAAAAAGTCATTTTTCAGCCTTGAACCTCATGTGAAAGCACTCTGTCTGTATTTCTGCCACAGCTGTGATGACTTGTTGCTGACAGCTTCATGTTCATTGTTTCATGTCGGCTAATAGATTTTTTTAAATCAGTTTTGTCAGGTTTTACAGAAGGAAGTCAGAGAAGTTTGGATGTTCATACTGAGCTTTCCAGCCGTTTGACAGTGTCTTTCACAGGGTTGTCAAAATAATGACCTTTGACCCCATACAGGATGCGGTCAGTTCATCTACCTGTGTCTCGCTCTCGCCCGTCCCTCTGGAGACAATGAAATGAATGATCAGTTAAATTTCAAAATCGGAAGAAAGAAATCAGAAGCTGATCTTGTGTTGAAAACGGCCCAGACTTTGTCAGACAGTTTACGTGGTTGAGATATTGCAAAGGAACGACATCCTGTAGCTGTGGCCCAACGTTTGCAGGGAAACCTTAAAACATGTAGAGCACAACAACAGCATGAAGCATCAACTCTGCAGAGACACTGAAGGAACTGCAGCACCACACACCCTATGTTTAAATTTGTAAATGTATTATGTGGCTTACTATTTCACTTTTAATAGTATTTTTTAAGTGCATTGTCTTCACTCTATGTGAATGCTGCGTCTGGACTGAAACCAACCAAACAGAACAAAACCCACACTGAAGCACACAAAGAGAACTCTTGTTGTGTTTTCAGCCGAGCAGTTTCCTCACCTGAACAATTACTGTCCCCTCTCACGTGGTCACATGACTGTTCAGCTCATTCACTTAATTTAAACTAATTTAGGAAGCGGAACTGTTTATGTTCTCATTGACTCTTTTTCTGCACCTGCTGATACATGACCATACAAATGTCACAGAACAGATAGAAATCTTATTGTGAAATGACAGATGTCTGTTCTTCATCCTCCTCTAATGTTAGAGCTTTTATTTTAAAAGGTCCATATTTTAACATCTTCTTTTATCTGAAGTGTTGATCTCCATCAGAAGATATATCTGTAGTTTTAAGAACCAAAAATCATCTCAGTGTAGTTTTACATCTCCTCTCTCAGGCTTCTCTCTGGAGCTCTCATAACAACAGGTCAGTCAGCCAATCAGAAGAGAGGATCTGAGTCTCTCTTCTCATTGGTTGACTGTTTTCTGAGTGATCCAATAAAAATATAGCAGATTTCAGGTAAAAACTCAGATAAACCAAATCCTGCAAGGTTGGATTATGAGTCGATGTGGGCGGGGCTTGGGGTGTGGCTGAAGGTGGTACCTGCTTTGTTCTGACATCACAAAGTTCCAGAAGTCCTGACAGCTGGTTTTAAGGCTCAGTGTCTGAATACAGGCTGTGTGCATTTCTCTGTGGACTGAGGCTTTGATACTTACACAGTATTAATATAGAACCTAGACCTGCTTTATAATCACAAACACATGGACATCTACTTTTAGACTGGGTGGGACCTTTAAATATTGATTTTATTTTGTTGACCAAAGCAAACATCCCTCTCAGTTTCTGACTTTAGTTTATTGGTCACAAGTAGAGTCCTCCTCAGTGACATAACGTCGTCTTGCCACCTGGTTTAAGCCAAAGCCGAGATACCGCAGGTCTGTTCTTCCAGCTGCTGTCAGACTGTACAACAAACACTGCGCTCAGTAGTTATTTATCTTTGCTTAAGTAATTGATACTGACATTTGCAGTGTTTTTCTCTTGTACTGTCCACTTTGTTGCTGTAATACTGCAAATTTCCTGACTCTGGAACTGGACTAATTAAGGAATATCTAATCTATTCTATTGTTTTACAGGAGGAGGTGGAAACAGAAAAGGAAAGAGCAAGAAATGGAAGCAGATGCTGCAGTTCCCTCACATAAGTCTGTGTGAAGAGCTGAGACAAAACACAGGTAAGATAAAGGCTTCTTTTCCCCAGTCTTACAGAGGACTTTTTTTTTTTTTAACTTAACATTAAAATCTTATGGGGCCTGTTGTATCCATGGTGACTTGGTTGTTGCTCACCCATTCAGCTAAAACCACATCTTGTCTAGCCATCACCAAAACACCATATCATAAAGATCTTAGTGTTAAGGTTGGAAGGAGGGAAAAAGTGGGATAACGAGACTCTGAAATCCTGTGGCAGCTCGTGAGTTGGCATCTTTGCTGTTTTGTCTTTGGTACAATTAAGTTCACAGCTTTAAATTTTTTGTTTAAAGGCTGTATAAAAACTTTATCAGTCAGCTGTCCCCTTAAGCTGCAAATGAGATCATTGTAACTTTACATGATGGTTTCATATTGACAGTATTTTTCTTAGTTTATTTGAATTTGCAGCTGCACCCAGTTTCATTTCAATCCCTCCAGTAGTTGTTGAGATATTTCAGCCTGAATCCGTAAAGCTGCTGCAGGTACGTCACTGTCACACTTCATGGATTACAAATTATATCAATACATTACTCAGCCCAAATAGCGCCTGCATTTTTCTTTTATTGACTTAATAGCATTTCTCCACTTAAGCTATAGAGAAAAGTTCATGTTGCCTAATAAAATCTGGGCAGTAGAATATTATAGGAATCACATGTGATTATATTTTAAGGTGGATTTTCCCGTGTAAGTGGCAGCAGCTGACTCCTTGTCTTCTTCTGGGTAGGGGGAAATTCCCCCACAAGGGGACCTCCAGACTGGGACATTAATGTATGACCTACTGCACAGTGCAGCTCTATGTATGGCTCTGTTTTGTGGCACATCAAAAGCCCTCAGTGAGTCCTCCCTTTGTTTCACCCACACTTGTAGAAAATTATGTCTCTATATACACAACACAGCATCGATAATTCAGAGTCAGCAGTAAATGTCATGACTTCAGCTGTAGGATGTTGGTATGGTGGCCCTGAAGTTCCAAACAGGGAAGAGAACAGAAACAGAACAAACTGTACAGTTAGAGACTTAAGTCAGATTAGTCATCTTCTTCAGATCATCTGAAACATTATCTATCAGCTGTAATATCTCAGTGTTATTAATGTATTAGATAAAAAGATTGATGTTGATTTTTCATTTCCTCTGTGGAGCAGCGGTGCCTGTGCTACTGTACAAAAATAGACGTCCATCCATTCATTTGTTAGATATCAATACTCTGAGCAGCAGAGCTCAGTCTGAGGTATAAATGAGCCTCCACTCTCCGCTCTGCTCTAAAACCAAAACCTCTGCTCAGTGATCTGATCCTGTTTGGATTAAACAAGCAAAGCAACATGTTAATCACTGAACTTGATAAGTTTTTTTTTTTTTACCTTGGACCGAGCCGGGCTAGCTGCTCCCCCTGACTTCCAGTCTTTATGCTAAGCTAAGCTAAGCTGCTGTGTTTTCAGCATACAGACGTGAGAGTCAGTCTCCTCATCTCACTGTTTAGATAAAGTGAAGAAGCATATTTTTATCTACAGGAGTTAGCACTGGCCTCACAGCCAGAAGGTCCCTCCCACAGTCCAGAGGTGTTCAGGTGACTCTCAGTTACCTGTGGGTGTGAATGTGTGAATGTTGTTGTCTCTGTGTGGCAGCGTGTCTGTGATGTCACAGTGTGGAGGTGTGTGCTAACGTGACGTCTCCTCCTGGCAAAAATAACCCTCAGTAGCTTCTTTAAGTAAGAAAGTGTTTGTTACCGTTGCTTCTGTCTAACACGGCGGCTGCTTGGTCGAAGTCCATTGAAAATAAAAGATTTCAGACCTGCAACTTCTTGTGAAAGAAAACACTCAAATTAGGAACTTTGGAAAAAAAACATCTGAGTCATATGGGAAGTCAAACATAAAGCTGCCATAAAATGTCACCAGCACAGACACACACACACACACACACACACACACACACACACACACACACACACACACACACAGACACACACACACACACACACACACACACACACACACACACACACACACACACACACACACACACACACACATTTTTCACACAATTCATTTACTTTGCAGTTTTCTTTCATGCCCTTTGTAATTTTTTGCAGGTGTGGAAAGATATAAAGTAGCATTTATACTGGTCTCAAAAAGGTTTTAAATTTTACTTGTTGAAACCTGCAGAAACTCTGACGACACAAACATCCACTAGTAAAAATAAGTAAAAACACTTTCTGCAAAAAAGCGTACGCAACAAAAAAAAATTCTCACTCTCAGCTTTCATAAATGTACAAACCATCGTAAAGGTTTGACGAGCGCTGATCAGACAACACTCAGTCTCAGCTGTGAACGCACTACTTTCAAAGACTCACAGTGCAGACCTGACTGAGTCCTAACTTCACACCTCTCAGACCGAGCACATCATTGATCCAGTTTTGAAAAGTGAGGAGCATGACAACACTGAATGCATGCGGGCTGAAGAAAAAAAAATCTTGCTCAAGTGGTACCACAGAGGAAACTGTGGTCGGTGCAGAAAGGGGAAGCAGACTGGTGTTTTGCTGCTTCAACCAGTGGTACGGTTAGTTTCATTTTAACAGGTGACGGGTCGGAGACAGAGGCCAGATTTTATGATACCAGACCAGACAGAAGAACTCAGATGTAGAGTCAGAAGAGGAGAGGACATGAGAGAAAGTGCAGAAACGAGATCTTGTCTGTGGCGTCTCACTCCACCTGAAGTTAGAATAAGGAATTTAAACTTATAGGGAACCGAAAAATAAATATCCTGCCCTACAACTTTATAACTTTGATGATTTATCCTAAAGAAAAATTACATCTAGAACTCAAACTGATCACTGACTTAAAAAAAATGTCCAAATGTGCATTTAAGCCACCTTGGTTTAAAGTTAACCCACTACGCCACAGCATCAGAAGGCTTTTATTGTGAAAGAGCTGTTGAGTTTGCATTGAACCTCTGACGACTTTCTGACCGACTCAGTTTTATGTTGGCGTCTCTTTTTTTCATTGGCTCAGTTGAAGCTGTAGAAACTGAAAGTGAGGACAGTTCAAGCTGAACTCAAAGTTTCACTCTTCTTAACTTGATCATTTCAGTGTTGGTTACATTACATTACACTGAGTTCTGGCTGCTGAATGTGAATAAAGGTCAGTATAGCAGGGCTCTGGACTGTTTCTTTAAAGACTCTGGCTGCATCGTTGCTTTTATTCAGGTGTTGGGCTGTTTCTCTTGTGTCTAACGTCTGACAGTTTGTGCTATTTTTGAAACCGGGTGCACACACATGATATTTTCAGCTGTCCTTAAAAGCAACACTGTTTTTTTTGTTTGCATTGTGCTACTTTGGCTTTGTGCCAATCAGTATGGTCATATGTAGCGTGCACCTGTGATAACATCGACCGCTGACGAGGTGGCAGCCTGGGCAGGAGGTCAGCGCTTCAGGGTGTGTGTGCACCAAGAGAGTAAAAGGAAAAGGTTTGTTGTTGGGAAGCCGGTGAGGGATCGTGCCCAGAGGATCAGTGAGATGACCTGGGGTCTATGAGATCATGAGATGTAGAGTGAGTGTGAGGATATCTCTGGAGGCAGCTTCAGCATATGTTTTTAGATAAGTCGGTTAAGTCAGGCCGATTTAAAAAAAAAAGAGAAACATCTTTGAGGTTATTTGTTTTGTTTATTTCTGTTGCATTTCACACGTATCTGAAATCTCCTGTGCATCAGCAGAAGCTCTGAGAACAGCTCTGCTGATGACCGTGGGACCTACACACAACGGCTCTTTTGTTGCTTGTTATGTGCCTGCTGTGCACCCCGCAGAGGGCACATGCTCCCGCTCCGTGAGCTGTAGAAACATGAGCTAGTACAGAGTACGCCGAGTTCGAACTTCACAAGTTCAGCTGAGGGGTCCAGAGGAGCAGCAGCATTCTCCCTGAAATCAGCAGCTCAGGTTACACGTCAACACACCTGCACCTGACTGAACTGTGACAAAACCATCCAAACTCAGACCTCCACAAACAGATGGAAAAACAGATTCGACAGAGTGCAGCGAAATAATAGTAAAACAATTGATCACTGACTTAAAAAAAATGTCCAAATGTGCATTTAAGCCACCTTGGTTTAAAGTTAACCCACTAAAATAAAAATACAAGAAGCCCACAGAGGCAGCTGTTGTTAAACTGTCCAGGAAATCATGTATTTTTAGCTTCGTCTTCTCAGATTAACCAGCAGCAGCGGGTGTGATATTTCAACTCAGAGACCAAGTTTTATCTTCTAGAAGGACGATTTTATCGTACATCCAAACACCACAGACACAGAGCTGCCAGTAAATCACTGAAGGGCTGCAGAGGTAACACTTTTCTACCGGGGCTACGGCGCACAGTGACCGGCCGGTGGCCTCAGGAGCCGCTGATGTGGTCGCTGTCCCACCTGAACAAATATCAAACCTTCATGAAGTTATTTAACGACAGTTCTAGGGTGGAAGTCGTCACAGCTTTTGGAGCCTGGATCAGAATCTCTGCCGGCGTCACTATTTGTCACGAAATGCATTCTGGGAAACTCAGCTGCTCCAAGTCCACATAAATCACGTCCACATGTATCCTCGATGAAACGGGCAGAGCAAGAACACTTCGGGATATTTGATCTGTTCTTGGGTGGATGTGGAGTCTGATGACGTTTAACAAGATCACGGGTACGAGAAGACGAACGGCTGTAGAGGAACGAAGACAGATTTTAAACAGGTCACAAGACGTGAGGCTTTTTTGGGTTTGAGTTTTGCGCCATTGTTAGACTGTAGGTTTTAGAATGGGTGTGTATTGCACAGAGTGTGTTTTTGTGGTTCGTGGTGTTTGTTGAGGAGAAGAAAAACAGAATATCAGCACGCTGTTGTTTCAGTCCTGTTTTGGGACCCTCAGGATTCGGCCTGTGAAGCTAACGTTAGCTTACAGCAGCTAAGGTGCAGGATTGGCAAAGTCGTTCAGTCTCTTTCATCAGATACCAAGAATTTTAGAGCAAAATAGCAGCTGACTTTCATTAACCACTGAAAGTCAGAATTAGATTATATATCTAAGTACTGAGTATTATCAAATATACTAATATAATATCTGAATGCAAGCCTGTTATTTTGAATTTGACTTTGCTCTGACTGGTTTGAAAAATGAATCCTGGGAGGATCTCAACAAGAAGTGACAGTTTCTCTGACTCTGATCTTTACAAGATACATTACACAGATAAGATTTCATTATAATAATGGTCAATAATTCATAATATCACTGGCCTGACCTCATATACATCAAACAGCTTTGGGACGAACTGGAACAGCAACTGAGAACCAGAGCTTATCGGCCAACATCGGCGTTGGACCTTAGGGATGTTGTTGTGGCTGACTCCCTGCAGAGAGTAATACCCATGTTTATCTTTAAACTGCTGTAAACCAGTCAAATGGTTTGACCCCTACTGAGGGTTAACTATAGTAACATGTGATGTCAGTGTGATGTGAAATACTACCACTATCAAGATGTTTACAGCAGAGCTCCACTGGTGGAGTGTTTATGTGTGAAGGCAGAGTCCTTCCACAGAGCTTGTTGGTAATATACATCCATACATGGCACTCAGGCCGGGCGGCGTAGACACACAGGACACATTGTTAGTCTGACATCCATTAAAGAAGAGGAAGCACTGAGGTCCAGCTGATGATGACCTGTGATAAAACGCAGACTTACAGTTCCCTGAGGCGCAGCGTGGCCACGGGCAGACTGCTCAGGATCCAAACCAGCAGGAAGGTTCTGATCGCAAAACAACGATCAATTAATGCACAGTACGTGTTTCTGGTTTGTGGTCATTCAGGAAATACACCAGGAACAAACGGCCCCTTTTACACTGAAGGAGCTCAACAACCTTTACACAAACTCTTCTCTTATTTCTGATCTGAGCTGAATCCTGCTCCTTGAAAGCAACAGTGGAAAGTAACAACAGATATTTACTCAAACTTTACTCAGTTGTTCAGTAGGCGAAGGTGTCTGTGGCAGTGATCAACCTACAGAGAAATATTGAGACTGTCCTGTAACAAACGGGGTCGTAGGTCGTCTGTCAGCAGGTTATTATGACCCATAGTTAGGTTTTGTTGCTAGGCGACATCTAGTGGTCGTAGTAATGATGACAGGAGCAAAGGGAAAAGTGCGGTGACGTAGTTTATAGAGCGACAAAGTCCACGTCAGGAGGAGGTTGGGGTGGATGGATGAATATGACACAGGAGAGCGGTGTTCGATTCCCATTTGACAGTAGCAGTTTATGTTGTTTCTATTATCCATGACCGTTTGTTGTTGTTACTGTAACCATGACAACAAAGATCGTCTGATGTTGAGGAAGTAGTTATTTTAACCCAAACCACCATCTTTTCCTAAACCTAACAAAGCCATGGCTGTTATTATAGTAACCATGGCAACAAAGGTAGGTACACTGCTCTCGGCACTGTCCACCTGTTTATAATTGTAACCTTGACAACGCAGGACCGGTACACCTGCAGCCAGAGGGGCGCTATTTCAGGAGACGCTGCTGTGGGTCGTGTCAGAGGGTCGATGGTTGATCGGGTCTCACGTCGTTTTCAGCAGCTGTTTTCAGAGGAACATCTGTAGACCACCTCTGGCCTCCACCTGCTCACAGCACACAGCAGACAGACGCAGTCAGAGAGCAGCTGGTGAACACAGAGGAGCATTCAGCAGCTACACAGCCAGATTCTTCCAACTTTGCAGCGTTGCCATAAATAAAGACGTGGGACAAATCTAAATGGAGAAAAAGATTAATTTACCAACAATAAATTTAAAAGATATCAGAGGCGCTTTGATGTTTCCTCGCAGGCTGGATGACCCTGAGACCTCTGGGTTTACAGCGCTGAACATCTGACTGCCACCACACACATCTGCATTCAGCCCAGACTGTGAGCCCGGACCATTGACGGGACCCTCGTCTAACATTATTAGCATTTAAATAAAGTTATATATGTTCGGCTTATGGAACACCTTTGTCTAAAAAAAGAGAGTAAATGAGAGTCAGGTGAGGAGAAGAGCAGCAGGAGGAACAAAACTTAACCTCATTATTTAAATGTGATTATGTAGTAAAGTAAAAAATAACTAGTACTAATACTTGTACTGTACAGACAGGTGTCTTTTCAGTCTCATTCAGACATCAAACACAACACAACACAACGGCTCTGGGCTCAAATGGTGAATTTTCCTGATTTTCTCAGCTCTTCAGATGCAATGGAAACATGAAGAAGGAGTGTGGAGAAGGGGCCGGTGCATCCTGATTCACTTCCTGTTTGTTTTTTTGGAAAAGCATCCTGCTGATGCTAAAATGTTCTGTATGTAAAATGAAGTTTGGCTGAGGCAGCGGGGGCTTCAGAGACATTATGTCTTCAGGTTGTCCGTCCGTGACAGAACTTCTGCAAATTTAGTTCAAACATTGACTCAAGGATGAACTGACTAGATTTTGGTGCTAAAAGGTCAGAGGTCAAAGTCAGTTTGACCTCATAAAACACTTTTTAGCCACAACTCAAGACTTGTTGCAGCAATTACGAAAAAGTTCCACACAAATGATAATAATAAATAAGGACGTGATCTGAAACTAGTCTGAGTGGCGGAGGGATAACGACCACGAGGTGGGGATTTTAGTTTTAGTTTTTCTTCAAGAAACCTTCACAACAGAACTGCTTCTTTCCTGGAAGGTGTCATGCAAATCAGCTCTGATTTGACTGAGTTCAGTCAAACGTGCTGCTGTGTGACAGAGGGAGAGGCAGGAAGTTCAAAAAACACCACTTAAAAACACATGTTCTGAAATACTGATCAATGTGAGGGTAAAGGAAAGTAAAACACGAGGATTTAAAGGTGTGAGGTTAAATAATAAAGACAGATTTGAGATAAGGTAAAGTAAGAGTTAAATAATGAATCAGCTCTGAAAAGCTTGACTCAGTTTGACAGTTTTTTATGAAATGAGTGGGAGTGAGTCTTGAGAAACATTCAGGAAGCTGTCGACTTCCTCGTTTGTCGTGAACAGGTTGTTCTTCTCCACTTTCCTTGTTTTGTGTGTCCTCCTCCCTCCCGACATGTGCTGCATCACAGACAGTGTTGTGACGTATCACCATGAGCAATATGCAACATTTCTGTCTTGCACAACAGTGTTTTTCACTCCGTTTTGATGCATTGATCAGATGCATTACAAAACTGCAAATGCATCACTCACCTCTGGGTCTTTACACACAGTTTGGAAAACATTCACCACAACTATAAGGATAATTTTCCTAAAAAGTCTTGAAAGCAAATATTAATATTTAATATTTAAGTTACTGCAACATAAAACAAAGAAAAAGTTAGTAAAGTCTCACATTACAGACACTGGATCCATTCATATTCATGTTTTCTGCTGGTGTTTCTTCATCACTCCTTACTGTACTTATGATTATGAGGAATTTATCTCTTGACCTGATTTTAATGCCTTGGATATAAAACATCAGATTTCCACATAGATAAGGAAATAAAAAGCTGTTCAGGTCATGGTACAGTTATAAAGTTCTCTCCCCTGATTGGCTGAGGAGTCAGTTTTTCTGGATGGCAGTGGAGACGGTTTGTACCAATGTCTGGTCCAAATGTAGTTTAGTTAAACAGTGTTACCAACATCCTTTTCTGTTACAGCTAGTTTTGTAGTTAAGTAATTCTGAGACTAGATTAGGTCAGAAGAGAGTCTGAGCCTCTGATTGGCTGACTGTTTTCTGAGTGATCCAATGAAAATACAGCAGATTTCAGGTAAACACACAGAGAAACCAAATCCTGCAAGGTTGGATGGTGGGGGCATGGATGAGAGCAGTAACTGCTTTGTTGTGAATATGAACAGGAATGACAAAAGAAAAAGAATTGAATGGAGACTACATCACAGCAGATCTCAGGCTACGAGCCGGACTGTAGGGGGGGCGGTGGGCCACGGCCTCTCCGTTAGAGAAGTTTAACCAAAACAGGCAAAATATGATCATTACTTGCTAGTTCTTGTGAAAAGCCAGGCAGCGGTTTCTGTGCAGACTGGAGCTGTTCAGTGGATTTCTGTGGCCGGTCACCCAATAAGGAAGTACAAAGGTCCAATAGGCTGTAAACAAAGGCATGCTGGGATCAGTCTGGACCAAAGTGGTGAACTGCCTGAAACTCTTCCACGCACACCAGCGTCACTGCACAGACGTACAAGTGAGAATCCGCCATAAAATCTCAGCTTGTTACTGTGTAGAGACACAGAGAGAGAGATGATTTCATGATGCCACAGTGGGTACCCGGAGGCCTGATAGAGGCCTGTTTGTATAAGTTCTCTGTGTGACGGTGTACAACATGTTCTGTACAGCCTATTGAGAAAGTCCACTGATCCACGACCAGATGATGAAAAGTTCCCAGAATTGGTGGATGTTACATTTCACGCATGAGCAGCCGGTGTGGCATCCACCAAGTAGCTTCATGAGCTGAAATTAAGCTAATTTTTTGGTTTGTTATGAGAATAATCTTTCAGGAATTTGTATAAGCACGGGCTATACACTCATGATTAGAAATGTTTATTAAAGTCACATTTGTCTTTGAGTCAAAGTGGTGATTTTTGATGTCCCACTCCTCTCTTTTTCCTCCACACTTTCTTCATTGTTGTTTTTCCAGCAGACACATAGGAAACAGGCATTTTGGAGAGACATGATCATTAGAGTAGCAGAGTGGAGAACAAAGAGGAGGCAGCGGTGAAGAGATAAGTAGAGCAGAAAGGAGCCACGGAGGCACAAACCAGAGCAGAACCTGACAGAAGGAGGCATCAGTTACCATCAGTCACTGTGTCATCTATAGGAAATGGCTCAGTGCAGCGATAAGACACGAGCGACATTCATCTTGACACAATTAAAGGGGCACTCCACCCATTATGTGCTGTACCAGGCAGGGAGTGTCTGACCAAAGGATGCTGCTGGTTGCATTATGGGAAATGCAGCATCCTGTGTTTCTGGGGTCAGGACCATAAAAGTTAGAATATGTTTCTGCTTCTGCTCCTTCATTTTTAACCATTCACACAACTAATCCACCAGTTACAACAGCAATATATAATAATTATAATAATTATAACAAAGTAAGGTCTCGACCTGACCCTGTAAAGTGCCTCGAGATAATGTATATTATGATTTGGCGCTATACAAATAAAATTGAATTGAAAATTGAATTGAAAAGTTAAAGGTATAAATATATAGTATAAAGGTATTTATTTCCATGTGTTTTTGCTTATAAAGTCTATGTTCTATATTAATACTGTGAAAGCATCAAAGCCTCAGTCCACGGAGAAATGCACACAGCCTGCATTCAGAAACTGAGCCTTAAAACCAGCCATCAGGACTTCTGCAACTTTGTGATGTCACAACAAAGCAGTCATCGCCCCCCCCAAGCCCCGCCCACCTGGACCCACCATCCACCCTTGCAGGATTTGGTTTCTCTGATTGTTTACCTGAAATCTGCTATATTTTTATTGGATCAGTCAGAAAACAGTCAGCCAATCAGAAGTGATTATTCTTCTGATTGAAAATATGGATGTGAACGAATCAGATCTGCAAATGTTTCTCGAGAAAGAAGTGAAGAACACGAACATGTTTAAACATCTTGAATTTTCTGTCTGTCCCGGGTCTGATTGAAATCGTCTCCTCCTTGTCCTTGTCCTCTGAGAACAGTCGCTCCGACCTTCCTGCTCCTCACTCAATCACATTTGTTTATGTGTGAAGCTTCACGAGCTGCTTTGCATCCACACGAGTCACAGATGCAAATCCATGTGTCCTTGCTGTTATGACTAGGTCCTGAAGCACAGGTGAACTCATACATCCCCCCAGGATACAGTGCATCTAAAACCATCACAAGCAGAAGTTTATGGTTTAGGATTTTGCATGTGTAGATTATATATAACTGTTGTTTCACAGCATTAAAATGACTCCATCATGTGTTGGACCAGCTGCACATGAAACAAAAAACACTCAGTGTGACCTTTTTTAA
This sequence comes from Trachinotus anak, assembly GCF_046630095.1. Taxonomy (NCBI): domain Eukaryota; kingdom Metazoa; phylum Chordata; class Actinopteri; order Carangiformes; family Carangidae; genus Trachinotus; species Trachinotus anak. The sequence goes on from NW_027273871.1 coordinate 7,451,585, forward strand.
ACCAAGACTCTCAGATTGAGTCTTTCTTTGATGTCTGTTACTGCTGCACCTGGAGATGATTTTGGACGAATCTACCTTTATTTTTCTTGATTCACTGTTTGGTTTAAAATGTCAGCAAACAGTGATGAAGTTTTCAAACAAGATGAAAATCCAAAACCCAAAATTTTCACTTTACTGTAAGAAAACCAGGAAATTCCAGTCTAGGGGCCGCATCCTTAAACGTGGGGGCGTGGTCTACGAAGGTGTGGCCCTTCATAGCCGCCGTAGATGGCGAAGGCCGAACAGAAATGAGCCGATCTGAGTCTCTACAGAGGATTTATGCTTTTTCTTAGCTGAAGGAACCACGTTCTGCAGCAGGGAAAACTTTAAACGCAGCCCATCTCTGTTACCGTGTTATCACACTGAGAAATAATGGTGATGTGTGATCCTGTGTGGGTCAGGAAATCTTAATCAGACATAATTAGTTGGGGTTGGTGGTGGGTGGATGATTACATGTGGATTTGAACGACATCAGACCTGATTCATGCGTCACTAGAGGACGTAAACATGATCTGACCTGAGTTTGTTAGTAACCAGCACCATCGATTCTTCTGATCCTCTCACCTCTGCCAGGTTCAGGTGTTTAGACTTTTATTTTGACTTTTTCCTGTCACCTGTGTCATTTGCGTAGATAAACATCAGGCTGCTGAAGGAACCTGCTCTGCTTTTAATAAAACAAACGTCCCTGCAGATCTATGCAAATATGAGAGTGGGTGTTACTAGCAGCAGCTGATATTTGATTAAATGTACCAGCGTGATTCACTGCTGTACAGTTACTCTGCTGATAACTCGGTGGACTGACTCAGATCTCTGGTCTGAAGACACCTCCAGGCTGGGAAACGGTTTCCTTCCTCCTCAGCTTGTTCTCAGCCCTTTCAGTAGACTTGAACGTTCAAGTCCAGGACTGATGCTCGGAGACTTTTTAAAGTTTAATAAAACAGTGACTGGCAGATAATGACTCATGTGTGATGCCAGTTTCCCACCACAGGAACTTATTCAGACCTGATTTAACATGAAGCCATTGTCACAAGTTCTGCTTTTCTCCCACTTCAGGGCAGAAATATCAGCTAATGTGGTCAGGAGGTCACACTGAGACCAGCTCCCAGGTACTTTCACATCCATCCTGATTGGTCGAGCAAATCACCTCACAACACGGAGGACTGAAACAGTAACCTGTGTTTTACTCCGCCACAACCCCACAGCTAGACAGAGATTTCCAGTCTGTGATAAACATGTAAGGACAACATCCAGAGGGAGCTGGAACTGAAACATATTTCAGACAGGACACAGCTGAGTTCAGAGTGTTTCATAGAACAGGGAGAAAGAAACAAGATAAGAACATTTCAAAGATCCAACTCCTAGAAACAAAACACAAGTGGAGCCAAATGCAAGAAATAGAAAGAACAAGTCCAGGTTGTGGTTCTGGTCTCACTGTAAGTTTGATTTGAAACACTGATGATCAAACTCACCTGTTGATACAGAGATGTTGTTCCAGCCACTGTTTTCTGTGTTGCAGATAAAAAATAATGTAAGAAAAGTTGAAATATTGTGAAGAAGGTTTCACACACACTCAGGTTATAAAAGACTTTAACAGAGAAGATGCAGGAGGCTGTTTTCTAACACAGCAGATGCTGTAGTTGCTTTTTCTTCTTCTACTGTAGAAAAGACAGTCAGGTCCTTCAGCCACTGAGTCTTCGTCTAATCATGACTTCCTCACTGATCGGGACCGACGGCTCCGTTTGTCCTCACTTTTCTCAATTTGTAAAAACTCAGGTTTTATTTTATCACATTTTACATTAAAAAAAAACCCCTGATCCTTCAGAACAACCTCCACCTGTAGTGACTCAGCATCACTACACTGTTTCTGTTTGTGTTCAGACTCTCAGGTCAGGGAAAGAACCTGGTCTGGTTTGATACAGAAAAAGTTCAGTGACAGAAACTTCAGACACAACCTGTTTATTCACACTGAACCTAAACCACCATCTTTTTCTAACTGTAACCAAAGAGCTGCTGTTGTCTAAACCACAGACTCTGGAGTTTGTAGCTTCAGTCTTTCATTTATAAAACTAGAATTACATCCTCCTCCACTCAGACTCATCACATCCTGTTTATCCTGTCAGATCAAAGATGAAACAACTGTGTGAAATTTTGTCATAATATCTGTGTGAAGGTTTGAGTAATGGCTAAAAAGTGATTTGTGAGGTCACACTGACCTTGACCTTTGAGAATGGGGCAGACAGACAGACAGACAGACAACCCAACAACAACAACAACAACAACAACAACAACAACAACAACAACAAGTTGTCTCTGAATGTAATCTATTCATTGATCACACTAACACATCAGCATCACTGGGAAAACTGTGGTTGGATGTGAATGTAATTTCTCTTAAATCTCTTTAAATCGTGAATCTGAAGGAGCCCAGTGTTAAATTTCAGAGAAATGTCATGACTTCTCCTGATGTCAGAGGGTTGGTGGAAACACACGCTGATTTAATGGGATCGTAACACGAGTGTCACAGTCTGATAACCTGCTTCACCTGAGCTCCGTCTGTGTCTCTGCAGAGAAGGACTACAGCAGCCTGTGTGAGCGGCAGCCCATCGGACGCCTGCTGTTCAGACAGTTCTGTGAGACTCGACCCGAGCTGAGGCGCTGCATCAAGTTCCTGGATGCTGTGGTGAGGACAGAGTGTGTGTGTGTGTGTGCGTGTGTATAAACATGTTTTCTTGTTTTTTTTGCCACATGAAAATCATCTTCAGCTGATGTCGCAGTAAGACGGAGGGAAACAGGTGTCAGACAGATAAATAAAGGTTTGATGAGGAAGAGGAGGAGGAAAGATATAGGAAGGGATAATATAACAGACACCAACACACAACAACTTTGTTTACCTGGTAAATAAACTGACTGTCAGGTACAGAAGGTGACATCAGCTGTGTCCCGGTTCAGAGGCTGCGTTACAGCGTCGCGACTTTCATAGGCTCCTTCAAATGCGTCCTTCTTTTCCTGGTCAACGAAGGCTCCGACAGGTGGATCCTTCGTGGCCTAAAGTTCATTAGGAAAGCGACAGAGAGGCTGAGGGAGGGGAGGCACAGGGAGGGGGGGCACAGTTGGTGAAGCAAAGACCAGACCGTCTCGTTTCGGTTCGACCCACGAAGGTGTGGCCCTTCGTAACCTTCTTAGCCTGTGGCCCCTGAATTATGACACAGTGAACCACAGGTTTAAAGGGACAGCTCATGTGTGTGGAAAAACAAGACAATAGGTTGTTTATTCATTTCTTCCAAACTGACAAATTTATGCATCACAAAAGTGATTCATATTAGCGTTTTCTAATCAGTGATCTCTGTGGTTCACATTTTGTCAAGTTGAGGGAAGTAGAGCTAAATTCATTTCATGCTTTATCTCTCGGGTTTGGATCCTTCGGCTGCTCTGAGTAAATGAGTAAAATTCATTCATTTCTCATGAGCTCCTCTGGTCGGATAATTACAAAAAACAATGTGTGCAGTGTTTTAGAGACTTTATTTGTGGCAGATTTGATTTTGTAAAGTTTGGGAGAAGAGACAAGTTCTGACATATTAAAGATTTGTTGTCGTCAGTCAAAGGTTCAGACCCCGCAGCAGCTGTTTTTCTCTCAGTCTCATTATAAACTGATTTGTCAGGTTAAAGTTAAACCAATGTTTGTTGACAGTAACAATTTAACTGAGGTGGACTCAGAATCTGTCCAATTAAAGCTACTCACAAAGTGAGTGTGTGAACAAACAGATTTACAGTTGAAGGAAGTTGTGTATGTGTGCGACACACAGTAACACAACTAACTGGGCTGAGGAAGAAACCGGCGCAGCCTGTAGGTATCAGGCAGGATGTGAACCGGTCCCTTCACAGAGGAACAGAAGAAAACACCACAACGAAATGTCTTTAATCACCACTGTACCGGAGAGGAGGGAGAAAAGTGGTGAGTCTCTGATGCAGGAAGTTTAATTATTCTGAAAGGACTGAAGTTTGTAAAGGAGGAGGAGGAAGAAGAGGAGGAGGTAGTAGAGTTTAATATCTGTTTAATGAAAGGAACTCTTGACTTCTGGGAGCAAAGGAGAACAAACTGCGTCAGTGTGTCACCCTCCTCTACCTCCCATGTCTTATAACACACACACACACACACACACACACACACTCTGCTGACCTCATCCGTAACAATGAACGGCTTCACTTCTCGCTCTGCTCACTTGAGGAATGTTTCAGTCGCACTATTGCTTTATTCCCACTGGTGTGTGTGTGTGTGTGTGTGTGTGTGTGTGTGCCCTCATAAATGCTGTTTTGCTGCTTTTTTTGGGGGGTGCACAGTTGATAAATGATAAACTGTGGTTTCCTCCTTCAGTCTTCACATCAAACACACACACACTGAGTGAAGTGTTGCTTTGAAGCCTCCTCTTCCTGTTTTTGGTCTCTCAGACCTTCACCCTCATCGCGTTGGTTCCTTATAACTCACTATTCTGAGTGATAACCAAGTCATCAGGTTACTCATCAGTCCTGCTCCTTGATGTATTTCTGAAGGTTAGCATCACCCTGGTTTCCACGACTAAAAGATAACAGGACTTCACTGATGAATGAAGTGTAAAAGCATTGAGGCTGTAAAGGTGGATTGGTGAGTAGACCAGCTTTCAGTGTAAACTCCCCAGCAACCTCTGTAGTCTCATAAGACCACTTGTTAACGACCAACCTTTTGTAAGTGATGTAAAAGTTTCAAGAAATCATGAGTGTTTTAGGTTGTAGAGTAAAATGTCAACACGACTCGACCTTGTGTCTGTCATTTAACCAAAAATCCCATCAACGTCAGGACGAGGGAACCGTGGGTGCTAATATGGACTCAAACCTGCATCACTCTGTTGTCTCCTTTCCAACCGTTTGAGCAGAGATGCTTCGTGTTTTACTCTCGGAGGGAAATAAGGTGCAAACACGTCACAACGTTTGTTTATTGTGTCTATTATTGAACATCTTAACACGAAGGTTGGCTGAGGCTGATGGAACCTCATTAGTTCTGCAGGTATTTAGAACCTTGTTGCTGCCAAGGTCAGAAGTTAAAGGTTCTAACACTGACTGAGATTCAAATACCGATGAAAAAAAGGAACATTTGATCGATCACATTGTTCAGGCCAAACTTCAAGAACTTTGACTTTTAGGATTATGGCAGCTTTTCTGTCAGACAGTCATTGTTGTAGGACTCAGACTTGAGTCTGACTCAAGTCCTGACTTTCGGGCTTGTGACTTGACTTGCACTAGATCATTGATGAACTGGACTTGGGCATCGACTGCATTCAGACTCTGGTGTTGGAGACACTGACAGTGACAGTGACAAAGTGACTTGGACACTTATTTGGTAACTTGGACTTGGACTTGAACACTGGGGACTCCAGGTTCGACTTGGACTCTGACTCAGGTATTAGAAACTCGACTCGGACTCGACTACGACTCTTAGTGACTTGGACTTGGAGTCGGATACTGGGGACTCGAGACTCAGCTTGGACTCTGACTCAGGTATTCGGAACTTGCCTCTGACTTTACTTGGTGTCTTCTTTGGTAACTTTGACTGGGACTCAAATACTAGGGACTTGAGACTCAACTCGGACTTGAAGTTCAGTGAATAAACTCCCATCTCCGATCCTGTCTCAGATCAAACAGGCGAAGTTGCATCACGAACATTGAGTCATTGAGTGGACCGGTCGGATCTGATGGGTGGAGGTGGGGAGGCTGATGAAGACCACGTCTACCTCTCTGTGAAGGCAGCGAGGCTCCACTCTGACTGACCAGCTCAGCCAAACTGCTTTCCAGCTTTCAGTCGTCCAGCGGATACGTCTCACATACGAGGCAATTATGTCCTCTTTTACCCCGCAACCACTTCCCGTCTCTTCTCTGAGAGCTCTGCGAGAGGACGAGATGGAGAGGGGAAAATGAGATTTGAACCGTCTCCGCTGTCACTTAGCATTAGTTTACAGGCTCTTGCTTGCAAGAGGGAGAGGAAGCACTTTGGAGTTTTCCAGTCAGGCTCGTTTTACTGCAAGTCATTCAGAGGGCTGGTTGATGTGAGGAGGAGTCGATGCAGCTGGTTCATGTACTGCAGGGTGTGGAACCAGCCTCAGAAAACCCTTCAATTAGATCTTAAATTGGGTTTTCTGAAGTCGAGGCCAGAGAGTTCGTCAGTGAGCAATAATTCAGTATTACGGTTTATTGACTCTGAGTGCAGTCATCATATCATCACGATGATTTGATCAGATTGTGTCATCGTTGTACAAAATGCCAAGTGGTCTAAATGAGTTAATTAAAAACTAACGAGGCATCAAAATTTTTGTTTTGCAAGTGTGATGGATTTGAACTCATGTAATCAACATGATTTATCGCAATTAACATTTTTGTTTCATCACAAAGGCTTCAACAGTCACCTTATTTGTCCCTCTCAGATTGCTCAATGAGAACCACACTTTCTGTTTTTATAAACATCAGATGATGTGTGAGAAAGGACTCGATGGGAATGTTTTTGTGTTTCCTTTTTTCCTGGAAATCTGCATCCAGAGGTGGTTGTGAAACTGCCTGGTTTGAGTAACTCGTGGAGCAGCTGATGGTCAAACTTGGCTTCTGCAGCTCATTGTGTCATTCATGTGTTTGTCTGCAGGCAGAGTACGAGGTGACTCCGGATGAGAAGAGGAAGGAGAGCGGTCAGGAACTTGTCGACAAGTACTTCAACCCAAAGGTGGCTGCTGTTTACATGGACCTCTGTCACTTTCTGTCTCCCTGCAGAGAAAATAAAAAAACCCTCTTTACTTCATTTAGTGCGAGCAAGTATTCCCCATTTGATGTCAGAGTGATGTCAGAGTGTAGCTTCATGACATCACAGATAGGAAGGGTCCAGAGTGGGTAGCGAATGTGGTTTTCCTAGTGCAGTTTTTAAGGATCATAGTGATGGTTTTGCATGTTTTAGCCATTTAAACACCTCTTTAAATCACAGGCAACTGAATCATTACGCAAAATAAAAAATACATTTTATGTAAAACAACTGTGACTGTAAAGCTAAAGAAGACAAAATATGCTTCCCCCACCCCCCAAAAAAAGACAAAAATAATGAATAAAAAAGAAATATAGAGAAGAAACTATGTCATTTCAAATTCAGAATCAAATCAAATCAAACTTTGCATTTACTCAATTTCATTTTCTGACAACAGAGTTAATAAGTGCAACACATTAAAGCTGTTTGGTTCTGACAGAGTGTCAGTGAATGCAGCACTCAGGAGAGAAAACACTCCTGAGTGGCTCATCAACACTTTACCAGAAAAGCTGATAGGAAATTAGAGATGTACTGATCAGAAACCACTGGAAAGAATCTGTAAAGATAAAAAGAGCACACAAACGTCCTGCTCTTTCTACAGCAGATGGGACACAGGGACACTCCACATTAGTCGACATCATCCTGATGTAAACATGCCAGATACCAAAGTGCAGCTTCATATCTGCAGGTTACATTGTGTTTTTCCTGGTAATTCAGTCTCTCTCTGCTTCAGACTGTGTATCTGTGTGTGCGTGTGTGTGTGTGTGTGTGCAAGTCTGAACATGTAGAAGTCTGCGGAGAATAATCATCCACCAGCTCATCCCTAAAACCCAGTTCATCCGGCTTTCCTCTGTGAGTTTACTGTCACTGTTGAGTCACGCTGTTTACCTGGGCTTCATGTGTTTTGTTTTTTTTTTTTGCGATGCAGTCATCGGACCATGTGCCTGAGGTAGAAGACGTCATGATGGCTGAGTGCACCGAGAGGCTGCAGCAGGAAGCCTGCAAAGAGCTCTTCAAGGACTGTACCAAGTAAGATCATCCCGTCTGTGCTGGTTTACTTTGGTCCATTAGTTTTAAGTAGTTAGTTAAGACCCTTTCACATTGAGAAACTGAAATAGTTTGATCAGAACTGTCATTTTTGTTTTAAAGGCTGATTTCTAATATTATAGACTAAAATAATCAAAGTCATGTCAGGTAAATTCATTTAGGGGAAAAAAATGCCATTAAATAAATCAATAAAATGTCAAATTTTGTAATTTTGGACAGGGGGGTTGGCTGACTGTTTTCTGACTGATCCAATAAAAATATAGCAGGTTTCAGGTAAACACTCAGAGAAACCAAATTATGAAAGGCTGCACAGTGGGTCCAGGTGGGCTGGGCTTGGGGCATGGCTGAGGGCAGTGACTGCTTTTTTTTGTGACATCACAAAGTTCCAGAAGTGCTGATGGCTGGTTTTAAGGCTCAGTGTCTGAATACAGGCTGTGTGCATTTCTCTGTGGACTGAGGCTTTGATACTTTCACAGTATTAATATAGAACCTAGACCTGCTTTATAATCACAAACACATGGAAATCTACATTTATACTGGATGGGACCTTTAATGCTCAAAGTCAGATCTCCTGGGCTTGATAGTGTTATGTTCAGTAAACTGCATGATTTGAGATGAGCCATATCAGATGATACACACATACAGGATTTTATTTATTTGCTATGAAATAAATCAGCCCTTTATATAAAGAGTACCAGTGTCCCCACCCTCATCTCTCTGTCTCTGTGAGGGTTCTGTTCTCGAGACACTTTAAAAGAAATCCTGCGGTGCAACTACCATCATGCACTGAAACACACATCAAAAAAAGTGCTGTTGGCTCCTGCACAGAGCTGACACTGACCTGAATGCTGTTTGGCAGAGTCCCAAGTCTTTCAAGTCACAAGGCTCAAGTCCAAGTGAAGTCACAAGTCACAGTCTGTGGTGTCAGAGTCAGTGGATTTGCAGTTGTTTTTTTGTTGTTTGTTTTTTATGCCTCTGTGGCGGCAGCACTCATGGCCACAGGCATGGAGTTCTTGGATCTTCCATCCGGTTCTCGTGAACGTGATATTTCAGGAAAACCTGGAGGGAACTTCCTCAAATTTGGTACAAACGTTCACTTTGACTCACGGGTGAGCTGATTAGATTTTGGTGGTCAAAGGTCAACGGCATGATGACCTCATGTGCTCGTGAATGCGATATGTCCGGAACGCCTGGAGGGAATTTCATTACATCTGACACAAATGTGGGCTTGGACTCAAAAATGAACTGATTAGATTTCGGTGGTCAAAGGTCAAAGGTCACTCTGCCCATAACTGGAAAAGTTCACATGCTAATTAGCTGCGACTGGACTGGTTGCCTAGTTGTTGTTGTTTATTTTTGAGTCTGAAGTTGTCAAATTTGTGACTTGAGTCCAACTTGATTCCAAATCCTGTGACCTGAGTCTCCACTTGTGTTGAATTCTGATTGTAGTTATCAGAGTAGTTATCGCTTAACATCAAACAGATTATTCATGATTAGATGGATAATAATAATAATATTGCATATCTGTTATCATATTCTTTTATGAATCATTGAGAAATACATTACTTTCCTAAATAAACATTATATCTTTCATGTAGACACCTAATTGTTCTATTAATTGTTTTACTCTGTGGAAACTAATTACGTGGAAATATAACTACGTATCTCGTATATAATCAATAAATGCATTCAAAATGTATCGCTTGAGATTCCCTCTGTCTTACATACCAGATGTATTTTAGCTGAATTAATAGTTAGCAAATACATCCAGTGGTTGTCCATAGTTCATAGAACCATAGTTATAAAAGTAACTAGTACTGTACTAAAGGGCACTTTTGAAATCCTGTTTCCTTTTTTCTGCCGCTTCATACTTCTCTACTAAATTAAGAAGAAAACATTGAATTTTTTTCTTCACCGAACTTATCTGATAGATTCAGTTCCTCTTTGTATAACAATTTTACATGAGAACATGTGATAAGATCACAAAATGTGCTGCACTGTTGAAGATTAGACCTTTGGTTTTGAACATTTTTTTTGGCCTTTGGCAAAGAACATTTTGATAGCATTTATTGTTTTAGGCCCAACTAAGTCAAATGATCAAATATTTCACAAAGAAGAGAAACATTCGAGAAAACACAGCAGAGAAATACTTCTACATTTTACTATGTAGTAATACATCAGTTCTTATCAGTCATATCAGTTCTGCTTAAGCAGCCTTTAGTTATAATGGAGTATTTTTACATTGTTGTATTTGTACTTTTACTGAAGTAAAAGATCTGAAAAATGCAAACAACAACTGATGCAATGATAAAGTTTAAGAACAATATAATAAAATGTAGCTTCACCAAGTCAGAAAGTGGATTAAATTTCTCTTTAATGTCTTTTGCTCGCTGCATTTCTAATCCCTGTATTTACATTTGCACAAAACGCACAGATACCAGCAGAAAAGACGGATAATAAATGACGCTCATGCCAGGAGCGTCAGGTCTTGGGTTTGTACCTGAAATGTTCAAATCAAGAGAAACAGGAGATAAACACACACAGGACAGAAAGGAAAGTATTCAAATAAAATGTTGTTTGTTTCTGATGAGGAAGAGTGTGTGTGTCTGTCCTACAAACAGCACTCATTGAGTAACATCCTCTAACGGCTCTGTTAGTGCTTGCTGCGTAGGCGTGAAGCAGCGCAGAGGCCGGTTTGTTTTTCAAGCCACATCAAGTACAAGACATGAGTAATTTACTAGAGCCACGTATTAACACCACAAACCTGAGCTCTTGTAGTCTGTCTTTATTTTTTATCTTTATTTTTCTGCTTGTACGACTCTTATCAGGTGAGATCAAAAGCCACATTTTTCATTCTCTCTGCATCATTAAGCCAGTGTCCAATCTTTACACAGTTAATGAAAAACACTACTTTTACATACTTATAGAGTAATTATGTGCTGATGCAAAACATGGAGAGGAATCTTCATTTCATTTCATTTCACGATTGATTCAGAAACAGTTGTGATTTAAAGCTCCATCCAGTCTAAAGGCAGATGTCCATGTGTTTGTGATTATAAAGCAGGTCCAGGTTCTATATTAATACTGTGAAAGTATCAAAACCTCAGTCCACAGAGAAATGCACACAGCCTGTATTCAGACACTGAGCCTTAAAACCAGCCGTCAGGACTTCTGGAACTTTGTGATGTCACAACAAAGCAGTCACCGCTCTCAGCCACGCCCCAATCCCCGCCCACCTGGACCCACTGTGCAGCCTTTCATAATTTGGTTTACCTGAAATCTGCTATAATTTTATTTGATCACTCAGAACACAGCCAGCCAATCAGAAGAGAAGCTCAGAGCCTCTCTTCTGATTGGCTGACTGACCTGTTCTCACTAGAGCTCCATATCTTCTTATGGATCTCAACACTTCAGATAAACACAGGAGAAGAGTAAAATGTGGAGCTTTAAATATGATGCTGTATTTGCCACCTGTGTTGCAAAAGTTGCTCGTTGCTGTTTGCAGCAGTTCTGTGGACTGTGTGTGACCTGCAGCTTCTCTTTACTGTGTCGCTCCCAGATTGATCCACGACTACCTGAGCGTGGCGCCCTTCGCAGACTACCTCGACAGCATGTACTACAACAGGTTCCTCCAGTGGAAGTGGCTGGAGAGGTAAAGTTCAAGCTCTCAGTCTCTGGTTCTTTTTTTTCATCTTTCTCTCTGTTTTTCTTTTCCTGCAGACTTTTCTACTATGCACATCAGCACAGTGTGTAATCTCCTTACACACACACACACACACACACACACACACACACACACACACACTTAAAGGCTCACTACGGCTCATCTAGAGGCTACGTTAGCCTTAAACTCCATCACAGCACCAGTAACAACACGCTCGGTGAGAGTTGCCTCACTCCTTCCCCTCCCCAGTGTCCTCGGGGTTACAGGGGTGAGAACAACGCAGCCACTTCACTGTGATGTCACTGTTAGGTATTTCACGATTGGAGCATGAAATTGCTCAACTGCACAGTTTCACAGTTCTGCTGAAATTCAGTGAGATGACTTTGTGAACAGGCTGTTGCTGTGAGGTTGTGGTTAGACGTTAAGTGATTTTTTTTTTGTACTTATGGTGATACAGGAGGTAGAGTGTTGTGACTGAGACAAAGTTAAAGATAAAAGACTTAAAAGGACTTAAAAACAACTCAAACAGTTACAATGATTTAAATTCACACAGAGCAGATTTTTCACTTGTAAATCCAGTTGCTTGCTGTGTATAAAACCTCTTTTTCCTGGTTCAGTGGAAGTTGATGATAAAAATGAGTTGCAGGTATGAAGAACAGAGCTGTTCTCACATTTTTTATGCCTCTGTGCTGCAACAGCCATGGACGAGTCTAAAACCCTGTTTGGACTGTGGTTACGTGCAGCCAGCACTTGAATCATCTCAATATGCTCCTGTCACATGTTTCTTAGTACAATCTCTGTAATTTAGATTTGTTAACTCAAAAAGAGCCATGCTTTTTATTTTTAGGACTCCCCCCAAACCCCCTTTTCTCAAATGCTACGTTTACATAGTTTTCTATCGCAGGAAACATGACATTAGGATATGTTATTTTTCTGTTTGCTTCACTGAGCAGTCAATTGATTATTATTCAGACGTATTGATAATGAAAATAATTGTGTTACAGTACAACTGTGATGGAATAATACAACCTTACTGTGGGTTAATGAATAAATGAAGTAATGAAATAAAATGTTGTAGAACAAATAGACTCAATGTAAACTATAATAAAACTAGATTTTGACCAGATCCTTCACAGTGGTGATGGCTGGTTAATTAATTTGTGATTAATCACATTATTTATACAAATGATGTGAAGTAAACTTGAGGCGACTCGCTCATTTGTAATACGTGCATCTAGGGTTGCCGTGGTGATATCAGTGGGTGAAATCCGATGCTATAACTCTGGATCTGTAATGAGTATAAATATCTGTAGGATTCTCATGAAGCCATAAAACAGGTTTAAAGGTTTGAAAGGTAATTTTGTGGAAGTGTAATGACTTTACTGTAAAAGCTGGACTGACTGAAGTAACTCCAGCTGCCAAAACGTTTCCTGACGCACAAAGAGCCACACGCCTAAATTCTCAAATTCCCTCAGGTAGCTTCCTGAGAAGTGAGGAGAAGATTCATCTGAAAATTCCCTGGAGGCATCAGGTTCTCGCTTCCTGGTATTCAACCCTACTTACTCATTGAGAAGTTAACATCATCATAATAGCTGTTGAGTTTCATCAGGTTTGTTTACAGACAGAGAAAGTTTGTCTGGACCTCCGATGGTCGTTGCACGCTGTAAACAAACCCAACATCCTGGAGTGGACTCAGCGTTTGGGTTCGATGGTTAAACTGCAGTTCTCCAAAGATCAGCTGGAACAACCGCCAGGAATCTCTTAGAGACGTAAACACATAAGATCAGGCCTGAATCCATGAGGTGATGACAAAGACATACAAAATGCAGCCAGGACAGAAGAGAAGGACAGAAGCTCAGTGAAGCCTGTGTTGGTTTGAAGCCTGCTCCTTCCAGCCCCATGAGCTGCTTATCAGACAGTTTCTCAGTTCATCCAGTGGAGTTTAGCAGTGATATCAGGCTGTGAGAGGAACAGCTGATTCTCCAAGACGTCTCCAGCTGCTGGGAGAGAGCAGCAGCAATGACTAACAAACACCTGAATGACTCCGGGAGATTAAAAGAAGATAAGACAAAAACAGAAGCAATAGCTGTCGCCTCATTTTTACCCACAGCATCACAGAAAGCTCCTCTGCCACTTTATACTCTCTCCACTGCATTGACCTGACAGACGGAGCCTCTCGTTACTTTGCTGATTCAAATCGGTAAAAATTATAATCAACAAATAAGTAAACTGGAATTGTTTATTACTTTGCATCTGGATTTTATCCTGATACCGAACACTTGAAACAATAAGCGTAAATCTGCACCAGTGTGTTCCCGTCTCTTGGTCTGAGCAGAACATCATAAAACATGAAACAACAGCTTGAAGCAGGACTCTTGTCCCATCCTGCCCCTGGTCTGAGGCCAAGCGCTGGTTCACAGAGAGGGAGTAGATTCTAATTATTGGGTGTGTGTCTACTTAGGATCCTGGCATCAGCCTTTTACAAAATACAGTTATGAGAAAAACTTTGCAAAATGATTTGGTTTATAACCAAAATTGAATGGGTTCGTGAATCACCCTTGCTCTATCCCTTCGCCAGTTCAGTACTTTTTGCGTAAACCTGCTGACAAGCGAACAAACCAACCATCATTAAAAGCCATGAAATAAGAGATAAGAGATTTAAAAGAATTTGGTCGCAGGTTCGTAGGGAGTTAGCAGATCTCAGATACTGTAAAAGCAGGAGTCAAAGCATTCAAGGCTTTTAAAATAGGTGGTAAATCAATTCAAAACTCACAGGAAACCAGTGAAGGGCAATGAGCATTAATGTGATGTGGTCACTTCTCTGAGAAGTATCAGCTCTAGTCTTTGGATGTTTCGCCCGCTGATACCAGAATAAAGAGCGTTGCAGTTGTCCTGTCTGGAGGAGATAAATGCTTGGATGACCTTTTTTAAGTCTGCAGAGGATGGAACAACTTAATCTTGGTTAGATATCTCAGTTGGACAAAGCCAGATTGTCCAACTTTAGTCACTTGACTGTCAAATGGTAACTCAGAGTCACCAAGTACAACTAGATTACAGTCGTCTTACCCTGTTAGCATTATTGGATGAATCAGCCTGACTATATGAGAGATTGTTAATGCTGCTAAGTGCTGGAGCCAGAAGGTGTAATTAAAATGATTTCTGATTTGGATCCTTCTATCGTTTATGAAAGGAAAAACAAACTCTTTCTTCAAGTTCCTGATGATGTGAGAAGAGACTGAAGGCAGGATGCAGAGATAGTCAGGACCACGTCCGGACTTTAATTAAAGCTTCTTGTGGACAGGAACTGAAAACAACAAAATGACTCTGGTGCATAGACTGACCAACTGGGGAGGCTGTACTACCCACAGACTAATGGCTGATGGAACAAGGATGGGTACAATGTGATGGAACAATGTACAGGAGTACAGCCAGAGGAAGAACCTGTGGAGGCCAGAGCAGGGCAACACCGGACCTAAAGACAACTCCGAGCTTTACAGCAACAATAAGAAGTATTGGAAGACTGATCCACAGATGCGACAAGTCAAACAAGATATTTTCACTGTCTTAGCTTCCTGTCCAGCTTCATTGTTTCAGATAGCAAAACAAATCTGGCCCATGCTTGTTCTGGCCCACTATACGCCTGGTTCCACGGCCTGAATTTGGCCCATATACAGCATTATTGTCAGATGCTACTTCCACATCTGGACCAGTTCTGGCTCACACACAGAAAAACCACTGGCTTGCAGCCAATACCAGAGGATAACAACCAGCATCAAACCAGATATGGAAGTATATGGACCAGAGTTGGGCCAAGTCTGTTTTGTGATCACTAACGTTATTGTAAACTCTGTTTTAAAAGCAGCCTCATTTATCTTCAGACAAACACAGTTTCATGTCACCTTCTACAACAGCGTACACAGTGCAGTTCTGAAATGGATGGTCTGCTCAGTACAATGTCAGTAGGTTCACTGTGAATCCAGGGTTTTACATTTAGATTTGTCTGTGATGGATGAGAGAGGAGTAAACACAACTTAGATAAAAAAGAAAACGCGTGAACAGCTGGGGATTGAACCTCAGTACTTTTACCGACCAAAATGCATCAATCGAACCAAGTATTGGAATATGACACCTTGTCAGATTTTTTTTTTTACTCTTCTTTGAAATAGAAGAGCCCAACTTGTTCCTGTGCTCTCTTCACCTTCAACATCACAATAAATTAAATCTTTGTTCAGAAAGAAAAACAGTATTTGTTTAGTATAGGACCTCTGAGGAAGGTCAGCACAGGGTTAAATGCACTGATGCAAAAACTAATTATAATTAATGGGAAAACACAGTGTTAAAAACAGGGGTAATTAAATAGTAAATGACTCAGCCTGGTTTAATGAGTCCCAGGGTCCGTTCACTTTACATGCTCCAATGACCAGACTGTCCAGAGGGAGATGAATGAGTGCTGATACCAGGAGGGACCGGTTCAGCTCAGTTTGTTAACCTCATCAATGAGTGTGGACACAAAGACTGTTTTTAAATCGCTGTTGAAGTTGTTGGTGTTACAAACAAGTCCCCACCTTATTAACATTATTTTTAAAAGTTTAACAGTCAACGCTCAACCTCGTCAGCAGCTATCCTCACACCTTCAACAATTAAAGGTCCATCCAGTCTAAAGGCAGATGTCCATGTGTTTGTGATTATAAAGCAGGTCTAGGTTCTATATTAATACTGTGAAAGTATCAAAGCCTCAGTCCACAGAGAAATGCACACAGCCTGTATTCAGACACTGAGCCTTAAAACCAGCCGTCAGGACTTCTGGAACTTTGTGATGTCACAACAAAGCAGTCACAGCCCTCAGCCATGCCCGAAGCCCCGCCCACCTGGACCCACCGTCCAACCTTGCAGGATTTGGTTTCTCTGAGTGTTTACCTGAAATTTGCTATATTTTTATTGGATCACTCAGAAAACAGTCAGCCAAACAGAAGAGAGGCTCAGATCCTCTCTTCTGATTGGCTGACTGACCTGTTGTTACGAGAGCTCCAGAGAGAAGCCTGAGAGAGGAGATGTAAAACTATACTGAGATGGTTTTTGGTTCTTAAAACCACAGATATATCTTCTGATGGAGATCAACACTTCAAATAAAACACAGGAGAAACATCTTTATCGTTCCAAACAAAAACGGTTTTTCAAACTGCACATCTGGACATTAATGTCCAGATAATGAGTTGGTAACTTGTTTTAATTGAACCTTCAGATGTGCTGCAGTGTGTTTTAAATGAGCTTCTCTCTCTGTCCAACAGGCAACCGGTGACGAAAAACACGTTCAGACAGTACAGAGTTTTAGGAAAAGGAGGCTTCGGAGAGGTGAGTTTATTTCAGTTTAATACTTCATTTTTATTGACTTCTTGCTATTAAAAACAAAACCCTTAACAGGTCACCTAAATGATTATCATCTGGTTTGTTCTCAGGTGGGACACAGAGAATAAAAAGTGCTGGATTCTGAGTCAGATTCACCTCAGATCAGTTTAATTTCTTTCTGAACGTTTAGTTAATTCTGCTGCACAAGGTCAGCAGTTGGCTTCAACAACAGACCAGTGTTCATGACTGTTTTGATTAATTCAAGATTTGTAAAACTTTGTTTAATGTGTGCAGATGTCCTTTTCCCACTGAAAAGTTACGGTTAACAGTAACTAATACTGACAGATGCAATTATCAGTTCATCCACACACAATAAACAGCAGCTTATTTTGTTGTTGGTTGAATGAAACTGTTGTTGACACAAATCTGTTCTGGTCAAACAGGCTAAATCACATTTTTTCTATGTTATTTGCTCGGGTGCGTTTATTAGATTTCAGGTCAGGCCCTGAACTTTTCACATAACCTCCTGCTTTCTCACACACACAGTTATGAAGTCATATTTCATACATCACCTACACTACATGAGCTTTTTATCGTTATCAACAGTAGAAAAATGATGTAAATGTTTTGATGTGAACAGTGAAAGGGATTTTGGACTGTTGGGCAGCCCCTCAGACTTTTTTTACTCATGGTTTAGACGAATTAAATTATTTCTAAAGTTGTTTAAAAGATCGTTTTTATATGTAACAAGTCTGAAAGCAAAATAAATGAACCTTTCATCCTCAGTTAATGCTGCAGGCACTGACCGCACCAGCCAGTAACTACTTACATCATCTCTCTGCTTTGTTCATATTAGACTCGTTAACTCCTCTGAGTCCTGACCTTAAAGTAGAAGAGCAGTGTAAGTAGAGCTGGAAATATGGCACCTCCACCTGGGCAGAGAAATTACAGACAGAAAGAAAAAGCAGAAATAAGGTTTTAGTAAAAGAAGATATGGTCGACCAGTGAATTCTTTATTTTGTTTTATATTAAAATTGCTTCTGTTTATTCTGTTTGACAGAAATAACCACTGTGCTTTAAGAAACTTCACCAACTGAACAGGCCGTCATGTTGTGGTGCTGTCGTGTTTCTAAGTGAATCTTCTCCTTGGCTCCATCATCTGTTGTGTCTAAATCCCATTACACGCCACTGAATGGAGTCTGTGTGTTGCATGTCTGTGATATGAACCGTCTTGATGTCGTCCTGATCTCCTGGTGATAACGGATCGACTGGATGAGCGATCGGGTCACGAGATAGATGTTGTCAGTGTGATCGTATGCATCTCTTGGCTGACTCGTTATGTGTAAACCGTACGTTCAAGTGTTTTACTATGACTTGTGGCATCTTTCGAACATGACATAATATTTCAACCACCACAGTATCCAACTCTCTGCTGAATGACAGCAACTGTTTCACCTGATTCTCCTCCAACACGTTCTGCATCCATCAGAGTCTCATCCTGAATGTCCAGTTTTAAAAGGGACGTCTCTCTCTCCTCAACATCGTGTTCTCCACCTCCGAACACCTGGTGCCCGGTGCACAGAGGATCTACCAGAGCAGAGTAATTGTTATGAAGAGAGACACACTGAAAGCAGGCTGATACGTCACAAAAAAAAGATTATTAAAGACAAAGCAATTAATTTTATTAAACAACATGATAACTGATCAGTGTAATTAGATAAAAGATAATGATTATAATGTCTAATAAATAATGATTTATGAGTAATATCTACAGTCATAGTGACAGTTTTTCTCTGGGTGTCAGCCCAGGATCAGTCCAGGATCAGTCCAGGATCAGTCCCAGGAACAATCCTAGGATCCATCCTAGGATCAGTACAAGTGTAACTGTTTAAAACAGACTATGAGTATTATCATTGATCTGAGATATTATTATTATATTATATTATTATTTTAATATTGTATCAGTGGTTTGTAGAAATAGTTTTTTGTACAAAGACGCAGATTAATCTGAGCTGGACGTCACATCTTCAGTGAGTGTGAGGTTCATTATCACTGTGTCTCCCTTCATATCTGTGACGTACAGTTTACAGTTTACAGAGCAGAACAGTTCATGTCCAACACGTCCTCCACAGTCTGATCCACAACTGTACAAGAACGAGGGGGTTTCTCCTTTATTCATGGCTCAGGGTCCGCGGGCCTCTGCTCTTTGATGTCTGCGGCCTGTCGCCGTATCTAGATAGATAGATAGATGACTTTATTCATCCCCGAAGGGAAATTAGTTTGTTACAGCTGTCCGGTGTATTATAATACAAAATATACAATAGAATAAAATACAGAGGTAGACAGAAATAAATAAAAATACAGAATGGCAGATATAAATAATAATATACTATGTATAAGCATATGTAAATGGAAAGTGCAAAAAGATGGATACAAATATTGTATGAATATGATATATAATATCAATACGGTTAGTATTTGGAGTGGAGTGTTGTGATGAAAATTCAGAGTGCAAAGTGTGACAAGTCATCTTGTGTTATCTTGGCTCTGACAGAGGTAGATGAGTTGTACAGTCTGACCACAGTAGGTAGGAACGATTTCCTGTATCGTTCCTTAGAGCAGCGGGGTTGGATGAGTCTGTTGCTGAAGCTGCTCTTCAGCTTGTCCAGTGTTTTGTGGAGGGGGGGAGAGGGATTGTCCATGATTGCCAGCAGTTTTGCCAGCATCCTTTCCTCCACCACCTCCTCCAGGGTGACAAGTTTAGAGCCAATCTAGTTCTGGTCTGGTTTGTTATTCTGTGAGAAATGTGAAGTCACACGAAATGGTCTGTTTTATTACAAAAGATGCATTTTTTTATATGTATAAATGGAAATTAACTCTTTTCTCCCCACTGCTGTCCCCGGTTTTCTCCTCCTCCTCCTCCTGCAGGTGTGTGCGTGTCAGGTACGGGCCACAGGGAAGATGTACGCCTGTAAGAAGCTGGAGAAGAAGAGGATAAAGAAGAGGAAAGGCGAGTCCATGGCGCTCAATGAGAAACAGATCCTGGAGAAAGTCAACAGCAGATTTGTTGTAAGTGAAGATTTTCAACAACAATTAGAAAAACAAGCTGACGAATGACGACATCACAGAAGCTACTTCTCCTTCCTGTTTGACTTCCAGCAGTTTAGATGCTGCTGTTAGAAAACAACCAGAGAGAACAGGAGCAGTCAGGTCAGAGGTTCATTAGCCAGAAACCAATAATAAGTGAAAGTTTATTTAACTAAATTTACAGATGTTACAGATGTTATATGTTTAACCAGCAAATAACACACAGTTATATGTTATTGTCTTTTTGACAATAACACAGTAACCCTGCCCCATAATGTGGCTGCCTGAGTGATGAAGTTACACCACTGGAGCGTTGGAGCCCCATAGGTCGTTGCTCAACTTAGCAGCTTTGTCACTAAATCAGCTGACCCCTCCCTTTAGCCCTTGTTCATCCTTAGGGACATTTTTGTCCTTTGTCCTTTTCATTTTTGATTGTATGATCATTTTGGCTTTGTTCCTTTTTTTCTAAATGTGTGTATTTTTTGGAGACTTTTGTAATTTCACTCAGGACCTTCAGGACAAAAATGCCCCAACTGAAAACCATTAATTCAGTGAAAGTGGAGAATAATGTTAATATATAAGGACCTCAGTGACAGAGACTTTCTTTTTTTTTTTCAAAAAAGCACCAAGGAACAAATCTTGTAGCAGGCTTTCCCTCCGCAGACCCCCCCTCCCCTTAATGCTGCCTACATGGCAGCTGAAGTGAATGAGCCTCTAACTTCAGCTGATTTTTATCTATAAATCAGCTGGAATCACAGCTCAGTCTTGGTCTTTAACGCATGTGTCTGAGGATTTGGTCAGATGTTAGCATGAAGTCTCAATGAGCCACTTTTCAGCCACTCTACTTGTTCTGTTGTCCGACAAAGAGCAAAACCAACAGCGTCCATCTCTCCTCTCTTCCCCTCTGTGTCTCTCAGCTCATTGGTTCCTACTGCAGATGTAGTAACAGCTCACAAATATACAGTTTCATTTGTAAGAAGGGCTCAGAGGAACATGGCAAAAACAACTTTTTAAAGATCTAAAAGTTCCTTGTTCTTTCTTCCAAAAATAGACATTTTAATCATGAAACGCTTCATGTTGTCCTGGGTTTGTTCTCTGTGTGCGTCAGTCGGACGTGATGTCGGCAACATTAACAACTGCAGTAATTAAAAGACAACACTGTGGTTTTCTGTCTCTGGTTTGGTTTGATTCTCTGCCAGATGACCTGGGTTCAGATTATTTGATTTGGACAGCAGTCACTCGCTCCGTCCTGGCTCCCAGGCCGGAGGAGTCCCGGAGGGTTCAGCATGACTGCAGTGTGAAAACACACAACTGGTCAATTTTATTAACAGAAGTAATTTGATTGAAGTTTTGGCAGCAGGCAGAGCTTTTCAGCCAGGGGGACATACCGTCTTCAACTTCCTGAACAATCTCACATTAAGGAAAAATCCGCCCTTTGACTTGTGTTTTTACAATTATTAAAACTGTAAAAATGTCCGCTGCTTCTTCCCAAGCACGAGGCGACATCTTCAGATGTTTTGAAATCTGAAGATTTTCAGACACTGTTTCCAACAGCATGTTGGACAGTCTCACCTGAAGACACTCCTCCTCTGTCTGCAGGTGAGTTTAGCCTACGCCTATGAGACGAAGGACGCCCTGTGCCTTGTGCTGACCCTCATGAACGGAGGAGACCTGAAGTTCCACATCTACCACATGGGCGAGGCGGGTTTCGATGAGAGGAGGGCCATCTTCTACTCTGCGGAGATCTGCTGTGGGCTGGAGGACCTGCACCGGGAACGCATCGTCTACAGGTCAGTGTGTGTAAACCTTAAAGACGGACACGCTCGTCCTCTTGCCCTCTTCCTTCTGTTTCTCACCCTCCCTCTCTTCCTCTGTCACACAGGGACCTCAAACCAGAGAACATCCTGCTGGACGACCACGGTGAGTCACAGCTGTGGAAAACTTACACACTTAGACTTAGAAATGCACACAGCCTGTATTCAGACACTGAGCCTTAAAACCAGCCGTCAGGACTTCTGGAACTTTGTGATGTCACAACAAAGCAGTCACCGCCCTCAGCCACGCCCCAACACCTCAAATAAAACAACAGAAAAGTTTGGAATAGGGGACCTTTAAAACCCTTAGTGCCACAATTTGTGTCAGAAACAGAAACGTTTGTGCGACTTCCCAAGGACAACGTTATCTCTCTGAGTTAGCTCTTCATAACTGCAGAACCTGCAGAATCAGCACGTTTTCAATATTTCTTCAGTATCACAATAATCCAGAGACAGTTGTCTACATCTACAGGTGCACGCTGCCATTTTTCCAAAATGTAAACAAATATAGGCTAAAATATATCTTAGTTTTATCTGAGGGAGGGCTGCAGAGTCACACTTTTAAAACCAGTGATTTTTGTGTATTTGTCTTTTTATTTGTATATTGTGACTGTGAATGTGTTTCTGTTTTGTTACATGCCAGGGGACTATGGATGTAAATTAGCATTTTTGCTACAATCCGTGTTTACATCGTGTATTTTGTGCTGACGTCCATTACATGCACTGTCCCTATCAAATAAAAAGATAGAAAAAATAAAATCTACAGAATCACTAAACATAAACTGGAAATCCATGTGATACGGTTGAAAGCTATGAAACAAGAGTAAGACGACGTTCAGCAATAGACTCAACTTTTAAAGCAATTCTGCATTTAAATTAATAAATGCAAAATATTCCTTAAATACATAAATGGATATAATATGTTTGATAATTGTATTATTTTGTACACAAATTTAATTAAGTGATGAATACATAATTAATTAATAATTCATTATAATTACTTTGTGGAAAAATCTGTTCATTCTGCATTAAACTCCCTTTTCAGAATATTCTCACACAGCAGCTGTTTGAAACACACTGTTGCCACACGACAGTTGTTTTTACATGTTATTGATAATAGAAAACTGTGTTATTCCTCCTGTAAGACTCAACAACACTTCAGGCTGGAGGAGGTGTTTATAGTTTTGTGTAGCCGTCACCAGAGGGCGCTCTGACTCTGACTCTGACTCTGCAACAGATCAGTCTGATCTGAGACTAAAAGCTCCTGAAGAGTTTAATCACAGTCAGCAATCAGACCTCATTAACAGACAAGTACAATCCCAAAAAGATGTAATTACTTTTCCTGTGCTGGTGAATGTGAAGAGTCCTTAAACCAGCCACAAATATTCAGATGTGAGGTGACGACACAACTGAGCTGGAGTTTGGTTGTCAGCAGCTGTCAGTTAAAAACTAATATATCCTGTTTGTTCAGGAACTGCAACAAACTGCAAACACTCGACTGTTTAGTTTTACATAAGAGAAAATGTTGTTTCCCAGCTTGACTGCAACCAATCAGCAGAAAGATCCAGAGAACGTGAAATGTTGACTTTAAAGCCACATCTGCTGCTCTAGATAAGACCAAAGGAAACAAACATAAAGCTTGATGGAAGTGGTTTTACCTCATGATTCTCTCTGACTTCTTCATAAATCACAAGACATGAATTCTCTGCATGAAGAAGAAAATCGCTGTTTAACCTCAAGGCTTCTGCAGGATCGTATACGTCTGTGATTACATCACAGTGACAATCCACCACTTTCACTGAAGGTTAAATGACTGTTTATTAACCTTAAGTGAAATGTGGAGGAACCTGGTGATAGTTTGGACAGAAAATCCAACTGAAAGAATTCAACAAAATGTACAAAGCAAAGAGGATTTTATTAAATGTCCCTATTTTACTCTTCTTCTGTGTTTTATCTGAAGTGTTGATCTCCATCAACATTTCTCTGTGGACTGAGGCTTTGAAACCTTCACAGTATTAATATAGAACCTAGACCTGCTTTATAATCACAAACACATGGACATCTACCTTTAGACTGGATGAAAACTCAATGAGGAACATAAAAGACAAAGACTTTACGAATAAAGTGATTTTCCTTCATTTTAACGAACGAGTTATCAGAAGAGAAAGTCAATAATGTCCGTGTTCACACATCACGCTGCCTATAAGCTGCAGTACGAACTCAAAGCAGGTTCAGACTCAGCAAAGAAAATCAATCTGCACATTATTTTTTAAGTAGATATGAAATATGAATCTGTATTTTTCTTCTCAATAAAAAAATATCCTGAACTTGATAAAACAGAGTCGGTGGTGATGAGAGACAGAATGATTTTATCAAAACTTAATATCCAACCTCACTGATTTTTAACTGACACTGAATCCATGTGAAATATTTCTGGGATTTTCTTTCATCTTACGACAGATTTCCTCTCATAATGTCTCTGCTTGTGTTTGTGTATTTAGGCCACATCAGGATATCAGATCTGGGTCTGGCGGTCCATGTACCAGAGGGGCAGACCATCAAGGGACGGGTGGGAACAGTAGGATACATGGGTAAGTGACCTCTGACCTTCATTGACCTTTAGAACTTTGACTCTGTAGTTTTAAGGTTTTTACATGATCTTGTGTCGAAACCAACCCTGACCTTTGTCTCCTCCAGCTCCAGAGGTGGTGAAGAACGAGCGCTACACCTTCAGCCCCGACTGGTGGGCGCTGGGCTGCCTGCTGTACGAGATGATCGAAGGCCAGTCGCCCTTCCAGCAGAGGAAGAAGAAGATCAAGAGGGAGGAAGTGGAGCGGCTGGTGAGGGAGGTGGAGGAGGAGTACTCCAGCAAGTTCTCCGAGGATGCCAAGTCCCTCTGCAAAATGGTGGGTGGATGTACGAGCAACCAAATCCACCTCTCAGCTCCACTTGTCTGCAGCTCCATGTTGATCCGTCCCTTATTCACTTCAGACTCCGACTGTCTGAAAACAGCAGCGATCTGAAAACAGAGCGTTCACTTTCCACTCGTTTTTTAACCTTTTTTTTTTTCACCCTCCAGCTGCTGGCCAAAGATCCCACAGAGAGGCTGGGCTGCCAGGGGGGCGGGGCCTCTGAGGTCAAAGCTCATCCCATCTTCCGCTCCATTAACTTCAAACGCCTGGAGGCTGGCATGCTGCAGGTTCCCTTCATCCCTGACGTAAGTCTGCAGATACGAACTCAACATGAGCACAGGTGTAACTGTGGGGTTGTGAAGGTGTAACCACAAATATGACCAGTAGCATTAGAGACAGTGCAGGTTTAACTAGTTACGATGACGGTGCAGGTGACTAATAACAGCTGGAATCTCCAGGTGCACTGAACAACATCAGGTGTAACTAACAACATTAATGACATCACATCTAAATCTGCTCATCAACGTCAGAGTTCCTTTAAACAGACAGGTGCACGTTCACGTTTGTCTGCAGCACCTGAAGAGGAGCTGATTAATAAGAATGTCTCATTATATGGATCATGCATAATTAACCTGCTCGGTGTCTGCACAGGAAGGACCCCCCCACAGTGAGCTCTCTGTTGTGTTACTGCAGCTTTGATTTCATGTCAGGACAGAGGGAGTTTAGGTTTTTGTGAAAGTGTTTGACAGCTGAGGTGCAACCGTGTTGAGGAAGTGGTGTGTGTGTGTGTGTGTTGCAGCCGCAGGCCATCTACTGTAAAGACGTGCTGGACATCGAGCAGTTCTCCACGGTGAAGGGTGTGGAGCTGGAGCCAAAAGACGAGTCCTTCTACAGCAAAGTGTCCACAGGCAGCGTTTCTATTCCCTGGCAAAATGAGGTGAGAGCTGTGGACCCACACACACACACACACACACACACACACACACACACACACACACACACACACACACACACACTCTGGTCTGGTCTATTTATTCTAGTTGTTCCACCATGAGTGAGATAAGAAACAACAGTCAGGTCTTTTATGGGAACCAGCACCATAAAAAGCTTCATCTGAAAACAGCCAACAAACTGTTCACAGCCCGACAGAATGAGTCTGTACAATCACGTCAGGTCACACAGATTTCAACTGAATAACCAGAAAACTGAGTCACTAGAGTTGAGTTGAATTCAACAGCTGGGCGCCATTAAATCACAGCAGAAGAAGATGAACAGGAACCAACAGCGACAAAAACCATGTGATGTTTCATGTTTTTATCTGAGGAGGGCGACAGACAGAAAAAAGATGGTGCCTTCAAATCCTTGAATCCTTAGTTAGATATAAATATATTTCTGCCACTGGTTCATTAATTTTAATTTTTTAACCTTCAACTGATTTTTTGAGCAGGTTTCCATGTATGTGCTCATGTTTAAAAGATAAAGTTCATATTTCCTGAAGCTGTGAGGCTGGACTCCAGGTGGAGTCTTTGTTGAGGATGAAACACGTGACATTTGTCTGTTAGACGTTCGTTCTCTGTGCCGGTGATACACAGAGTGACGTCAGTGTCGTCTTCTCTCCTGCAGATGATTGAGACCGAGTGTTTCGCAGAGCTGAATGTTTTCTACCAGGACGGGGCGGTTCCTCCCGACCTGGACTGGAGAGGACAGCCGTCCCCTCCCCCCAAACAGGGACTCCTGCAGCGGCTGTTCGGCAGACAGGTGGGTGGACTCTTCTGGCGACTGTGGGTCAGTGTGGAAATCTGTGGACATTTACATATCCATAGATTCTGAATTTGTTAATGAGGGTGATGGAGTAGATGTAAGTTTAAGAATTAAAGAAAAATCAGGAACACTTTATATTGAGGTCCTTGTAATATGTGTTTATTTATAAAGGATATTTAATAAGATTATGTAAGTTTTAATAACAGCATCATAATCATGTTCATTGTTAGATTATAAGACATTCATAAACTCTGATAAGAAACAGGTCATGGACTGTTACAGAATGTTAATCTTAGTATTAGTAACAGCATCACAAACATTGATTGAGTCAACAAATGTACAAATTATTGTCTTAATTAAACCTGCTATGATATAAATAAATAAATATATATATATATATATATATATATATATATATATATATATATATATATATATATATATATATATATATATACACACATATATATAAAATTTTCTATTCAGTCAGAAGAGAGGCTCAAAGAGAAGCCTGAGAGAGGAGATGTAAAACTACACTGATGGTTTTTGGTTCTTAAAACCACACATTTCTGATGGATATTAACACTTCAAATACGTGGAGCTTTAATTAGAGGAGAAGTGGGTGATTTGCATCTTGAAACACTGACTCTGTTCTCTCTGTCCCTGTGTGCAGGACTGCTGTGGTAACTGCAGTGACAGTGACGAGGAGCCCACCAGGCTGTGACACACACACACACACACACACACACACCAAAACACACACACACACACACACGCACACACAGGATCTCATTTGTTTACAACTTTTGCACATTTGTATTTTTGAGACTGTACTCTCTCTCTAAATGTCAGAATGTATATTTTCAGCATAGCCATAAAGTTTAATGTTATTTAAAAGTGTGAATATCGGCTGTGGACGAATCAGGACACGGGGACGGACAGAAGACGAACTGTTGTTTTTAGTGTGTTCATTCTGTGTACAGGGAAGGCTCTCTGCTTCCACACACTGGTCCACTTCTACATTTCCATGTTAATCCTAACCTTAATGAACCGGGAGCCGCTGCTGCTCCACTGGAACAATCGCCTGCTGTAAGTGCCTTGCTCGAGGGCACCACAGTGACAGTGGTTATGAAGGGAGGACTGAGCATTCCTCGATCTCTTTACATTGCCCCACTTTGTCCAGGGAATCGACGTAGTGACATTCAGCTACTGAACTATGACCACTTCACTTCCTCTGCCCTCCATTCTGCTGAGACCAACCTCACTGCTGCGTTTCTCCTCTGCTGAACTCCAGGTTTCTTTGCTTGACGTCAGAGCCATGAAGTCTACTTCTGCAGATATTTTTATAACAATATTGTTTTTATTTTTCGTGATGGAGACAATCGACTCGTTGTGTCAGTGGCTTCAGTGTCTCTTGTCAGTTCAGGATGGGACCATAAAGACCGAGGTATTTCAGAATCTATAGGATGTTAGCAGTCAGCCAAGCAGTTGATCATCCAGGTGTGATTTCAATGCTCTGCCTGAACTAATGTCATGTTCAGGTAATTTTGTGAGCTCAGATTCACTCCTCACACCAGTAATGGATGTGAATTTCCAGAAACTTCACACATTTCCCTCCTCAGCTGGTCTCATCAGGAGACTTCACCCGTCAGTAAAAATATCAGCAGGAGCACATGCATTGATTGGAAAATGACACTACTGAGAAAAGGCACTCGACTGCACAGAGAAGCAGTTCAAGCACCGTCTGTGCAGAAAGCTCTGAATCCTCCTGAAAGGATCTGTTTTGATTGTAAGAACAGCGGAGAAAACAAAACCCTTTTATACCTTACTTTGCTGACATGATTTTTACAAAAAAAACATCACATCGTCAACACAAAGCCACATTTTCCAAAGTGACTTCATAACCCCGACCCATCAAGGTTATTGGCCCAACTCTTTAAACCGACTCAGTAACAGCCAGCTATGTATCAGAACAAGACTCTGTCAATATCTAATTAGAAAATAAGTAAACAAGGCTATTAAACAATTTTACTGAATTTTTCACTACGACAACATCTCTCAGGGTTTATTATTTTATTGGCTCCTCCTCCGGATGTCGATCGAATGAGTCACAGACAGTTCAGGTTTACACTTGTCCTGCCGGTTGATCACCTCTAATGTGTGGTAGCAACAGTTCAAAACAAAAGGTCCAAAGTTTTGTGCGTCCAGATGTGAGCTGAAGTCACTGACACAACGACAAGAGTAACCGAAGCCTCTGGGTCCAATCCTGTGTCACACAAAGACTGAAGTGAATTGCTTCAGCTGGTACTGTTGCAGTCAATGGCTTCCTCTAAGAATATGGCCTCTGTTATATCTGAAGCTATTAAAATGAAATACCTCTGAATGTACAAGTGGCTGTCATGTTATTTGTGTAGACTGGTCTTTGGGAACAGAAATCCAGACGCCAAAGTCTCATCTAAATTGTAAAAACCTGTTTGTTCAATTTAATTTTCGATCACTCTTCATCTGGGACATGAGAACCATGAGTTCATGAAAGTGTTAAATTCTCCTTTAACTGTCCCACAGTGAATGAATGTTTATATCTGTGCATCTGTTCGTCCAAAAAGAACCGAATACGCAAGTTTCAGAGACATGAATCGAGGTTGTGTATGAGAAATGAGGGGAAAACAAACTTTTAAAGGGTCAGTTCACCCAGTTTACCACCAGAAAACATGTTCTCACACTAGTGTCTGTCCATGCAGATTCTTTTATCTGCTCAGATGTCGATAGAAAAATAGACTAAACACAACATTACATCTCTCACAGTCTGTGTTGTCTTGTTTAACATTTTTAGTGACAGCTGAAGCACTGTTCTATTCATAGTCCACATTTAGGAAAGTAAGGCTCCATAAGACACGCCGGCTGTGTTCCAGTTCGAGCTCAGAGCGGTTGTGTCACCGTGGCGCCACTAGGCTGAGAAATGTGTCCTGTACCTGGGCGATGAAGAATCCCACTGGTGGATCCTTCGTGGCCTAACGTATCCCAAGATTCACTGTGGTAATGAAAGCAAATAACAGAGTCTGAGGATCACACTGTTCAACAGTAATGGTACAACTGTTAAAACCAAGGGCCTAAGAACCTAAAGTTTTTGTAACATGTAATCAAGGTTGCAAGGTGACAGGGGCCTCGCTTTGTGATGCAACGGCAAGGGCGGGAACAGCTGATGACGCAAAGCAAAAATCTCGTTTCGGTTCGGCCTTCGCGGTCTATGACGGCGACGTCCTCCGAAGGCTGCGGCGAAAAGAGACATAAAGATTTTAGATTTTCCTGACAATCAGAACTGTTTTTGACACCAGATTGACACCAGTCTTCTCTCCAGCCGGTTAGCTTAGCCTAGCACAAATGATGTGTGGTTAGATACTGCTAAAGATAGGTGAGAAAAACATGTTTTTGTTTTCGTGTTATTTGAGTGAACTGACCTTTAAATACAGTCTAGGGCTGCAACTAATGATTTTTTTCTTTACTGATTTATCTGCTGATTATTTGCTCATTTGATTGATTGTTTTGATTGTAAAATGTCAGGAAATAGTGTTAAAAGCCTGTGACAGTATCCCTTAGTACCAGGTGACGTCTCTTTTTGTCCAACCAACAGTCCAAAGACATCAGTTTAAAAAACATCCATCAACTGTCTGGATCAAAGATGGAGACTAAGTCCTTCCCACTGAAGGTGCCTTCATGTGTTTGAAGGTCTCCGGCCTGCAGTCACCTCTTTTTATATCACTGTACATGTGCTCATGCAAAGTCTGCCGCTGCATCAGCTTCAGTCCACTTCCTGTCTGTGGTAACCTCACGTATCCGTGGATTATCTCTGTGGAAAGGAGGACGATGAGACTGAAAGAAACTCTGCTCATAAAGACTGCAGTCGACTCCCGTCCTCGACCTCTGGACTCTGGAGTGATTTTATAAAGACTGAGAGGCTGATGGGGAGTCGCAGACGTTCACTGTGGATGTTTGGATCAGGACTCAACTGCTGTGCTGTGTCTCTGCTGTCAGATAACCTCTGTCCTTTATGTTTCCTCTGTGTAAGGATGTACCAACGCTGTTATCAGCCTTAAAGCATCATTCCAGTTTATTGCAACTTGGGTCTTATCTTTGTAGTTTTGTCAGTCACTCCTGTCAATAATATGAACACTGTAATTGCAAAGTTAATTTGTAAAATCTGCAGCATCACTAAAAAGCCATCAGAGGGGTCAGTCAGTTTACTTCTGCGCACCAATCTGGAAATATTTGAATCAAGACGCGATGCCAGATGATTTCCTGTACCGCATCACCTCCGCGGCTGTGGTTAAGGGTGTAGGTTAAGTTAAGTTATGCAGCAGAGGTGAGGGTAAGGTTGGGGTCAGGTTAAGCATCTCAGAAGACGTCAGGTTGGAGTTGGGGTCAGGTTAAGGTTGATAGAAAGGCAGGAAATCAACTCTGCTCGTGTTTTATGAAAAAGGTTTGTAGGTCTGAAGAATACACAAAATGTGTTTTAGAGAGAAACACTGGATGTAAATAGAAGTTTGTTTACTTTCAATAACCGTCCATAGGGTCCTTTTAAGCTGGTAATAAATAAACTGTTGCTTACTTAGTTATGAATATTTAATATTATAGAGAAATACTGAAGATGAAGGGGCTTTAAACAAACACCCAGATCAGCCACACTGGAGAATATAGAGAGGAACTGTGAGATGATTTTTCAAACTGCAAGTTTCAGACCGACTTCAGGCTTCAGTGTTGATCTGGTCAGAGCTGTAGACCTTGACCCTGACTACAGTCGGCCTCCAGAAGGAGGATTCAGCTGGAAGACTAAGGAGATAATGTGGTTCCAGTCCTCTGAATCAATGACCACAACTCTGATTTGTTCAACGATTCAAACAGGTGTGCTGTCGAACAATCACCTTCTTATATGGACAATGAGCCACTTTCATGTAAAATAGAGACAGAAAAATGGCTGCAAAAAAGGCGTAGCTGAGATTGATACAGCTGTATAAGTTGTTGTAAACTGATTTTCACTGATAGCAACTTGTACAAATACACATCTTTCTTCAATCATCAAGACAAATGTTTTTTTTTTCCTCCAAATTTTATCATTGGATTTTCCAAACACAAAAATCTCAAAAGCGTCAAATAACATTGAAAGTAACAGGACATGTCTATAAAGTACATGAACAGTGTTAAAGAAAAAGGTGTAACTAATATCAAAAGAAAACAAAACGTACAATAAATATAAATATAATACAAAGTAAATATAAAATATAAAATAAATATAAATATAAATTCACAAGATAGAAGGAAAAAAATGAACATTACAAACCCACCACGGTTACATTAAAGTGGCTGGAGACATTTTATCAGCCCCTCAGCATGTGTTTTACTCACTCTGACCAAGTAAAAAAGGTGATCCTTACCTGCCCCTGCAGCCCCATCAATAGCTTCTGTAACAGTGGTGGGAAGGTTGGATCGCCCTCTACTGGTTGGTTAGGATAAAACACCAGAGACGTGCATGTCAGAGTTTTCCACAACATCACAAACACTTTCAGATGAACCAAAATGAAACATAAAACCTCCAGATTCGGATTTGAGTCATTAGCTTTTCCCCAGTCATCCAGTGTGTATCGCCTACTTCCCTGCCTGTGGCTGCACAGATTTCCTTTTAAAGAGCTTTATTCCATTTATGTGAAATAATTATAGTGATTAATGATGTTGTTCTGCTCATTTATTATAATAAGGATTATGAGATGTAATATGTTTCTCATGCTTTCCTCCCTCCTTTAATCGGGACGGGGGAGGCTGGCGCTGTCTCCAGGTGAGGGGCG
Source organism: Trachinotus anak (assembly GCF_046630095.1). Taxonomy (NCBI): domain Eukaryota; kingdom Metazoa; phylum Chordata; class Actinopteri; order Carangiformes; family Carangidae; genus Trachinotus; species Trachinotus anak. The sequence goes on from NW_027273871.1 coordinate 7,483,903, forward strand.
AGTGAACAAATGTGAAACAGGCCTGAAATATTTTCATATAAATGCTCCCACAACTGAACAGTTTCAGTCAGCATGTCTGAGCTTATGACTGCTTATGTTTCTTAACTTTAAAATTAAGTTAAGTTCAAAGTTAAGAAAGTTGATGAAATTCTTTTACTCCCACTCTTTTTGTTTTTGGACCAGTTGGGATGATTTCTGAGGTGATGGGTAAATACCGGCAGCAGGAGTCAGAGAATCGACAGCATTATTCTAACCTCACGATTCATGTCTGTGATTGAGCCTCTGTGACGTCTGCACTGAACTACAAACACACTGATCTCTGGCAACCAGCACAGCGAGCTCAAACATCAGCACCTTGTCCTCTGGAGATAATTACTATTCATTCAGCTGAGCGGAGGTGAGTTCCAGGTCGGGACGAGGAGCCAATCTGATCAGGGAGAGATTCACACCAGGTGAATGAAATGAAGTGTAATTAGCTGATGGATGGAGAAGCCTCTGCAGACGCGTGAATTCAATTTATTTCAGTGAGATTTCAGTGTGACCCAAGTGAAGAGCTCTTCTGCGGCTGTAGCAGGAGGCGTCTGCTTTCATGAACAGGCCTCTCTTCTAGTTAATCCCTTCCTTTGTTCTTCTCTTTCATCTGTTATTAGTCTACTTATTTTCTCTGGGCCTCCTGCAGACTCTGCCTGATCTACCCGTTGAGCAGAGTCTGCTGTTTTCTCTCCGATCGACTCATCTCTCTTCTTCACACCTTTTTTTTTCAACCTTTCCAAACAACAAAAATGTCACGGTTAATGTCAGAGCGACAGCCTACGCCAACGCTGAAAGGCTGGGTAAATTTAAAGCCAAATTAATTACAGGCTTTTAACACAGCATCATTTTGTGATTTTACTTCAAAACAATACTAATTGAGCTGGAACCTCATTATAAATTCGGGTTCTCTGACCTTAGTCCTCCCGGCTCATCATGTAGGAGAAGAGCGCATGTATTTGAAGCATGGAGAAGGTCAGTACTGTCACATTCATTCTCCCACCTGCTGATTATTGTGAGGTTCAGTGAGTGACCCTTCACTCGGCCCCTGGTGCCGCACATAACACAGCTTACAATGATAACAGTGTCGTATTTACCGCTCACATTCAGAGTCATTTTCTCTTGATTTCAGAAAGAGTTTGCTGAAATGACTTCTGTCAAAAAATAAAATAAGTTAATGTCAGTATCAATGGGAAGATCGGGGGTGTTAAATAACATCATGCCAACAGACTGAGGCTAAAGGTGGCAGGTGTAATTTAAAATGTCAGCATCCTCACCAGTTGAGCAGAGCTTGTTAGCAGTGTGTGCTAGCACGCAAACATCTCAAGTAACTCTACAAAAACACACCTGGAGGTTAAATTTCTGTTTTATTATTTGGACTTTTGAACGTGTCTGACTTTTAAATGCGAAAAGGCAGACAAGAAGCAGATGTGATTGGTTTACTTAGCGTTAGCGCAGAGGACATAGCTGCTAACGTTAGCCTCTCAGAATGGAATTATGTAGTTAGCTAATAATATGCTAAATTATTATTGTTTAGAATTGACGCTTGTTTGCTACTGTCGGTAGTAAGCTAGTAAGGCAGGTAAACCAATGTTAGCGGTTAATGTTAAATCTCATGAACACTGGTTAGATAGATAGATAGATAGATAGATAGATAGATAGATAGATAGATAGATAGATCGATTCTTAATAGTCATTGCATATTAAAACACAACAATTCAGTTTAGCACCAGTCCTTTCTGATTAGCAGTTTATAAAAACAGTGTTGCTGAGTGTTGGACAGTGCCGGGCGCCATGACAGTGTTCACAGTCACTAGATCTCAGTTGGGTTTGAGCCATCCCTAAAGCTTTTGGGTTTGGGACAGTTAAAATCCACTGTCCAATAAACTCTTATATTTCATGTCACTCTGATTAGCGCGCGAAGCGCATCTCTGTCTGACATGTGGAGGAACCCAGGTCACAACGGGCCTGCTGTGCCGTCACACTTGCTAAACTACGAATGAAGAATCATTGTTTCATTTGGAAGTGAATATGTGGAAATGAAATTAAAATGTTGATCAGTGCAGAAACAAACAGCGTCCGTGTGTGTGGGAAAACGTCTCCCCCTCCATCCTCCCTGTGTTGCCATGGCAACTCAAACTCAGGAAGGATTGAAATAATATTACTGTACTGCAAGTAGACACACGTGTGCGTTGGCCCATGCAGACACACCGAAGTCCACGTTCAGAGGACACGTGATCAGAGTGAGCAGGTAAAGATCCAGGTGATTGCTGCTGATTTCATGATTACATCCACTCGGGTCCTGAAGCACAGACACAGATGAAGAGAGGGAGGCGGCCTGAAGAGGATCTGCCGCATCTCAGCAATCAGGACGTGAGCTGCATTAAGTGCACAGGGACTCAACCAGCAGGGAGGAGCTGCTCATATTTCTGTCATTCAGCTAACATCCTCACACTTTAACCTGCTGATGTTTTATAAAGGTTGACTTGAGTTTTCACACTGTTCAGGCTCAGTTCTGTGCCAAAACTTTGAGGGAAAAAACCTCTGAAACTCATCTTCAGCCTGTCATGAAGGGTTTCTGTTATCAGTGAACTGTCTTCGTGACGTTTAACTATATTTCAATAAATGAGCTCTTGCCTCTGTAATTTGAAGCTGGGCTGGGAGATCTGTTCAGTTCATGAGATGTAGTATTTGCCTGATGTGTAAGATTAAACTTTTAAAATGTGACAAAAATGTTTAGCTTCAGTCAAAAAGAAAAAAAAGGTGGCTGTTACAAGAGCTTCGTATGGATATCAACACTTCATTTAAGGGAACCAGGGTTTTATTTGAAGTTTTCTCACTTCTGGAGCAGAATCCTGAAGTTCCCCTTTCACTTTTATTTATTTACTATACAGTGCCTTACATTTACTGTATATTTAGTTTTAAATAAGACATTGCTATAATGGGATGAATAAAGCTTTGTACAAGGGACGTATTCAATTGTGGAAATTTTAAGAGGCTGTCGGGTGTTTGGAGTGGACGTCCCAGCACAAAGGCCTCCACTGTTTGTACAGTGTGTGTGTGTGTGTGTGTGTGTGTCACTTTTGGATCAGACATCACGCAGTCACACTTTCTTTCACCCACACACACGTTCGTCACCACTGTGTGTCACTTGATGTCAGGGTGAACACTCTCTGACTCGGAGCAGTGACGCGGTTTCTCTCCTTTCACTTCGTTGTCTTCTCCCACGCTCAGCTTCCACTCCGGCTGATCCCTGTCCCGTTGTTCTGTTACCTTCTCCATCTTTCTCTGGGTCCCTCACTGGCTGGATGACTCGACCCGATCTGGGCCAGTTTGGGCGTCAGAGTGAAACCGCTATGAATTAAAGCAACAGTTGTTTTCGCCTTGAATCCCCAGTCCCCTCTGTGTTTGCACCACGGCTGTTGGTCTGTTGGTCCAGAATGAAAAACCACGTCAACTATTTGATTTACAGACATTCAGGAATCAGTAGAAAATGTAATGCTATAAATGATTAATAATTAATTATCATATATTTAATTCCGGACCAACGTCATGGAGCAGTCGACTGAGTCAGACACTTTGAGGCCGACACAAACATAATTGCAGCAATTTGTAATTTGATTCCCGCAATCTCATCTTGTCACATAACGATCTACTGCTCACACTCTCGCTCACAGTCCCCGTGGGCAGCGGAGACCACGTCAGCTGAAAACCACTTCAGAGGAGTTTCCATCCCTCCACCTGCTGGGAGCCACAAACAGCTCGGTAACGACTCCATTTTTAGATTCTCCATCAGTCCCACGACGAACTGTTACTACGTCTCTCTCATCTCTGTTGGAGGGAAACCACCACTCAGAGGCCAAACACCTGAGCTGTTTGGCAAAACTCCAACTCTGGCGATAGAAATCAGGAAAAAACTAAACACTGCTGTGACGATAAGTGCTGGAAAAAACCCAAGAGAGCACGGAGTCAGTGCTAGAACAGATCCGTTCATCCACCAGGTGTGAGGTGCAGGTGCTGCAGACTGACACAGTTGTGCAGATTATTGTTGGGATTTATTTCAAGTTTTTGTGTTTTGAGCTTGGTTGTGTGTCTGTTTTTGCTCCTGCCATGTGGGTCTGGGCCTCTCTATGTGTTGTTGTGTTCATGTTACCAGACGTTTCCATTGGTGCTGCAGTCCCCAAACAGAAATGTAACATGTGACATACATGCTGACGTTGCCTAATATGTCACCTGTGAGGGGATATATTATCACATATATACATCCATGAAATATAGTAAAATTACATTTATTAAAATGTCCGTATGATGAGTTTTCATACGGTGTAAGGATGAAGTGGATGAAGTGATGGTGGGTAAAAAAGTCTCAGATACAGAACAGGGCACAAAAAAATGTGTTTAAAGGAACCTCTTCAAATTATGTACAAACATTCACTTGGACTCAAGAATGAACTATTAGTGGTCAAGGGTCAAAGGTCAAGGTCACAGTGATGTCACAAAATACCATTTTGGCCTTCTGGACACAATATCTTGGGAACTCTTAAAGCAAATCCCTTCACATTTGGCACAAATGTCACTAGGTCTTAAGAACGAACTGATTAGGTTTTGGTGGTCAAAGTTCAAAGGTCAGTGTGGCCACACAAAACACTTTTTAGCCATTACTCAAGACTTCACACAGCAATTATGAGAAAACCTCACACAAATGGTTAATATTTGATAAGACTCTTGATAAACAGGGACGTGATCTGAAACTAGATTACGTGGCGGAGGGATACAACTGCGATGTGGTGATTCTAGTTTTCATCGTCTTTAAAATCTAATGAAAAGACTCAACACCACCACAAATGAAGTTTACTGCTCAGGAGCAGGGGTGTGTTCATGTTGGGCCGAACGCAGCCTCAGTGTTGTCCCTTTGACTGAATGGTCGCAAAGAAACAAAAAAAAAGACAGATTAAGTTTATTTGAGATCCATTTAACCAGATCGTCTTGATGGACGTTCTTCAATGTTGTGAGTGTCTATTTTGAATTTGGCCAAAGTTTCTTTTCATATAAATCACCCCGTCAAATTCTACAAAATAAAATAAACTAAATAAGAGGGATATACTGTACAGTTATTCTCCATTCAACAGGCGCCAGTCATTCAGTCGCTTCTTCCAACCTCCACTAGAGCTCAGACATGAAATAAAAGTGTGTTTGTGTGTTTTTAGGAGATATTTGTTTCATGCATTTGCTCTCCTGATATCAGCACTTCGTGATCCACCGCCTCCACCCCTCCCCAGCACCAACAGCAAAGCCTCATGGGACCTGGGAAAAGCCCGTTTGGTCGTGATCACCCAGGAGAAAAACGTGAGTCATTATTTTGACAGGCTGCATTAATACTAACGTCTCCGGGGGACTGTTGAAAAGACTCTTCATCACTGTTCAACAGGAAGCTGCTGCTGGCTGATATAGTCCATAATGAATATTCATTAGACGTGTTTGTGAGTGTGATTGTACAATCGTCAGCCGACCTTTAATTGGTGATAAACGTGATATACAACGAGTCATAACTTTATAATCAGCCTTTGTGTGTTTTACTTTCAGGCTGACAGGTTAATGAGGCTCGGCTCTCTCCTCAGCACCTCAGCAATAACTCTGGAGCCATGTGTGTCTGCGAGGGGGGGCGGGGGTCCTGAGCTGTTCCCAGTGTCAGATGAGATACATCATCTCTCCAGCATGTTCTGGGTCTACCCTGAGGCCTCCTACCAGTTGGACATGTCTGGAAAGCCTCCAGGAGGATCCTGATCAGGTGCCTGAACCACCTCAACTGGCTCCTTTCAACATGAACAAGCAGCGGTGTTAGCTTTAGTGTTAGCTTTTATGTTAGCAGCAGCTATTGTAGCACTGAGTCTGTCTAACTCCATGGAATCCAATGGACTTTGGTGCATAAAAACACACACGATATGACGTAACACAGATCAAACACAAACACTGTTTTTGTTACCTGTTGCTGAGAATCATGACAAGATCTGCATCTTACCACTGTCCTTTTAAATCCGATTCTTGCTACAGTTTCAGTCATGTTAGAAAATAACATGCATGTTTTACTCTGAACTGAAAGCTGCACAACCTTCTCAAGACTGTGAAAGGCCCAGCACTGGTTCAAGGGCTTTGATATGCCCACTCCTTTTACCAAGGGCTGTGAAGGCAGAGAAGAATTAAACTCTGTTTGATAGTTCAGAGAAAAAGTTGAAGGGCACTCGTGACCCTGAAATGCTTTTTTCCCTGACGTGCTGCATGCCAGACACTTAGTATCTCAACATGATGCAGTCTGATTTCTGTGCTGAGGGCAGGAAACAGGAAAACAAGCAATCAGCACTTTGACAGCTCATCAGCCAAGGAGCTCCTCTTAAAACACCAACTTACAAGAAAGAAAGGACTGAACAAAGACAAAGAGGCACTGATGCAAATCCATCATACAAATCTGCAGATTTTGATGATCTCCTGACTTTTTTTCCAGATAACAAATATTTCAACAACTACAGGATCAATTCCCATGTGATTTGATTGAGACATGTATTTTTCTCACAGGGTTCATTGTATTAACTTTAGTGATCCCTTAACTAACAATCAATTTGACATGGGTTGAATGAAAACAACAAGAAACAGGCTCCTGGGTTTGCAGGAGGAGTTTTATTCTACTTAAACCTGTTGGGAAAGTGGCTAAAGCTGAGGAGGCTCAGGAGGAGAAGCACGTCGTCCATTAATCAGAAGGTTGGTGGTTTGATTCCTGGCTCCTCCAGTCGGTGCCCTTGTGCAGGATACTGAACCCGATGATGTGCCGTCAGTTTGTAAACAACCGGTGCTGTGTGAATGGGTGAGAGCGGCCTGTAGTTTAAAGCTCTGCAGCGGTCGCATTTACCAAGTAGTATGAGGAATACAGAGTGAATCTAAAGCTGTGTATTGATGGTGAATGCTGAGCCCCCTCCAGTAAGTGGCAGGCTGCCACACAACACACACATTCACAGGGTATTTGCAGTGACCCTGCCGAACAATTTGAAACTCATAAACACCACAACAGCATCTTAATGACACCGTGGAGAGGCTTTTAATTTCCTCGTATTAAACCAGAAGCAGCAGAGTTCACGGCTCTCTTTATGTAATAGCTTTTGTTTGTCCCTCGCTCCAGCAGAGCGCTGTTGTCATAGCGATGCAATCGTCTCCGGCTCGTCGCTGTATTGTTTTATTGCCATCGTGTTGCTGGAGGACGGGTCATTGTTGTGTGAGGTGTCTCGCTCTCATCCCTGCTGGATGAAAAACTTAAGAGCTCCCACTGAGGACTGCAGAGCTGGAGATGATGAGGTGATGAGACGAGACGAAACAGAAACACCCCAAACAGCTCAGATACAATATATCCACACACACACACACACACACACACACACACACACACACACACACGACCATCTCCTGGGAATAGCATCATTAACGTAGAGCTGCAAGAGCTGAATCACGATTCTCAACTCAAATAAGGCGTAACAAGTATATTTTGCAAAGTGTTAACGTGAAGACTCGTTTACAGATGACTTTTATCAGACCAGAAATCCCCCCGGTGCAGGAAGAGACCGGGGGATTTCTAAATGATTTCAAAACGCCTGAGGATCCTCCACAATCAGTCAGCTGTTTGATGCTCAGGGACCACACTGGTGGCAGCTTATAGGAGGTAATAATGGGCCAAGAAGTGTGTGTGTGTGTGTGTGTGTGTGTGTGTGTGTGTGTGTGTGTGTGTGTGTGTGCTAGCCTCCAAGAGATGAACAGACTGATCTTTATGACAGAGGAACTGATGAAGACAAGAGACTCAGTGTTCATCTGAAGAGGCCTGGGAAACGAGCGGCCATGTTCCAGGTTAAAGCTGTTCACAGTTCAAAGATCACAGTGTCACTCAGGTCATGTTCCTTATTTGGTTTTACATTAAAAAAAAAAAAAGGAGAAACTGATTTTTTCCGTTTCTGTTGTCAGGATTAAAAAATGAAAAACTAATTGGAAGAAATCCATTTTTGATGACTTTTTCTTGTTGAGTTGAAATGAATAAAAGTATTAAGGTGGCACGAAGGTAGGGGCAAATATTTCAAAATAAGAGCCAAAAGGATAGAATGCCAATATAAAGTGTTACAAAGATTTTTATTTTATTCTGCAAAAAAAAAAAAAACAATTTATACCAGTGACATAATTGGAACGAGCAATAACCCCCTAACAGTAAAGTCTGGTATATATCTAGCTGCTCTATTCAGATACAAATCACATGTTAATGGTGTAAATGGGGTCCGTGACCACATGTTGGCAAGAAGCAATTCAGCCTGTCAGTGGAGAGGCCAGTTCATCAGGAAATGAGATGAGGTCGTTAGAGGACTTATACAAACCATTACAATAATGGAGGAGGAGAAACTAAGAGACCCTGCTGCTTTTTCAAGCCACAAAACATCCATCTAGTAAATGAGCAGTGCTGCTGCGTGTCACTCTGTTAAAAGCAGGTAAATCATGGGCCTAAGAGGAAGTGCATTACTTCTCATAAATGGTTTCGAATTATATCCACAACTCTAAAGTACATGTGTTTATAGGTCAGGAGACGAGGCTGGCACAGTGCGCGATTTAAATACAGACAATAAATTGTCCATAATGTAACATTCAGCAGCTCATCATACACGTAACAGAGCTAAAATTACTCAGATTCAACAAGACGCTCGTCAAGCAGCTTTTCTGTCTCCACTTCTCTCTGAAACATCTGCTGCACCTTTGCCTTTGCTTTGCAAACCTCGAGAACAAGGTCACTGACTGAAGCCATGAACCCTGCAATGTACACCACCTCCTACACACACGGCTTCTCATGTCACTGCTATGCAGACGACACCTGACTATACCTGTTGTTCCTGCCAGACGACCCCACGGTCTCTGAGTGGATCCCAGCCTCTCTCTGCCTCTCTGCAGAGAGAGCACCTCCTCTCCTAACACCTCCAACGCCCTAACATGTTTAACCAGCTCTGATTCTGCATTACTGGTGAACTTTACCTGATCTCCTTGACTTATCGAACAGATGCAGTACTTAGTACTCACACGAGGTCTCCTCCTGCACTGACTCTTTAGTGATGTCCTTCTCTTGGAAGTGGATTTGGATACAAGCCTCTGCCAGATGACTAAATGTAAATGAAGCATCGTCAGGGACACGTGGTCCGGTTTGGACTGATTTGCAGTTTGATCCTGATCCTGCAGCTTTGTTTTCCACCTGAGAGAACATCACTAACCCTAACCCATGTTAGTATCTTTACACTGGCTTCAAGTCTCTTTTAGAATTGCTAGATTACAACAGCCACCATACTTAGTCAACTGTCTCTCCCTCTGTACTCCAGCCACTGCCTGAGGTCATTGAACGCACCATTTACCACCTCTTCAGGTGCAACATGGAGCGAACACTTTCCCAGGAAAAGACTCCGTGTTGTGATGCGACCGCCATGGTTCACAGGGAGGTTGAGTCTGTTCCCATCACCATGATTTGAATTCAGTCTGCTGCTGCTGTTTGGCAGTCAAATCAGCTGCAGGTAGAGCGAGCTCACCTCCATCTCTCTCTCTCTCTCTGTCATGTAACACACACAGGCTGCTGCAGAGCCACATCACTTTTATTCACCGTGCAGGACTGAGTGAAGATGTTCAGGATTATAAACTGGATCCAGCTGTTTCATGTGATGATGTGACTCCTGACCTCTGGCAGAATGATGACTGAAGGACTCCTGACGTACACGTATGTAAACTTTAACATACTGAACTTTAACCTTTATTTAAAGAGACTGTCATTTAAATAAGAGAGTTACAGTCCTTCACCTCTTAAAGGTGTGTGTGTGTGTGTGTGATGTCTCATCCTCTAATGAGGATATGAATATTTAATGAGCTGCAGGTGCAGGTGTTGTAAACTGATGGTCATCTGATATCGACTCACCAGTGCGTAACCTGATGTAACTGATTAAAAGCTGCCGTCTGGTCTTTATGTTGAAAGACCTGAGAGTAGATCTGACTTTTAATTATTCACCGGTGACTCCAGCTTCAGTGTTTACTTCCTTTATGTTTGGGACTCACAAGAGACAAATTATAGAAATTAAAAAAGGTCTAAAATTGAAGCAGCAGAGGCAGAGATCAAGTGCAGCTTCAAAAACACTGCATACTACATTTCCCATAATGCAACTGCTGGCAAAACCCTCCCTGTCTGGTAAATGCCCTTAGTTTATATTTAAATACAGTCTCTCTGTTGTAAATTTACAGGCTCCAAACCCAAACTGAAATTATACTGGCGATGTCAGTGGACTTGTTTATTATGACAAAGTTCACAACCTGAACAGAGACGAATAAAAACTAAATAAAAGTCAAAGAAAGATTATGTGTCATGAAAAGCAAAAAAAAGAACGTTTATTTGAAATGTGCAGGAGAGGCTGGTTTGTAACCTCCTCTTTTTTTAGAGTTTGAGAGTTCATCAACATTTTCTGTGCTGTTTTCACATAAAATTGTCTTTTCAAAACGTCAGTGAACTGAATGATCTGCAACCAAAATCTACCCAAACATATTTAGTCGAATATGAGGCAACATGTTATTTAGTGGATGTTTCAGTACATTCATTTTCTAAACAGGTGTATAAAGCCTGTAGTGTAATAATAATAGTTTCAGCTTTACCAGCTAGCAGATCCTGACCAGCTGTGACACTGATGCGCTGACATTAGACGAGCTGCTCCGGTGCCTCATATAAACGCTGCCTACATACTCACTGTACGTCACCATCATTGATCCATAAAATCCACGATCCAGAACGTCCTGTCAGAAACCTCCGGCTCACACACAGTCCCTGGTCCTCACAGGACTCAGAGCCCTGCTGGTTTTTATTCTCGACATCTACTCAGGGATTATTTTACACCTCAGACTCCAGCTGATTTATAATAACTGTGATTATAGCAGGTGGTAGAGAAGGAACGCAGCAGGACTAAAAACCAGTTAAGCATTCAGGGCTCAAACCTCTGATGTACCGGGGACATCAGAGTTTTGGGTTCTTTGG